>NW_027530847.1:264890-584400 GCF_008692635.1 Crocuta crocuta
CGCCGCTGACGCGCGGCCTCCGTCTGCAGCTGCGGGACGACGCGCCCCTCGTCGATGCGGCCGTCGCCACGCACGTGCTGGACCTGAGGCGGATCTCACACCCGGGCCGCGCGGGTGAGCGCTTCTGGTCAGCGCTCGCTGCCTCCTCCGGGCCCTGCCAGCCCTGGGTCCCGCCCCCGACCGCAAACTCCAGCCCGGCTACCCTGCTCCGCCCCTCCGCCCCGCTCCAAGCCGGTCCCTCCCTTCGGGGCCTCACCTGTCGCCCCCCGACTACAAACCCCACTCTCTGTTGACAAAATCCTAAGGACAGCTGCATATCCAGTAACCGCGCCAGCTGTGCTCCCCCTGCAGATTTACACGCACAGAAAACAAGCCCACTCCCTCTTCGGTTCACCTCTCCCCTTACGGGATCACCTGTAGCCCCGCCCCAATCGTGACTCCACCCCCAAGGCTAAGGGCTCCTGCCACAGAGCAATAGTTCAGTTTGTCCCAAGCGCCTTTGGGATCTGGAGTGGATTCGAAGCGCTCTCGGATCTTGGTCCATAGCTGTCGGTCCGCAGCTGTTCTCAGACTTCCCTCTCAGAGCTGCCAAAACCCAATCCGATTCCCTGCCCCCTTGGACTTGCAGGAGATAAGGGTGTGCTGCATAGGCTGACCTAGTACCCATCTGCCCTGTGCTTCCCTCCAAACGCTGTTCTTGTCCCCCACAGCGGGGTTTAACCCCACCTTTGGCCCAGCATGGGTGCCTCTCTATGGATCTCCCCCCAGTGGGGGGCTCCGGGATGGTCTTCAAAGTCTCAATGAAGGACTTGGCCAAGGCATTTGGTTTCGCGGCCGCCTGCTGGTGGCTGTGTCCATGGAAGTATCCGAAGGGAGAGCTGAACCTAAGCCTCCCCAGGCTCCACAGGGGCCCAGATTGTCCAGGCTCATGAGAAAGAAGAAGAAAGCCAGGCAGGGCCAGACCCCAGCAGGGATCCCACAGCACCTGGATGCCAGCCCCAGTGGTGATGGTCCTGAGATTCCTGGTGCCATGGAGGTGGAGGTGGAGGACTTGCTGCCTCTGCCAGAGGTGGGAATTGGGGTTTTAGCAAAGGGATGGGATCATTCTCAGCTCTGGAGTGTGTAACTGGCTCCCTTGCACTAAACACAGGGGTAGAGTCTGAATTTCTGGGCCTGGATAAAGAATGCCGTGTGTATAGACATGTGCTCTTGTGTATATACGTAGGAGGAGGGGGCTGAGCACTGAGAGATAGGATACTTGTAGTGGTATTTCTAGGTCTTGTGTCCTAGACAGTGTCCTTCTGTCAGCACTGTGGCCAAACCAAGTCCGGGTTGCAACCTGGGTGGGTGGGGGCTGACTGCAGCTTGACCCTCCTTCCTCAGAATGCCCTGGCACCCTTGCAAGATTTCCTGCTCTTCGGTGTGCTTTTTGAGGCCACCATGATTGACCCTGCCATGGCCTCCCAGCCCATCAGCTTTGAGATCTCTATCGGTATGTGGCCTAGCTGAACCCCTAAGGGTCATGGGTTTGAGGATGGGGACTCTTGTTCCAGACATAGGACCCTGGAATGGACAATTGACTTTTAGTAAGGGTTGGGCTCTGACTTTTATTGAGGCAGAGTTAATTTGAAGGAGGGGTCAGACCCTCCGCATGGTTCTCCCTGACCCTTGCTGCTCTGGGCAGGTTGTGCAGGCCGCCGGGAGGAGGAATTGGGCCCAAGGGCCAGGGCCAGGGCCAGGGAGGGAGCAGAAGGCAAGGGTGAGGAGGTACAGCCTCTGCTGGAGACAGAAGTGGGAGTCGGGCCAATGGTGGAGGAGGAGCTAGGGACCCCTGCTCAGCGGCCTGAGCCTATGGACGGCAATGGGTGAGTACTCCTGGTGGCTGGAGGGAGGGTGCTGGGAGATCCTCTGCAGCCTAGGACTGCCCTCACAGCCCCTTTTCTCCTACCCTCCCTGCCCTGTCCCGCCCCTCTGGTACAGGCCATATTTCTGCTTGCCCCTGCGTCACCGAAAGCCATGCGTGCACGTGTGGAGCCGCTGGGAAGATCATACGTGGCGCCTGCAGAGCACTAACTGCGTGCAGAAAGTGGCTGAGAGGCTGGTGAGAGCGAGGCGGGTGCCCACAGGGGGAGGCCGTGATGTCGGGAAGACTGTGGCCTTTGAAAGGAGCTCTGGAGCGAGGCTAATAGGTAGAGCATGCGGGAGCCAGCATGCCCTAGGTGCAGGGCTAAAGGGCAAAGAGCTCTGTTCGAACAGAGGAGACCAGAAACTGTGGGAAGACAGGGCTTCAGAATTGATACACCCAGAAAGGGGCCAGGCAAAGTCCATGGGATAGTGCTACTGGAGGCCCAGTCCCACTGGCATGGAGCCGGTGGAGAAAAAAAAAAGAACCAAAAAAAAAAAAAAAAAAAAAAAAAAGGAACCATGAACTGGATGGCACCAAAGAAGCCCTGGGCGTGGAAATGCGGCAGTGAGTGGGAGAGGCTCTGGGGTGGGGGTGTGGTCTAAAAGAGAGTTTGCCACCCTTGTGCCTCTGACCCTCTGGCCCTATTGCGCAGGACCAGGGGCTGCAGGAGGTTGAGACCCAGCAGCGCCGGCCGGGGCCTGGCGCCTGCACACGGCTTAAGCAGGCTCTGGAAGAGCTGGTGGCAGGCAGCAGGTGAGCTGGGAGCCTCGGCTTCACTGCTGCAGGGGCTTCCCACCAAACTCCAGGGGGTGGGAAACTCGTGGTGACTGTTTGGAGCCACGGCACCTGAAAGCTACGTTTGCTGCTCTCTTCAAAGAAGAATAAGGAGATGACCGTCCCCATCAAGGGACATGATGGAAACTAGTGGGGGTTAGGCCACTCTGCTCCACTAAACTCCCTTGTCCACGCTTTTAGAGACTTAAGCTGCCTTTCTCGCCTTCCCCCAAATCTCCCTTGTGCCTTTCCTCCACTGTTCCAGCTAATGACCTTCCCTCCTACTTCATGGAGAACATAGAAGCCTCACCTCCCTCCAGCCAGTCTACCACCATCCCAGCTTCTGCACCCATCTGCTCACCTTCCCTCCTGCTATAGTGGGGGAAGGGTCCCTGCTTCCACAGCCAAGGCTGTGATCTCAATTTTATCCCTCATCTGTTGGAGGAACTAGCTCTGCAATTGTCCACTTTCTCTTCTGCAGCATCAACTGGTCCCTAGTTACCAGGTCATTACTGTAACCATGTAAACTTGTTCTAGTGACTTCCATCTTTGACCTTCACTGATCTGAATTCCATAACCTGCTCCAAGTACTTCAGTGTTTTACTTTCTTTTTTTTAATGTTTTCTTTATTTTGAGAGAGAGAGAGAGAGAGAGAGAGAGAGAGAGAGAGAGAATGAATATGAGCAAGCTGGGGAGTGGCAGAGAGAGATGAAGAGAGAGCATTCCAAGCAGGTTCCATGATGTCAGCACAAAGCCCACACAGGGCTTGATCCCACAAACCATAAAATCATGAGTTGAGCCAAAACCAAGAGTTGGATACTTAACCGACTGAGCCACCCAGGCATCCCATCAGTGTTTTTCTGATCCTCTTCTCAAAAGTTATTAATTCATTTATTCAATAAATATTTAAGGGAGTTACTATTCCAGATACTGTTTTAGGTGCAGAAATAACAGTGAAAAAGCATTCTTTTTTTTTTTTAAGTTTATTTATATATTTTGAGAGAGAGCAAGCAAGGGAGAGGCAGAGGGGGAGGGGGCGGAGATACTCCCAAGAAGGCTCCATGCTGTCAGCACAGAGCCTGATGCGGGGCTCAAACTAACAAACCGTGAGATCATAACCTGAGCTGAAACTAAGAGCCAGATGCTTAACTGACTGACCAGGGAAGATCTGAGAGGAGGTAACATTTGAGGAGAGATCTGAATGAAGAAAGGAAATCAGCCATGCAAAGATCTAGGCGCCAAACATTCTAGCAGAGGGAGCAGCTAATACAAAGGCCTCAATGTGATGATGGGCTGGGTATATTCATGGAGGAGCAGAAAGGCCAGTGTAATGGTTGGATTGTGCACGAGGGGAGAGATGTTTGATGAGGACAGGGAGATAAAGGGAGCCTGAATATGTAGGGTCTTCTTGAAAATTCTGTTGTTTGAGATGAGAAACTGCTGGAAGGGAGTGAAATGGTCTGGAAAAGCATTGAAAAGATCTCTCTGGATGCCATATTGAGAATATTCACGGGGAGAGTGGGGAAGGAGCTTAACATATTTTGAAGGTAGAACCTAAATAATATGTTGACGGAGTGATGTGGAATAGGAATGAAAGAAAGAATATTTTAAAGTAAAACAGATTTTGGAGGGGGGGAGGTGTGTGTGTGTGTATAATTGGAAATCATGTACTTTGTTTGGGCATGTAATGTCTGAGCCACCTTTAGTCAATGTTGGGACTGTAAAGCCCCTGTGAGCCTTTAGTGTGCACTGGAATCCCCCAGGGTATCAGCATGCAGATTCTAGCAGCAGGTCTGGGGTAGGGGGGAAATTCTGCATTTCTAAATAGGTAATACCACTGCTGTTGGTCCTGGGCCAGCTTTGAGTAGCCAGGGTAGTAGATAGTTACACAGTTGTGCCTTCTAGGCTCCAAGGTGAGGCTGGCCTCTACAAAGCTGGGAGTGGTCCACGTACGGAAGCCATCCTTGGCTTAGGAAAGGGGCCTCTTTGAGAACATGACTGACAAGAGCTGTGAGAGAGTCTGGTGGGTGTGGGAGGCCTGCTCTGAGGGAGGTGGCCCCTAGGGGTCAGCGTTCCCTCCTCTGACTCCCACTTGCCATTCCCACCCTTGCTCACTGCAGACAGTTTTGCCATGGTGCTGAGCGCAGGACAATGACCCGGCCCAATGCCCTGGATCGATGCCGAGGGAAACTGCTCGTGCACAGCCTGGTACGGTTTGGGGAGGGTTGATCAGGGGCACCCAGTTGGGGACCTCTACTCATGTTTCTTCCTGCCCTTCCAGAACCTGTTGGCAAAGCAAGGATTGCGGCTTCTACAGGGTCTGAGACAGGGCAATGTGCAAGAGAAGGTGGCACTGGCCAAGAAGTTCTTGGCCAAACTGCGCTTCCTGGCCCAGGAGGTAACACCTGGCCACCTATTTCCCTACCCTGAATACCCTTGGTGGTGATGGTTGCACAATGCTGATTGATACACAACCATGTACTACTGAACTGTACACTTAAAATGGTTGCAGTGGTAAGTTTTATGCAATGTGTATTTTACCACAATTGAAAGAAAAGAAACTAGGAAAAAAAAAAAAAAGAAGTCAGGTTGGACTTTGAGGTTGCTTGTGGAGCATCGGGGAGAGAGATGTCTAGGAGGCAGGTGCCATAAGGATCTGGGCTTTAGGGGTATGTATCAGGGCTAAGATGGGTGCTTTTGTCCATCGTCCAGTGGAAGCTGTGGCACAGGTGGGCTCAGCTCTATCCATGACCCAGTTCTCCACCCACAGCCCCAGCCACCCCTCCCAGATGTGCTAGTCTGGATGCTCAGTGGGCGGCGCCGAGTGGCCTGGGCCCGGATCCCTGCCCAGGATGTGCTGTTCTCTGTGGTCGAGGAGGAGCGAGGCAGGGACTGCGGGAAGATCCAGAGTCTGCTGCTCTCGGTGAGGGGTGTGGGTTGCTGGAGGCTGGAATGGGGTGAGGCTTCTAGGGCAGGGGCTGGGGAGCAGGGGCACAGGGTGGAGGCCTGTGGTTCCTGACAGAGGGTCCCCAAACTCTTTGTTTTATTTTTTATTTATTTATTTATTTTTTTAATGTTTTATTTCTAGGAGAGAGAGAGAGAGAGACAGCGTGAGCAGGGGAGGGTCAGAGAGAGAGGGAGACACAGAATCTGAAACAGGCTCCAGGCTCTGAGCTGGCAGTCAGCACAGAGCCGGACGCGGGGCTCGAACCCACGAACCGCGAGATCATGACCTAAGCGAAAGTCGGACGCTTAACCGACTAAGCCACCCAGGCGCCCCCTCTTTGTTTTATTTTTTAAAAAAACTTAAAATTTTCTTATTTAAAACTTCTTTCAATTAAAAAATTTAAGTTATAAAATGTCTTCCTTTAATTTTAAATTTTTTTACATTTAAGGTTACTTAAAGATTATTATTCTTTTTAAAAGTATACCTGAACTCTTTTCAATTAACCTAAAAGCCAAAAGGAGATTGTGCCTTTACCTAAGTCCACTTTGATGTGAGATAAACATCAAGTTTTGTCAGCTCTGGGCCTGCACTGGCCCTTTTGCTGACTAGGCTCTGACAGACCATCAGGTGACAAGGATGGGAGAATGATGAGTCTGTTCCTTATAAGTACAGCTGGGTTTGGAGGCATAATGCTTCTAATCAAGGTGTCCCTGGAATAGAAGCCAGCAAAGGTCCCTAGTGCTAAGAAGTAATGACTGTTGGGGCAGGGAACAGGGCATCTAATGTGTTGGGGTCAAGGGGACAGAGTGGGTAAGCGTGGGGTGTGGCAGTGCAGAGCTTAGAGTGCATTTGGGGGGCATGGGGTTTGGTATAGGAAGTGACAGGGTTGGGGTCGGAGGCCTAGAACATGGGAGTGTTCAGGGTAACAGGTACTGGATAGAAGGCATGGAGTGGGGTTAGGGGCAGGGTACAGGGAGTGCTCTTTGGATTCGGCACTGGGGAGTGGTCTGGTGTTACAGAGAGTCTGGGCACACCCTGGGGGAGCAGGGGCAGGTCTGGGGGGGCAGTCAGAGGTGGGCCCTAAAATGCCACCTCCCTGCGATAGGCACCTGGGGCAGCTCCAGGTGAAGTCTGTGCCAAGCTGGAGCTCTTCCTGTGGCTAGGGCTGGGCAAGCAAGCCAAGGCCTGCACTTCAGAGCTCCCCCAGGACCTGCTGCCTGAGCCTTCAGCAGGGCTGCCCCACCACCTGTGCCGGGATGGTGAGTACAGCCTGACACTTGCCTCGGGTGTGGGGCTAGATGCTCAGCTGGGGGTTTGGAGGGGTCTGGGGTCAGGGACTCCGGTAGTCCTCTGAGCAAATATCTCCTTTTGCCCCCACCCCAGACTTCAGCTACTTCCAGCTCCGGGCCCACTTGTACCAGGCCCGAGGGGTGTTGGCAGCAGATGACAGTGGGCTTTCGGACCCCTTTGCTCGAGTCCTCATCTCTACCCAGTGCCAGACCACACGGGTGAGGGCTGCCCTGGGATGTTGCAGGCAGCTGGGGAGCGGGCCTGGGAGACAGTGGGGTGAGGGCTGAGCTTTTCCTCAGACCCTAATTCTCTCTTCTTGCTCTGGATTTTCAGGACAGGATACTGGATTGGGCTGCCCTGTTTTAGAGGGTGGTATAGAACTAGAGAGCCTTTGAGGCAAAGAACTGTTTTGAGGGTTGACTGTAGGACTAGCCCTGAGGGTGGCAGATTGCAGGTAGGGGGACTAAGCTCCAGCCCCACTCTGACCTGCTCTTTTGTCTGTACCACACTCTCCCTCCTTTTGTGGTAAACAGCTGCTAAAAGTATCACTTTAGAGCAAGAGTGCTCACGTGGGATGTATGTTGGGAGATTCCTTTGATGCCTGCCCTTGACTCCCTCTCTGCACCATGCCCCCAAGGTTCTGGAGCAGACACTGAGTCCCCTGTGGGATGAGCTCCTGGTGTTTGATCAGCTGATCGTAGACGGGAGGAGGGAGCATCTGCAGGAGGAGCCTCCGTTAGTGGTCATCAATGTCTTTGACCACAATAAGTTTGTGAGTGTGGCCTGGGCACTGTCTGTTCCCATCCCCGAGCAACCCCCCCCAACTCCTCATCTTGATGCTCCCCTCCCCTGGCTCTTGAGCATCTTCTAGTTTTGTCTTCACTGCCCTGCTCTCTGCAGGGCCCCCCTGTGTTCCTGGGCAGGGCGCTGGCTGCCCCAAAGGTGAAGTTGACGGAGGACCCTTACCAACGCCCTGAGCTACAGTTCTTCCCCCTAAGGAAGGGGCCCCGGGCAGCTGGAGAGCTCATCGCCACCTTTGAACTCATTGAACTGGACTACAGTGGCCAGCTCGAGGTCAGAGTACCCTGGCCTAGCCGGCACAGGCTGTGGATTTTTTTATTCTATCAGGTCATCCGGCTGCAGAGAATATGGACCATGGGCATGTCCTGGAATTACCCCATCCAAGTATATTTCCCCCAGAGAATGCAGGCTGCAGATTATCCTGGGGTCACCTCATTGGGGCCTCCCGACTTCAGGGAACATTAGAAGTATACGTACTGTAGGTTCCTCTTGCCAGGACTCCCACCCTAGAGACCCCAGGCTGCAGGTTGATCCCCATGCCTCAGACACCCACCCTCCCTTCCTGTACGTGGCCGCTTCCTGAGACACGCCCCTCCTGCCCATCCAGCCTTTTTAGTTCCTCTGGAATTATATTTCACTGGCAGCTCTCAATAGCCCCTCCCCAAGGCCTGATTTCCCTCCTTTGGCCTGATTTCTCCTTGACCTCTGATTTCTTGCCTCCTGCAGCCCTCGGTGCCCAGTGATGTAGAGCCCCAGGATCTGACACCACTGGCCGAGCACTTCTCCGGACGCCTGTCCCTGCCACCTAACGTGCATCCAGTGCTCAGGGAGTTCCGTGTTGAGGTAGTCAGTCGTACTCATATCCCCCCCACCCCTGCTGCACACACACACCTGGGTGCCCTCTGTCAAGTGCAGGCCCTTGAATTTCTCACTTCCTGACCCCAGGTGCTGTTCTGGGGTCTGAGGGGTCTCGGCCGTGTGCATCTGTTTGAAGTGGAGCAGCCCCAGGTTGTGCTGGAGGTGGCCGGGCAACGTGTGGAGTCAGAGGTCCTGGCCAGTTACCGTGAGAACCCCAATTTCACTGAGCTTGTCAGGCATCTGACAGTGGTGAGGACATGGGCTGGGAGCAAGAAACGCTGGGCTAAGAAGTAAAAGGGCAGTGGGATGTTGAATTCCTAGCCAGTCATCTCAGATTAATCAAGGGATCGGGAAATTTTTTAAAATTTATTTTTAAATTATTATTATTTTTAAATTTACATCCAAGTTAGTTAACATATAATATAATAATGACTTCAGGAATAGAATTTAGTGATTCATCATAACATATAGCACCGAGTACTCATCCCAACAAATGTTCTCTTTAATGTCCTTGCCCATGTAGCCCATCCCCCCACCCCAAACCCCTCCAGCAACCCTCAGTTTGTTCTCTGTATTTAAGAGTCTCTGATGGTTTGTCTCCCTCCCTATTTTTGATTCCCTTCCTTTATGTTCATCTGTTTTATATCTTAAATTCCACATAAGAGTGAAATCATGTAATATTTATCTTTCTTACTGACATTTCACTTAGCATGATACCCTCTAGTTCCATCCACATAGTTGCAAATGGCAAGATTTCATTCTTTTTGATTGCCAAGTAATACTCCATTGATATGTATACCACATCTTCTTTTTTTTTAAATATTTACTTTTGAGAGAGAGAGACAGAGCACGAGTGGAAGAGGGGCAGAGAGAGAGAGAGAGAGAGAGAGAGAGAGAGGAAGACACAGAATCTGAAGTAGGCTCCAGGCTCCGAGCTCTCAGCACAAAGCCTGACCGGGGGCTCAAACTCACGAACTGCGAGATCATGACCTGAACCAAAGTTGGATGCTTAACCAACTGAGCCACCCAGGTGCCCGTCATCTTCTTTATCCATTCATCAGACGATGGACATTTGGGATCTTTCCATACTTTGACTTTCATTGATAGTGCTGCTATAAACATTGGGGTGCATGTGCCCCTGATACAGGGGCACCCTGTATCAACACCCCTGTATCTTTGTTTTTTGTTTTTTTTTTTTAAATGTTTTATTTATTTCCAGGAGAGAGAGAGAGCGTGAGCAGGGGAGGGTCAGAGAGAGAGGGAGTCACAGACCGAAACAGGCTCCAGGCTCTGAGCCGGCAGTCAGCACAGAGCCCGACGCGGGGTTCGAACCCACGAACCGCGAGATCATGACCTAAGCGAAAGTCGGACGCTTAACCGACTAAGCCACCCAGGCTCCCCGCAACACCCCTGTATCTTTGGATAAATAACCTAGCAGTACAATTGCTGGGTCATAGAGTAGTTCTATTTTTAAGTTTTTGAGGAACCTCCATACTGTTTTCCAGCATGGCTGCACAAGTTTGCATTCCCACCAGCAGTGCAAAAGGGTTCTTCTTTCTCTACATCCTTGCCAACATCTGTTGTTGCCTGAGTTGTTATTTTTAGCCATTATTACATATGTGAGGTGGTATCTCATTGTAGTTTTGATTTGTATTTCCCTGATGGTGAGTGATGTTGAACATTTTTTCATGTGTCTGTTAGCCATCAGGGTGTCTTCTTTGGAGAAGTGTCTATTAGTGTCTTTTGCCCATTTCTTCACTGGATTATTTGTTTTTTGGGTGTTGAGTTTGATAAGTTTTTTATGGATTTTGGATACCAACTCTTTATCTGATATGTCATTTGCAAATATCTTCTCCCATTTTGTCAGTTGCCTTTTAGTTTTGGTGATTGTTTCCTTCACTGTACAGAAGTTTTTATTTTGATGAGGTCCCAATAGTTATTTTTCTTTTGTTTCCCTTGCCTATGGAGACATGTCAAATAAGAAGTTGCTGTGGCTGAAAAAAGAGGTTGTTGCCTGTTTTCTCCTCTAGGATTTTGATGGCTTCATGTCTTATGTTTAGGCCTTTCATCCATTTTGAGTTTATATTTGTGTTTGGTGTAAGAAAATGGTCCAGGTTCATCCTTCTGCATGTCACTGTCCAAGTTGTCCAAAACCATTTGCTGAAGAGGCTGTCTTTTTTCTGTTGGATATTCTTTCCTGCTTTGTCAAAGATTAGCTGGCCATACATTTATGGGTCCATTTCTGGTTCTCTGTTCTGTTCCATTGATCTATGTGTCTGGCTTTTTTTTTTTTTTTAATAAAAAAATTTTTTTAATGTTTATTTTTTGAGGGAGAGAGAGACAGAGCACAAGCGGAGGAGGGGCAGAGAGAGAGAGGGAAACACAAAATCCCAAGCAGGCTCCAGGATCTGAGCTGTCAGCACAGAGCCTGATGTAGGGCTTAAACCAATGAACCTTGAGATCATGACTTGAGCTTAAGTCAGACGCTCAACTGACTGAACCACCCAGGCACCCCTATGTGTTATAATACAGCTTGAAGTCCAGAGCAAATTTTCCATAAAAAGATTGTATTTCTGAAAAAAGAGAGTATATTTTAGACTCTGTGGGCCATTCAGTTTTGGTTATAATTACTCAACTAGTAATAATAGTAGCATGAAAACAGACATAAACAACAAGTAAATGAATAAGTATGACTGTGTTCCAATAAAACTTTATAAAAACAAGCAGTGGGCCAGATTTGGCTTACAGATTATAGTTTGCTGACCTCTGGATTAATCCATAAACTGGTGGTACTCTCTTGGCTCTGATAGGTCACAAGGAATCTATTTTGTCTCTGAGACACCAGGGGCAAAGAAATGCATTCTTTGTGTAATTTGTAATTCCTGTAGTATGGAGTTTGGATTCAAATTCTGGCAATGCCATTTAGGAACTTGTCAAATCACTTGTCTTAGTTGCGCTTTCATGTTTTGTTTGTTTAATGATTCTTAAAGCTCATTTATTTATTTTGAGAGAGAGAGTGCGCAAACACAGTTGGGGGGGGAAGGGCAGAGAGAGAAGGAGAGAGAGAATCTTAAGTGGGCTTGATGCTGTCAGCACAGAGCCTGATGTGGGGCTCAAACTCACGAACCATGAGATCATGACCTGATACGAAACTCAGAGTCTGACACTTACCTGACTGAGCCACCCAGGCATCCCTATTTGTTTGTATAAAAGAAAAACCTATCTCTGATTTGAAGAAATATTGAAGATTGAAGGAAATACATCAAATGCCTCCTTGTAAGAGTGCTATGAGGAGTCAGTGAGAGAAAGGATCTTGGTGAAAGGGCTTTGTACACTGAAAAGTGCTGTGCCTGTATGAGGGGGAGACTGCGACAAAGTTTAGTGGTTCCAGACTGCAAGGGGGTAAAACCCTGCAAGAACAAATAAACAAAAACCCAAAAACAACAAAAACCCTAACACATTCTTGACTCTTTCGCCTGCAGGAGTTTTCAGTTTGGAAACTTCATTGTGCTATAAGATGGTAAAGCTGGAAGCAGTTTGCTCATTGAACTTCTAGGGAGTGTTTCCTTTCATTTCCTATTTCACAGTGCAAACTGAGGAAATCCTATCCCTCTCTCCACGTCTCTCCATTGTGCACTTGAAAAGAATGACTAAGCACTCTGCTGTTAGGTAGAGTGACCTATAGACATGTCAGTTAGGTCAGGCTGTGTTGATAGTGTTTTGCAAGCCTTCTTTAAAAAAGCCTTCTTGGGGCACTTGGGTGGCTCAGTTGGTTGAGCACTGGATCTTGATTTTGGCTCAGGTCATGATCTCATTGGTAGTGAGATTGAGCGAGTCAGACTCCATATTGACAGCACACGACCTGCTTGGGATTCTCTCATTCTCTTCTCTCTCTCTTTCAAAGTAAATAAACATAAAAAAAAAAGTCTTGGTGATTTTCTGACTAGTTGTTCCATCTGAGAATATGGTATTGAAGTCTCCAGCTATTATTGTTGAATTGTTTTTTTCTCCCTTCAATTTTGTCAGTCTACCTCTTGTATTTTGAGGTTCTGTTGTTACATGCATATATGCTTACAGTTGTTACAGCTTCCTATGAGTTGATCTGTTTATCATTATAAAATGTCCCTCTTTGGGATGCCTGGGTGGCTTAGTCAGTTAAGCGTCCGACTTTCGCTTGGGTCATGATCTCGCGGTTCATGGGTTCGAGCCCCGCATCGGGCTCTGTGCTGACTGCCAGCTCAGAGCCTGGAGCCTATTTCAGAGTCTGTGTCTCCCTCTCTCTCTGACCCTCCCCTGCTCACGCTGTCTCTCTCTCTCTCCTAGAAATAAATAAAAAAAAAATTTTAAATGTCCCTCTTTGCCTCTAGTAAAATTTTGTGTCTTAAAGTCCATTTTGTCTAATAGTAAAGCCATTCTGGCTCTCTATGGTTACTGTTTGTATGATGTATCTTTCCCCATCCTTTTCCATTCAACCCATATGTGTCTTTTTAAAGAATGTCTCTTAGCACGAAGTTGCATATTTAAAAAAAAAAATCCAGTTGACAATCTCTGCCTTTTGATTGAAGTGTTTAATAAAGCTGATGTGAAATGTTGGTGTCCGGGAGCTAATGGTAAAGAAAGAATTCTTGAGACCTCTTCGGTGCAAAAAAAGTGGTTTTATTAAAGCACAGGGACAAGAATTGTGGGCAGAATTGCACTGGGGTTGTGAGGGGTGACTGATAATATACCTTCAAGTTGGAAGAAATAGCGTAAATCTCTGAGGAATTTGGAGCAAGGTTTCCAGGACCTTGAGGGGCTAAGCTGCTGTTAGGATAAGGTCATTTACTACTGTCTAGTAAAACCTTAGTCATGAGACCCTTCAGATGTAACAGTGGGCCATTTGCTTGGAGAATGATTGCTAACATATATCTTTAGGGGATGGAATAGAAATAAAAGAAATTTCCAAAGGGAATTTTTTATAGGATCCTGGAGGTAAGGCTAATGTCAAGCTAAGGTTGCCTTTTGCCTCTAGCAAAGTATTAACAGAGAGGCAGTTGAGTTCCTGGAGGAAGGTCACCTTGCCTGTTTTGAGCACTTTGCCAAGGCAAAGGAAATTTAATTTTTTTCTGCATTTCTTTTTGTTTTCCAAAGCAAAGTCACGTTTGATGTTATTGACATGGTTGTATTTACATCTGCCATTTTGCTATTTGTTTTTTTCTTTTTTGAATGTTTATTTGTTTATATTGAGGGGGAGAGAGAGCGAGTGAGAGAGCACACTCAGGTATAGCCACGCACTGAAGAAAAAGTTCTCAGACGCTTAGATGGAGCAGCTGTGCGTGGCTGCCTCTGCCAGTGAAGCAGCAGCAGCAGCTAACTGCACGTGGCCTTATTTCCTGTTTGCCAGATATAAACATCAAAGAATGTCAAAGCATGAGAGGAAAACACAAAGAGCCTCCAGACATAGACCAAACACACATCTGGTGTTTACATGAAAGCATGCAGGGAAGATGTGCAGTTTCAAGGACTGCTAGGCAATTACAGTGGGTCTCTTTCCTAACTGGCTCCTGGGAGATCGTGGGGCTCTGGAGCTCATGGTGCTATCGTGTTCGACAGCCTTGAGACCAGAACATCACTGACACTTCAGCAATGATCCCATTTACTTTCCCAGGGCTTATAATACACTCTCTAAAAATAACTGCACAAGCAGGGGAGGGGCAGAGAGAGAAAGAGGGAGGGAGAGAATCCTAAGTAGGCTCCACTCTGCCAGCGCAAAGCCTGACAGTGGGGCTCGATCTCACAAATTGTGAGATCATGATCTGAGCCTAAACCAAAAGTCAGACTTTCAACTGACTGAGCCACCCAGGCGCCCCTGGTATTTGTTTTCTATAGGTCTCTCATATTTTTTGTTCCTCCTTTACCACCTTCTTTTGTATTAAAATTGTATTTGTAGTCTATTTGTATTAAATGATATTTATTAGTGTACTATTTTAATTCCTTTGTTGATTTTTACTTTGTAGTTACTTTAGGGATCACAGTATGTGCACTGATTTTTCACAATCTACTTCAGATTAATATGAATTCAATTCCAGTAAGATTTTTCTCCAGTATAGGGCCATTCCTTCTTCCCTCCTTTGTGTGATAATTGTCACATATGTATAAAATAAACCCAACAATACAGTATTTTAATTATTGTGCCTCCCCCTTAGGATCCATTGATAGATCTAGAATTCCCATATTAGAAGGCATACATATTGTTACGGCTTTAAATCTATATTAGCAAACTGAGCATTGATCCTTTGTATAATCACCACCACCACCACCACCACCATGTTTCTGATAGCACTTTGTTGGCCCCACAGTAGTTTTGTATCCATTATGTCTTTTGATATTTACAACAGTCTTTTGAGTGCAGGATTGTGTCCCTTTTTGGCCAGGGAAACAGGCTCGGTGACTTACCAATGACACAATGAGGCTGTGGCAGAGCTGAGCTGGGAAAGCAGATTTAGCTACACTGTTTTCTGTATGTCTGTGCTGCTGCCTCTCCCTCCTCCCCAGGTCTTCAGAGACCCAGTTCCCCTCTCTCCACCCCCAGGACCTGCCTGAGCAGCCTTACCTGCAGCCTCCACTCAGCATCCTGGTGATAGAGCGCCGAGCCTTTGGCCGCACTGTGCTTGTGGGTTCCCACATTGTCTCCCACATGCTGCGATTCATACTCCGGGCTCATGAGGATCCTCCTGAGGAGGAAGGAGAAGAGGAAGAGACAGGGGACATAGTGCCCAAGGGACCACAAGGTAAGGGGTCTTCCTTCCCCTTAAGGGCCACCAGACGGAAGCCCCTCTGGTTCTGGGCCAAGATGGCTCCAGGGGACCCTCCCGTGGGGCATGGAGTCTGCTTCACCTGACCTCTTCCTGATGTCATTTCCCTTTTCCCAGGACAGAGGTCCCTGGATCCCTTCCTGGCTGAAGGGAGGATGCCCAGACGGCTTCTCAAGGTGATGGGGCATGGAGATGAGTGAAGAAGGGCTGGGAGGTCCTGGGTTAGGGGCGCTTACTTCTCTCTCCCTCAGGCTCCTCTGAAGAAGCTCCCCCTGGGAAGCCTCCTGAACCAAGGCCCTGAGTTGGAGGAGGGCATCCCAGACCCTGAAGAGCTTGACTGGTGGTCCAAGTACTACGCATCGCTGCAGGAGCTCCAGGTGCAGGTGGGTGCAGAGGCGGGTCCCAGGATGCAGCTGGAGGCCCAGGGAGATAAATGGCAAGAAGAAGGATCTCATCAGATATGGGGCTCCATAGCTTTTCAGAGCTCTTCATTGCACATCTTTTCTTACCTTCATAACACTTCTGGAAGTTGAGAATTACTGACTCCATTATCTAGAGCTGTGCTATCAGAAATATCATGTGAACTGCATATGTAGTTCTGACTTTTGAAGTGGACACATTAAAAAAAAAGGAAAGAGGTGAAATGGACTTTAATAATAAATTTTATTTAACCTAATATAAAATATCATTTCAACAAGTAACCTTTATAAAAATAGGACATTTGACATTCTTATTTTATATACTAAGTCTTTAAACTCTTTTATTTTACACTTATGGCACATTTCAATTTTCAATTTCAAGTGGGATTACTGTCTTGGGCAGCGCAGGACTAGCCAAACTGCTTTGCAGATGCAAGTGGTTCACACAGCTGAACTGGGACTAAGGTTTCCCGACTTCCTATTCTGGAAAAGGGGTAGATTAAGGAGGTGAAGGGTAGGGAGGAATCTCTGACTTGCCCTTTGATTTCAGACCAGCTTTGATGAGGATGAGATGGATGATCCTGGAGAGTCAGGTAGGAGATTTGGCTTTCTTGTTCCTACTCTATCTCCCTCCCTTCCGACAACAGTATTTCTAATTATGGCATTTCTGCCATTCCCAGATGGGGTCAACCTCGTTTCTGTGGATGGGGAGGCCCAAGACCAGGGTCAGGGTGAGGCTGAAGTTAAAGGCTCTGTGTCCCAGAAGAAAGCAATAGCCACCCTGAAGGTGAGTGGGGGTCAGGGAAAGGGGATTCTGCTAGGATTCTGGACATTGGTCTGTCACGGAGGCCCTGGACTTTCAGATCTACAACAGTACCCTGGAGGAAGAGTTTAACAACTTTGAAGACTGGCTGAATGTATTTCCCCTGTACCGAGGGCAAGGGGGCCAGGATGGAGATGCAGAGGAAGAAAGGTCTGGACACCCTGTGGGCAAGTTCAAGGTATGTTTGGGGAAGGAAGGGTGGCCAAGGAGTACAGGTGGGGATGCCAGAGGAAGACTCTCTTCCCAATGACTTTTCTGTTTCCCCCCCAATCCAGGGCTCCTTCCTTATTTACCCTGAATCAGAGGCAGTGTCATTCTCTGAGCCCCAGATCTCCCGGGGGGTCCCACAGAACCGGCCCATCAAGCTCCTGGTCAGAGTATATGTGGTAAAGGTGAGCATCCATCGCCACAGCACGCCTTCAATTCCAGTGAAGGTAATGTACATGAAAGCTACAGACTAAGGATTTGGAAGGAATCTCAGGGATTAGAGTCCGCCTTCTTCATTTCTCAGGTGGGATATCTTGGGCACAAGTTAAAAGACTCCCCAGGGTTACAAAGCTCACTCATGGCTGAACTGGAATTTAGAGCTTTATGACTCCTTAGTCATAGTTCCAGACCCTTAGTTTATAGAATGGGGAGTATAACTCCAGGAAGAGTACAGCTCTTAACCTCAAGTTTCACAATGGCTTGTCATCAAATACCTTCACATGGGGGAGAAGCATAAATACAAAACAAAACGAAGTAAAACAAAACAAAAAACCCATACACCTTCACACAGATTCTTGCCTTGCTGTGGTTTTCACACAGTACCCAGCAGGGCCCTGAAGTTTCCCGAAAGGCATCTCAGGGAATGAGAGGCAGGAGTGGGTTGCTCTGCCTACTTTGATCCCAGCACCAGAATAGATACTGTATTTCTATCTGGTTTAAATATAAGGATCATGACTAAGACATAATTTAAATAAATGTTCTGTGGCACATCCTAGTGCATAGTTCAATAGTAGGAATCATCTTGATCTTTTGCTTCTAGCGGTATCACAGGCTAGATGGTTAGAAATAGCTTCCTGATGTAATACATCTAGAAATGCTAGATAAACAATCTTAAATGAATGCTAAGCTCATAAGAAAGGGAATTCCCAGCGGGTCTAAGATGAAGAGGCAGAAGGAATTCCCAAGTGGAAGCCCTGGGACACAGGTTGTCTTGAGAGGTTTGTCCATACCTGGACCCCGATGCTTAGGTTCTAACAGCCTAAGATGGGAGCCACAACAAGACCCTTGTGTGAAGCAGCATCCGGGGAGGGCTCTGCTTTTAGGGAAGAGTGAGCAAGAGGAAGTCTACTCACTGGGAAAGGACCTTGTTAGGTAAATGGTCTGTTTCAGCCTCTTCTCCAACTGGGGGAAGTAGAAAACAATGTCTTCCCTGAGAATTTATAATTAGAGTTTTGCTCTCACATTGATTTAAGACTTGAATTTATATTATCTGCTCAGTCCAGAAAACTCAAAGCTGAGAAGTTGGTTTAAAATGGTCCACACGGTTTCCTTGTTTTCATAGATTTAGATAGCCAAGTATGGGCTCACAACCCCAAATTAAAAAAGAAAAAAAAACTGCCAGGAAAAATTTTCAGAAAAAAACAACACAAAGGAGAATGAAACCTCTGAGGGTTTTGGATGTTAGGGTCTTCAACTGCTAAAATGTAAAACAACTATCTAATGTATTTCACAAATGGAGAACGAGACTTTCAAAAGTGACTGGGAGGTTTTGAAAATAATAAAATTAGGGGCACCTGGGTGGCTCAGTCGGTTAGGTGTCCAACTCTTGATTTTTAGCTCAGGTCATGATCTCTTGGTCGTCAGATTGAGCACTTCGTGGGCTCTGCACTGAGTGTGGAGCCTGTTTGGGATTTATTCTTTCTTTCTCTACCCTTCCCCCACTTGTGTGTGCTCTCTTTCTGTCTCTCAAAATAAATAAACATTAAAAAAATAAAATAGGGGCGCCTGGGTGGCTTAGTCGGTTAAGCGTCCGACTTTCGCTTAGGTCATGATCTCGCGGTTCGTGGGTTCGAGCCCTGCGTCGGGCTCTGTGCTGACTGCCAGTTCAGAGCCTGGAGCCTGTTTCAGTCTGTGACTCCCTCTCTCTCTGACCTTCCCCTGCTCATGCTGTCTCTTTCTCTCTCCTAGAAATAAATAAAAAACATTTAAAAAAAAATTAAAAAAATTAAAAAAAATAAAAAAATAAAATAAAATGGCTGCAGGTTGGTAGTTTGCCCAGGAAACTGTTAGAAGAAAAGCAAGCCCTCTCAGGCAGAAAGCATGTGCAATTTGGGCCCTTAGGATGAGTTAAACCAAACATGAGTCATGGTAAAAAGTGCCAACATACAAAGAAGCTACAGTGAGTAAGAATAGCAAAAATAACAGAATCAGACTCCCAGGGTCATTGATATTGGAATGACCAGATAGAGAATATAAAATAACTATATATAAAATGTTTAAAGAAGTAATGTATTAAAATGCATAAGGAACAAGAGATTAAAATAAAAATAGCCAATTTGAAGGACTCGATAGAAGTTTTAGAAATTAAAAGTATAATTTAAAAAATTTGGGGGAGGGGCATCAAGATGGTTCAGTTGGTTGGTTATCCAACTTCAGCTCAGGTCATAATCTATCTGTTTGTGAGTTCAAGCCCTGCACTGGGCTCTGGAGCCTGGAGCCTACTTTGGATTCTGTCTCCCTTGCTCTCTGCCCCTCCCCCACTTGTGCTCTGTCTCTCTCTCTCTCAAAACATAAATAAACTTAAACAATTTTTTAAAAATTAAAAACCTGATACACTTTTCTTTTAATGTTTATTTATTTTTGAGAGACAGAGAGAAAGAGAACGAATGAGTAGGGGAGGGGCAGAGAGAGAAGGAAACACAGCTCCAGACTGAGCTGTCAGCACAGAGCCCGATGCAGGGCTTGAACTTCCAAACCATGAGATCATGACCTGAGCTGAAGTTGGACATCCAACCGACTGAGCCACCCAGGTGCCCCAAAATTAAAAACTCAGTGGCAGAGCAAAAGATGTGAACAGCCACTTCACCAAAGAAAACATACACAAGGCAAATAAGCACATGCAAAGATGCTCAACATGCCTAGTCATCAGGGAAATGCAAATTAAAACCATGATGAGCTACAACTTTGAGTACACTAGAATGGGTAAAATAAAAAGATTGACAATACCAAGTGTTTATAAAGATGTGGAGCAACTGGAACGCTCATACACTGTAGACAGGAGTGTAGAAAACACTAAAAATATATTGCTGTATATAAGTTATACGTCAATAATTTATTCATGCTATATATTTACTAACTTATGTAGCTATCAAAACAGAAAAGTAAGTTTAATACATGCAGTTAAAAAATGCAAAATGGTGCTATACATTGCTTTAGGTTGCATGCATATGTAGTAAAAGTATTTTTGCTTTTTCTGTGTGAGTTATAAACCTCAAGTAAAGGCTTCTGGCAACTTCCATGATGAAAAGGAATTTAAATCAGGTAAGGGGATTCAGGGAGTTTCCATTTGTTGGTAGGGTTTTATTTATTAAGCTGGGTGTGCATATGCTGATTGTATTATTCTTTTTATATTAAAATATCTTTATCATTGTAAAAAATTGAACATAAAAAGTTATGATCTGAATATTAAAGCCCTATACATCTTTCCACATATTTTCTGTTTCATTATATATTAAAACTTTTTTTTTAACATTTATTTATTTTTGAGAGACAGAATGAGACAGAGCGTGAATGGGAGAGGCGCAGAGAGAGGAAGACATAGAATCTGAAGCAGGCTCCTGGCTCCAAGCTGTCAGCACAGAGCCTGACATGGGGCCTAAACCCACAGACTGCAAAATCATGACCTGAGCCAAAATCTGACGCTTAACCAACTGAGCCAACCAGGCATCTCTCATTATATTTTTTCATTATGTCTATTTGCATATCTTAAATATTTCATAATGAATTTAAAAGAAGATAAAAGTCATCTCGTGCAACCTTTCAGTTGATTCCTCATGGTGTGAGATAACTCCTCGGTAACTGCTTGCTTACATGTAACCTAAGATTTGGTCCAGCGAGGGTAATCTTGGGTTATGAGAGTGACACTTTTCTCAGCCCTACCCATACTGTCCCCCTAGGCTACCAACCTGGCTCCTGCAGACCCCAACGGCAAGGCAGACCCTTACGTGGTGGTGAGTGCTGGCCGGGAGCGGCAGGACACCAAGGAGCGCTACATCCCCAAGCAGCTGAACCCCATCTTTGGAGAGTGAGGCTGGGCCCTGGGCTTGGGAATGGGAGCACCTTTACCATCTGACCCTGTGGCCCAAAGCATCCCATTCAGGCAGCTGGCGTGGTGATGGTGAGGGAATGGACAGAGGCTGCTGAGCCCCCTGAAATCCCTTCCCCCCGAAAAGACCATCTCCTGGGGCATGGAGGTGTCCTCAGCCATTCTTCCTCTTGGCCAGGGTCCTGGAGCTCAGCATCTCTCTTCCTGCCGAGCCAGAGCTGACTGTGGCTGTGTTTGATCATGACCTCGTGGGTTCTGATGACCTCATCGGGGAGACCCACATTGATCTGGAAAACCGATTCTATAGCCACCACAGGGCGAACTGTGGGCTGGCCTCCCAGTATGACGTGTGAGTCCTACAGACCCTCAGGAGCCATTCTGAGTCTGACCAAAGACATTCAAGGTCACATTCTCATTGATGTCCCCAGATCCTTTGATTTCATAGAAGGGGACCTCCCTATGATCAGGACCTTATAATAGCATAGTGGTCAATACCTGGGCTTGGGATTTGGGATCCTAGAATAAGTCACTTGATCTCTCTGAGCCTCAGTTTCCTCATGTGCAAAATGGAAGTAATATCAGTTATCTCCTCCATTGGAGCGTGGGCAATACATCTTTGATTTTCTTGGTTACCATAAGCGAGGACTAATCTGTCTTGCACTGGAGTTATGAACCCGGATCACCATGTCTTCAAGGGTCCCCATCCCTGCTGCTGTGCCCACTTGTGTCCATATGCTGATTCCAACTGAAGCATCTTCCCTTTCTGCCCACAGGGACGGGTACAATGCTTGGCGTGATGCGTTCCGGCCTTCCCAGATCCTGGCTGGGCTGTGCCAACGATGTGGCCTCCCCAGCCCTGAATACCGAGCCGGGGCTGTCAAGGTGGGCAGCAAAGTCTTTCTGACATCGCCTGAGACCTCGCCCTCAGGTACCAGCCCCTCTCTGATGGACAGTCCATAGGGAGCAAGACTGTTAAGGTACAGGGGTCGCCTAGTGCCCACTCTAATGTGTCCCCCAAAAGAACCTGCCTCCTCCTGCAAGCAGAGGAGGTGAGTTTGGCTGAGTAAGGATGAGATTCTTGGATGGTGGGGAGAAAATGGTCTTTGTTGGTGAGCATGATCCCCAAAGAGTCAAAAGTGGATCCCTAAGAGCCATAGCTAATCAAGTTTCCAGAACATACAGTGGCCTACCCAGGGATTCCAAATGACAAAACATAGCTGCAGAATTGAGCTCATGCCTCATAAATGGCTGGTGGTCTTTCTCTAAACAGAGTCTATGCAAAGCCATAGCCCCTTGAATCCCACTGTCCTTCCACTTCTGGCTTTTCACTGGCGAAAGTTGTTAGAGAAGCATCTCCCCACTTTCTGTGCCTTATGGACTTGACCTCCTGGCCCATGGGCTTTGTCCAGTACAGCAGCTGCCTCAACTTTGCATTTCTGTTGAGGGTGGGGGAGGAAGGTGGAAGAATCTGGACCTGTGTGGGACCTAAGCTCATACACCTCTTCTTGCAGGTAGGGAGGGCCCCAAAGTGGCAAGTGAGGTCCCTGAGGAGGTACAGGCATTGCTGGTGCTGCGGCGTTGGCAAGAGATGCCGGAGCTTGGGATCCAGCTGGTGCCTGAGCATGTAGAAACTCGGCCCCTCTATCATCCCCGCAGCCCAGGGCTGCTGCAGGTGAGAAGCACCCAATCCCAGAACCCCGGGGTTCCCACCATCCCAGGACTCCCACCTGCTCCTGGGCCCTCAGGATGCACTTTCCCCAGGACCTCTAACTGGGCACTGCACTGCCACTTCTGATTCTGGCTCCTGATTCTGGTCCCCAGCACCCCTACTCCTCTTAGACCCCCATCCTGGACTCCATTCCTCCACCGTGGCTTTGGTCCTGCAGGATCCCCAGCCTTGGCCACCAAGGCTCAGACCTGGCATTCCCAATATGACCTCAACTCCAGGTCCCTAGGCTCTGGACTTTGGGAACACCAGATCTTAACTTTTGATCTCAACCGTCCATTTCCAGGGCCTTATCCTTAACCTAACCTTAGCCCCCGAGCTCCCGCTTCAGACCCCACCTTCATCCTCATCCCCCAGGATCTGCCTGACTGTGCCCTCCTGACCCTAGCTCCTCTCCCCCTGGGGCAAGGCACAGCCTCTGGCCACAAGCCTATCACGGGACATGGGGACCTCAGGGAGCCCCTTCAGCCTGGTCCTGTGTTCCCAGGGATCCCTTCACATGTGGATTGACATCTTCCCCCGAGATGTGCCTGCCCCACCCCCAGTTGACATCAAGCCTCGGCAGCCAATCAGGTGAGAGTTCTGGCCGCGCCTCCCCTGGGGTAGGCACCTTTGGACTGCCAGTACAGGGCCCTCTGAAAATCTGGGCTTCAGTGAAGCAGCCAGAGGCTCCTTAGCCAGCCTTTTCAGTTAGGTGGGCCATTAAGTTCCCTTCCTTTTCATAAGCCATGGCAGTTGGGTGTTTGCCCCCTTACGAGTGGAGCTGGTCTGAGTGGAGTTCTGCGTAGGCTCTATGTACTTCAGATGTTGTCAGCAATCTACACTTCCCACCTGGGGGCTCCGCTTCCCTTGGTGTCACTCTCAAGGAAGCTTCTGTGGTGTGAGGGCAAGGTGGCTGCTAACGGTACCGGGCTTACATCTTACCAACAGGACTACTTGAGCAGAAAAACAAACACCTGTTTGCCAGTAAGAGCAGGTCTCAGGGCTGACTCTCATTGGATATCAACCTTTGTGATTAGGGGGCTGTAATCTGCTGACTGGTAGCCCTGGGTGATATCCCAGGTGACGTACCCACCTCTGGAGCCAGGTAGAGGTGGATCTTCCCCACCAGAATCACATGGATTGACAGCATAGGGGTGAGGGTGGGGGTGCTCACCAACAGAAAATCATGGTGCCGTCAGCAGATGAGAAGTTGATGCTGGGCAAGAGAAAACGACAGCTACCCAGGAAAATCCATGGCTACCTGGTTGGATCAGGAAAGCCGCAGCCCCTTCTTCTGCCGCTCAGGGGCTGCATGCTCTCATCCCCGCTAGGTAGCTCTCCCTCTCCCACTTGTTGCTGCAGACTGGCTTTCTCTCCTCTGTGCCCTGAAACTTCAGCTTGCCACGTCACGCTGGCTAGTGGTGGCTCCAACTCTGCATCTGATGTTACTCAACCTTTCATTGTCCTGATTCCAAATTTATGGGAGAAACTTTTTGGCCCAGCTTTGGTCAAGAGACCATTCCCGGTGCCGTCTGCTATGGTAGGGGTGGTCAGTGTTAGCTGGGACTGCCCCGTACCACAGATGTCCTGACCACACAACTGGGCACATGGAGGTGCTCGAGGAAGGTCATGGCCACAGCCTAGCTGCTTCCTGCAGTAACTCTCAGGAACCCCCTCAGGAACCCCTCAAGAGTCTGAAAACTCTCTTCTGATACTGCCCCCAGCTATGAGCTCAGAGTCATCATCTGGAACACGGAGGATGTGGTTCTGGATGATGTGAACCCACTCACTGGAGAGATGTCAAGTGACATCTACGTGAAAAGGTGAGCCTGCAGGCTAGGCCGGCCAAATGGCTGAGAACCAAGGTGAGACTGCAGTCGGGGACATGGGCTTTGAGCTGAGCCACAGCCCTGTCTCCTGGGGCCTCTATGGCACCTGGAGCTGGTGAAGGGCCCCCCAGGTTGTCAGGGGTTGGTGAGCTGGGTTCTGGGTTTGGTCCCGGTGCTGAGGCCCACCCCCCCGCCTGTACCTCTCCCCTGGCTCCAGCTGGGTAAAGGGGCTGGAGCACGACAAACAGGAGACAGACGTTCACTTCAACTCTCTGACTGGGGAGGGGAATTTTAACTGGCGCTTCGTGTTCCGCTTTGACTACTTGCCCACGGAACGGGAGGTGAGCGTCCGGCGCCGGCCTGGACCCTTCGCCCTGGAGGAGGCCGAGTTCCGGCAACCGGCCGTGCTTGTCCTGCAGGTCTGGGACTATGACCGCATCTCTGCCAACGACTTCCTTGGTAGGGCTTTGCCTCCTTCCTACCTCAACCTCTAGCCCTACTTTCTGCCCTCATTGCCAGTGCCCCCTGGCCCTTAGTTCCTTACTCTAACCCAATCCTGAGTCCTGGGTTTCAGACCCTAGGTCACTAACCTTTACTTTCTGGCCTTATCACTGAACACAGTAATGACCTTCATTCCCACCCAAAGTCCTTGACTCAATCTTCTGACTCAGGTCACTTTGGACTCCCGACACCATGGTCCCCACTTTGGCAGTCTGGTCGTTTCACCAGGGTCTGACAAACTGCTGATGTGTGGTTGTGCTCGTGTGGCCTGCAGCTGCGGCGGGACCACCACGTCCTAGTTCCTGATGCTGTGAGGCACAGTCCTGCTGTGCTCCCCGCCCCCACCCCAGGCCCAGACAAACCTTGATCTCCTCCCTAACCCGGAGAGCTCTGCACTTGCAGGATCCTTGGAGCTGCAGCTGCCAGACATGGTGCGGGGGGCCCGGGGGCCCGAGCTCTGTTCCGTGCGGCTGGCCCGCGATGGGGCAGGGCCGAGGTGCAACCTGTTTCGCTGCCGCCGCCTGCGGGGCTGGTGGCCCGTAGTGAAGCTATGGGAGGCAGAGGATGAGGAACGGGAGCAGCGGGAGGCACGAGCTGGCAAGAAGAGGCAGAGGAAGAGAAGAAAGGGCCGCCCGGAAGACCTAGCGTTCACAGACGCTGGAGGCAGCGTCCATATCCTTACGGTGGGTGCAGGGGTGCGGCCGGGGCAGGACCTGGGCAGGTGGGGGGATGAGGCCGAGCCTGAGCCCATCTAAGAGCTCGGCCTCTGTTCCCTCCTTTTTCTAGGGGAAGGTGGAGGCAGAGTTTGAGCTGCTGACCGTGGAGGAGGCGGAGAAGCAGCCAGTGGGGAAAGGGCGGAAGGAGCCTGAGCCCTTGGAGAAGCCCAAGTAAGGGGGGTGGCACAGGAGGCTGGGCCAGAGGGAGGTGGGGTGGCCCAGGGGCTTCTTCGTCATTCTGACACCACCTCTGTCCCCACAGCCGCCCTAAAACCTCCTTCAACTGGTTTGTGAACCCGCTGAAGACCTTTGTTTTCTTCATCTGGCGCCGGTACTGGCGCATCCTGGTGCTACTGCTGCTGCTGGCATTGGTCACCATCTTCCTTCTCCTGGTCTTCTACACCATGCCCGGCCAGATCAGCCAAGTCATCTTCCGCCCCCTCCACCAGCCCCCTGGCCCTAATTGACCCTGGACGCTCTTCCCCTACCAACCCCATAATTTCCACTCCTGGGGGTCCTTCTCACCAACACGACTGCTTGAGTTCACTGCTTTCTTTGAATGAACTTGACTGTGCCTCCATTCTGACACCTGAACATGGGCTGTGCATGATAATACACGGGGCAGGAAACAGAGCTGCCCTTAGGTGGCAGGTGCTGGGGATGGGAGGATGCCACCAGGAAGAATGGGACCTGGCAGGAAGCTCAGGGCCCAGGAGCCCTGGCCTCCAAGCTGTCATGCCTTCTGAGTAGCCCTGCTTCTGACAATGGCAGGATCACTTAGTGACAGCTAAGCACTTCCATACTTCATTAGCTTGTTTATTCTTTAACAACTCTTGAGAGTAGGCATATTGATTAGGACACTTTTGGTTGAAGTAACAGAAATCCCAACCCTATTGGCTTAAAAAGCGATTTGGGGCAGGGGGGGCTTGCATAGTTGCAATTCCCAGTGTTTAGCTGGGAGCCTGTCACAGGACTCAAAATAATGTCACTGGGACCGGTTCTCTGCCTCTGAGCTCCAGCTCATTTGCAGATAGGGTTCCCCCTTGAAACTGCAGGATGGCGGCACAAGCCTCGCATCTCCCCACGTTCACACCCAGAAGACACACCCAGACTTTCCTAGTCCTGACGGAGCCTCACCCTGGGTCATTGTGGCCAGGAGGAGGGGATGTGCTGATTGAGGGCTCCCCTGAAGCTTAGGGTGGGAAGTCATACCTTCTCCCAAACACACAAGCTGAGAAGGTAGGGAGGTTCCTAGAGGAAATTCGGGATACTATTAACAAGTAGGTTAATACTTGGGTTTCTGGCTGATCAAAAAAACAAGGCTCACTACAGTCAGCAGTATCATGTTTAACTTACAGATGAGACATGTCCAAGGTCATACAGCTTGCAGGTGAGCACATCAGAGCTGGATCTCAGGTCTGTCTGCCTCTAGAAATTGTGGTATCATCACCCTTTGCTTCCTGTCCTTTCTACTTGTCCCCCTACTATTGTCTTACCCAGACACTCCCTGAGAATCGATCATATGAACTGACCAGCTGTCAATGTCCCTGCTTTCCTGGGCTGCAGCACGCGGTGAGGTCTTGGGCCTGGTTCTCCACATTTATTGAGGGCTATACTGGGAAGCCCTCATGAGGTCTAGAGCTGGGGTCTGAAGCCAGCCTTGCTCCAGAATGGCTACTGCTGCCTTCCCTCCATTTTTCAGTTCTGCTTCCTGCTAGAAGATGGTACAGGACCTGCCTGGACCCCTCTTAGTGCCAGGAGCCATCAGGGGCATGGCACAGAGCATGGTCAGTGAGGATGAGGGATGCAGGGGACTGAGCCCAGGGTGGCAGGGAGAAGCCTCAGCTTTAGCCATCACTGAAGAGGTGGCAAACCCCAGCCTGCACCCAGGGCCCTAGCACCACTGGGGTCAGACATTCATGAGCCTGAGGGCCATGGTGGCCCCATGAAGCTCATCCTAGAAAGGTCCATCTCAGCTCTGGAGCTGAACCCAAAAGGCCCAAAGAGCACAGCAGAGGAGGGACTGAGGACAGGGCAGTGGGGTAGATATCAGTCTGGTTTGAATAAAGCCCAATTAGCCACGGGATGTCCACGTGGGGCTCCCAGAGGGCTTCTGGCCCGATCTGTCAGTCCTGATTGCCTTCAGTAAGTGGCTGTGCAGAGGTTTGTTTCTAGGTTCCAGCCAGATGCAAGAAGCACACGGAGACCAGCAAGTACTATTACAATCCATAGATTTATCAACCTGTGCTGAGACCGATGCTCCAGAGGGTCGGAGGGGTTGGAGGGGAGGCTGCGAAATGACCACAAGGCCAAAGAGAAACGGGAGATGAAGAGAATAGAAAGGGAAGAAGATAGCTACGTTGTCTTCCCAAGATCAATTTTCTTCTGGATGGCTCGAGCCGAGTGGTAGATGAGTGAATCGATGAGTCCAGCCACTGGGGAGAGAGACCAAGGCTGGCACTGGCCCAGTTGGGCCCTTGGCTGGGCCCCAGAGCCTTGTCACCTGACTGACTAGGCCAACAAATCCCCTTGACCATCAAGGTGCTCCTCCTTCCCCAACCAAAAATCCACAGGGAGCCCAGGCTTTACATTCCCCACCATGCCCCAACCCCAAACATGCCCTTGAGCTTCTAACCTGTGAACATGCCTCCAATGATAGCGCACACACCAGTCAGGAAGTGCGTGAAGGACCTGGTGGAGGGACAAGGCAGGGGATCAGCAGGCACCCCTGCTCCCTGCAGGCCCAGGCCCCTCCCTTTCCCCACCCTGACCTGTGCTTCTCCGTCAGTTTCACCATCATGGGCGAGAGCTCATAGAGCACGAAAACTCCAGGAAGTCCCTGGTCACCCATCAGCCCATTGGCGACCTTCTCGTGTCTGGTCACAGAGAACTGATTTGTCCTCAGCACCTGGAACAGGAAGGGAGTTTGGGAAAGGGCTGGCTCTATAACCTGGTTCCCAAAACCCCTCAGCCCTACCCCTGCTCCTGCCCCTTGTCTGTAGTGCCTTGACTGTGGGGAAGAGAAAACGAGGCCCCAGGTCGCTAATGAACACTGGAAGGCCTGGGGACCACCTAGGCATCCTCTCTTGGCCTCACCGGCCCAGGGGCTGCTTGGTTACTAGCTCTTTACAGTTCACCAATCCCAGCTACATGTGGATTCTCTCAGAGGGGGTTTTGGGATGGGAAGGAACTCTCAAAGGCCGCATCATGAGCTCCTGGCAAGGCTGGGCCAGACTTCCTGTCTGCAAAGGTGTTGCTCCACTGGTGACAGCAGAAAGGGGATCAGGGGACCCTGGAAGGGTTAGCCCCCAGCCCAGGGGAGACCCCAGTGACAATGAGCACCCGAGGAACGGTTGGAGGCAGTTTGGACAAGCAGAAAGCGCAAGTGCTTTGAAGTCTGACACTGTGGGCCCTGCACCTTCCCTGCGAGGGTAAATCACCTACCCTCTCTGAGCCTTGGCTTGTCACCAACAGGAACCCTGATACCTGAGCTCCTGCAGACTTACCTCCCCATCTACCTTCATGTACACTGTGGGTACCACCTTCACAAAGTACTGGAACATCATGGAGGCTGAAGGGAGAAGAGAGCACTGGGCATGGGTGCTGGGCAGGGCTCTGGTAGCTAGGGGCTACCTCCCAGGTTGGTACCTTGGGGTGCAGTGACGTTGGTGTGGTCCAGGGGGTTCACAATGCCCGGGTAGTCCTCCCCGAATGACAAGTGTCGGATGTAGTGGGTCATGTTGATCTGCAAGCAACACCAGCACCTAAGCCTCAAGCGCTCAAGGCCCCAACAGGCCTCACCCATCAAAAGTTCCATGGGACAGTGGCGGACAGGGCTGCCTGGGCTTGGGGAGTAGATGTGTGGCGGGACGGGAGGCAGGGCAGGATCTTGCTGGGGAGAATCTGACCAAGACAGATAGCACCCCCATGCCCCACTGGGGAACTCCATTCTCAGAGTCTATGGTCTCTGGACCTCTACAGTCTGAGACTCTGGCTGCATCCAGACATAAGGCAAGTAAAGACGGGGCATGGACCCATTGTGGCAAATGCCAGATTTGCCTGCAAGTCTTGAGCCAGGGAGGCCTAGGCTGGAGGGGCCCCAGATTTTCCAACTCCGACTCTTGTCCTGTTCCAGTCTTTATCAACCCCAGCTATTAGAGGGATCTTTAAAAACATGCAAACTTGATTACATCATGACCCTGGTTAAAGGACCAAGGAGACTCTCAGGAGGAAGTCCAGACTGCAGCTCTGCCTGAGGCCTGTGCGGTCTGGTCCCCGCCAACCTCTCCAGCCACGCTGGCCCCTACAGTTTCTGAGAAGTGCCCGCTCCCTCTGAACTTTGCTGGAGGCTCCCTCTGCCCAGGATGTTCCTGTCCAGCCTCATCTCCCATCTCCCACCTGTGCAGATCTCAGTTCTTGACCCTCAGACTGATCCCCTGGCCGAATATGGTTTATTTTTATCTGTGCCCCCATCCCAGGACATCCCTGTGGAGAAATGAAGGCAGCAACCATCCACCCCCATCTGCCTTACACGGTTTCCAGTACTTACATTGTCAAGGCCGAAGCTCTGCAAGTCATGGACTAGGAGAGAAGGGAGAAGGTGTCACCAGGTGGAGCAGGACTGGCCTCCTGGCTCCCTTAGCATCCTTGCTCAGGCATCCTCACCCAGCCTTCTGCAGTGCGACTGCCTGGCTCCTCTTTGACCCTTCATCACCCTCAGCCTGGCCCTGCTGGAGCCTGTGTGTGAGTCCACATCCTCCCGGGCCTTAAAAACAGACCCCATTTCTTCCCTGACATACACAGGGAGCCCTTTACGGGCATCACACCAGGTTTTCATTCCCACCAAGTCCCTCCTTGCACTTCAGGAAATAAACCCCACTGACTACCTCTCACTAAATAGAGCTGATGGACAACTGCTGAACCCCAAGGTGAGGCGGGGCCAGAGAATGCCATCCGAGCACTTTCCCCGCCCCTCTGCCCTTACCCTGACAGCCCCCAAAGGAAATGCCATGGGTACCCTGTACCATCTATTCCAGAACAGTGCTTTCTCCCCTCTGGCCCTGATCCCTCCTGCTTCAAGGAACCCTACCTGAAAAATAAGACCCCGATTCCAGGCCCATCCAAACCTCCCCCCTTCCTGGGAGGGTAGGCTGCCCCAGAAGTGGGGCTTGGCCTCCCTGGGGGGCAGGGCCACTTACTCTCCACAGCATGTACTGCAGCATGGGGGAGGGAAGGAAGAGAGAAGGGAGGAAGAGAAAAAAGATTGAGAGCTTCACAATGAGAACTATGGAGCAAGATACGTGGTAGAAAGGAAGACTGGAATATTCCTGCCTTGGCAGCAGGATCCAGACCCAGCTAATAAGCCTCCTCCTGCACCTGTCCCCAGAGGAACTCTTCCCCAGCCAGGGAAAAATACAAGGGGTCTTGGGGGCAGAAGTATGATTGCCTAGGGAGAACAAAAGACCTAGAGCCCAACAAGCCACTTTCCTAGCTGTGCGACCTTGGGCAAGTCACTTGCCCTCTCTGGACCTCAGTGATCTTTATAAAGGGCTGTCCTGAGGACCAGGTAGGATCTAAGATGGACAAGTACTAAATGAACTTTATAATCTTCCCTCCTCCCCCTCCCAAAGCAAAAAGGATGTCAGAAACTAGCTTCCAACCTTCAATTCAGCCAGATCTCCAGCCCCAGGCAATTGTAGCTTTGTGTTTTAAATATTCTCCCAGGATACGGAACACCCTTTGCCCTGGGTCCTCTGACTCTGAGGCAGCCGAGGTGGAGAAGCAGAGAGGCTGCTTGCTGCCTACTGAATGCCTCCAGGTCCCGTGTCAACAGCTCCACACTGGCGGTCTTCCCACTATCCCAGTGAGACCCCTGACCCCCTCCAGAACAGAGAGGGGGCTCCAGACCTACCTCCCGCCTCTCCCCAACACTCGGCCTCACCCCCACACGGCACCTTCAAGACCAGCAGGGCTGTCTCCAGCAGGCCTGTTACTCCCGCTTCCCTCAGTGACTGGGCATCTCAGGACTGCCAGCTCATCTCTCATCCCCTGGATTCCTGTCACACTGTGGCTCTGTACATCCCCTAATGTGATCCCGACCCCCCTCCCTCCCAGGGGACCCCGTCACTCATCAGGGAAACCCCTACATCTTCAACCTCTACACATTCCAATCACGTTACTCCAACCGTAGCCCACAGCCCGGCTCTCCCTTGAAGGTGCTCTTTTCTGTAGCCCCCTCAGTGGTGACAATTTCTTCCCCACATTTACCCTCCTCTGTGGACTGAAGTGAGGACCTCCTTGCTCCTTAATGCCACTTCCAGATCACTGTCCCTCGAGCTGCCCTAAAATCCCCAGCTTTGCAGCCCATGGCAAACTATCCCAACTATCTCTACTTGTTTTAATCACTCAGAGATCCACCCAGAACAGCAAGTCAGCCCTTCCACGCCTCTTCACAGTGGATCTAGCCTCTGGCCACAACTCTCTCCTCACAACCCTGTCACGCTGCCTGATGGTGTCCCCATCACCTGGCTGCCATCCTACCTGTCCAGACTTTGCCTTTCCTCCTGTTGCTGAGTTCCGGGCTTTAGTCTACACTCCTGAGGTACTAGATTCTGTCTTCTTTTTCCTTCTCAAGGACTTCACTCGAACAAGTGTCTCTCCCACCCCTGGAGCATGACTTCTGCTACCGATTCAGCAGACTATTTCCCACAGCATACGACACACCTTTGGCAAAACCACTCCATGGGGTCCACGTTTCCATCCAGCTTCAGCCCACTCTCCCCTTTAGAGCAAACTCCACAAAAGAGCTGTCCTTACTCACCAGCTCCAACTCCTCTTCCATTCTCTCCTGAGCCCATGCAGTGGGTGCTCCCTATCACTCCACAAAATCTACTGTCAAGGTCACAATGACTACTGCCACATCACACACCCAATGGGCAGAAGCCATCTGATACGGTTTTGGAAACACCTCCATCCTTAGGCTTTCAGGACACTGCCTCTCAGCGGTCATTCTCCTCTCACCAGTGTTTCTTCCTGGTCTCTTTGACATGTCCTCCCTGCCCACCACCTCCCCGCACCTGTATACCCCACACCTCTCTGCATCACCCCCCCTCCCCGCCACCTCCTCTACCTCCCCCTGCCTGCACTCTCTGATGGTGGAGGTAGCGCACTCAGTCCTTTGAGTTCTCCTCTCCACCTACCCTCACCTCCAGGGGGCCCTCACTGAGTCCCATGGCTTTACATGCCTGAGGACTCCCACATCTGTATCTCTAGGCCAGACCTCTCCCCTGACCTCCAGATTGAACAACCAGCTGCTTCCTTGCATCTGGGTGGTCTAAAAGGACGCCCAAATCCCACTGCTCTGAACACGCCAAACGCTGAATTCCCGCTTTACTCGTCCAGCCATCTAAACCTGTTCCTCTGAATCTTCCCCTCTCCCTAAATGGCAACTTCATCCTTCTCACTACTCCGGCACAAAACTTGGGAGTCATCCTTGACCGCTCCCCTTCCCTCACCTTTCAGGCCCATCAGCCACTCCTCTTGGCATTACCCTCAAACGTAAGCAATCACTGCTTGGCCCTCCGCCACCACTCCGACCTGGCCCCATGATCCTGTGCCAGGATGGACCATGGTAATGGCCTCCCATCAGCCTCTCTGGTTCTGTCCTGCCCCTCTTCCCCGTATTCTCCACACAGCAGAGTGCCACCCACTTTTGCAAAGTCAAGTCACATCAGGCAGCATCTTCACAGATCCCTCGGATGGCCTTGTATCTCATGGGGAATAAGAGCCCTTGTCCCTGTGGGGTCCTTCCACGTCTTGCCTGCCATGGCCCTGTTACCTGGTTCACCTCTCGCTAACCACGCCGCCCTGCTCGCTGTACTCCAGGCCCCAGCTTTCTTACTGCACCTCGCACTCACCAAGCACACTCTCACCTTAGAGATTTGCATTTGCTCTTCTCTCTGCTTCAAATCCTTTGCCCAGATATCCTTATGGCCAGCTCCTTCATTTTCTTCAGGTCTTTACTCAAATGCTGTCCCCATCAGAGTCTCTCTGCCCGCCCAATACACAACAGCAGACACATACCATCTCACCAGAGCTCCTCGCCTCTGTCATCTTTATCCTGCCTTTCTTTGGTTCACTGTACTTAATAGTATCTGATAGTCCATGGGGCGCCTGGGTGGCTTAGTCGATTAAGCATCCGACTTTCACTTAGGTCATGATCTCGCAGTTCGTGGGTTCGAGCCCTGCGTCGGGCTCTGTGCTGACTGCCAGCTCAGAGCCTGGAGCCTATTTCAGAGTCTGTGTCTCCCTCTCTCTCTGACCCTCCCCTGCTCACGCTGTCTCTCTCTCCTAGAAATAAATAAAAATATTTAAAAAAAAAATAGCATCTGATAGTCCATATATTTTGCATACTTGTTTATGGTGTTTCTTTACTAGAATGTTCTGAGGACAGGGATTTTGTTTTGTTTGTTGCTGTATTGTTAGCACCCAAACAACAATGGGGCACAAGGTAGGTGACTACGAAATATCTAGTGCATGCACGGCTGAATAAATGAATGAGAATAAATCCCATTTATTCATCCCTGTGAATAACTGTGAGGATGGTATCAGTATCTTCAGCCCCATTTTACAGGAGAAGAAACGGAGTAGGGCTCAGTATTTCCCAAATCTGATATAACTCAGGAGTGGAAAAACCTGTGTTCCAACCCAGCTCTGCTCACCCTAAAGCCTCACACATGGGTCATCTGATACTGGGGGCTACCTTTGAAGCAACCCTACTACAAGCTGGGCTCTCTCTGTGCTGCGATCTTTTTTTTTAAGTTTATTTATTTTGAGAGAGAGAGAAAGTGTTAGTGGGGTAGGGGCAGAGAGCGAGGGAGAGAGAGAATCTCAAACCTGTGAACCGTGAGATTATGACCTGAGCCGAAGTCAGATGCTTAACTGACTGCGCCACCCAGGCGCCCCAAGTGCTGCAAGCTTTAACCTGCACCAGCACCCTAGGAGATAAGTCCTATCATCTCCATTTTACATGGCAGGAAGCGAGCTCAAAAAGGTTAAGAAAGTTCCTCAAAGCTTCACACAGCCAATAAGGTCTGAGACTGATGTCTGAACCCAGGCAGTCTGGCTCCTCAGCCTGTGCTCTTAACTGTTACCAAACTGCTGCCCGAGATGAGAGGAGCCACAGACAGAACATCAGGCAAGTGCAGGGGTATCCAGGGTCTAAAACTCCCCAGTGGAGGTGGCGTCACTCACCGTGCACATGGGACTGCTGGAAGCTTTTCCCGGGAGCAAAGTGGAAGTTTCCGGCCACCTGTAGGGGATATTCCCTCTCATTCTCCAGCCACTTCCCTCCCTCTCTTGGTCTCCCGAGGGCCTGAGTGGGGCAAACCCGCAGCTCAGCTGGCCTTTTCCCGCTTCAGTCCCTCCTGTACCTTGTTGACCTCTAAAAAGCCGTACACCTGGCAGCCTTCATTCTTCTGCTCCTGCATCTTCTGGCTGAAGCCTTCTCGCCGGCACTGCTCAATAGTGTCCGGGTTCTTGAAGGCCCAGCCCCGGCGGCGATAAGCCTCCCGCACATCCTCACAGGTGTTGCAGCATCTGCAGGAGAGGGAGGTGTGGGGTAAGAGGCACGAAAAGAGAGCTGGTACCTTGGGAAATAAAGCAGTTTTGTCTACTAAGAAAGCCTCTGCCAGCCTCATCCCTGACCACCGATGTTCTCAAAGTAGGTTTCCTCAGAGGCAGCAGGCCTTCTAAAAACATACGTTCCCGGGGCACCTGGGTGGCTCAGTCGGTTAAGCGTCCGACTTTGGCTCAGGTCATGATCTTACAGTTTGTGGGTTTGAGCCCCGCGTCGGGCTCTGTGCTGACAGCTGAGCCTGGAGCCTGCTTCTGATTCTGTGTCCCCCCACCCCACTCTGATCCTCCCCTGCTCACGCTGCCTCTCTCTCTCTCTCAGAAATAAAAAAACATTAAAATTTTTTTTTAAAAATGTACATTCCCATTCTATTTGGGGTGATGAAAAGTTTCAGAACAGAGTGGTGCTGGCTGCACGACACTGTGAACATAGTTAATACACTGAATTGTACACGTGAACGTGGTAAGTTTTAGAAGTCACACATTTTACCACAATGCAAAAAAACTTTAAACACATTTTCCCAGTCCCTACCCTAGACCCACTGACTCAGCTTCTCAGCGGCCAAGGCCTGAGGAAAATAACAGCAGTTGCCACGTATCAGGCCTTAATTACCTGGGTTGGGCCTTCAACCTCAGTGCTTTACATACAGTATACATTTAATCCCCATGTGACTGTTAGGGGAAAGGTCATCATCACCCCCCTTCACAGGAGAGGGTATGTGGGTTTGCCCAAGGACGCAAGGGTAGACCCTGGGCAGCTGGACCCTGAGACCACTTTGGAACCAGAACAGGGACAGCTTCAGCCTCATGCACAGCTGTGGCTCCAGGCAGGGCCTGGCCATGAAGCCTCAGTCACTTGCACCAAGATAAGTGACTGAGGCATGTACCCCATCTCCACTAAACTCTTGGTCCAACTTCCCCCATCTGCTGGAGTCTGACATAGGCTAAGGGTGGCTGGCACACACACCGCCGGGTGGGAGTCCCCCCAACCGTGGGCCCCCGGGGTCCGGCTCACTTGATGTCTTCAGTCTCAGCGCCATAGCAGCTCTCACAGCGATCAGGGTCCAGGGAGTCAGGGTCAAACACCTTTACCTCGACTTTCCCAAGCTCTATGGGGAGCGCAGAGACAGGGGCATCAGCTGGGAGCAGACACTGTGAAATCTGCACCCCTGATCCCTGCATAGGCCCTTTGACCTGTGACATGGGAATAATAAAAGTTATACTAATAGCTAATATTTATATGGTGCATACTGTGTGCCAGGCACTAAGCACTTCTACACGTTGTTTATTTAAATAAAAGTAATGTCTCTCGTCACCCCCATAAAGACTCTGTGAAGGTGGGGGTTATAATCCCCCATTGTACCTGCAAAGGTGCTGAGGCTCAGAGACGAGAAGTGACTTTGTCCAATGCAACACAGTAAGTAGCAGACTTCAGCCCCAGTTCCCAAGTGTGTGCCTTTAACCACTTCGCTGTAGTGCTTCTCCTCAGGCCTCTCTCTCTCCACCTGACTCCCTGCCTTCAACTACCTCCTCATAACTGGTGATTTCAATAGTCAATACCTTGAACTCCTGTCTTCCAAAAATCTTTTTATTTTTTCATCTCATCACAGCCTGATCCCACTTCATTTCCACACACATTTCTAGACCTTGTTAATACCAATTACTGCAAACCTTCCAAAATCCAATTTCAAGTATCCTAATCTTCAACTACTTATCCTTATTTTCCCAGTTCACTATCTCTGGTACCCAAAATCCACCAATTTTTTGACACTGACACCACTACCCTTTCATGCCCTTACTTCACTCCTTATCTAAATTCCATGGTCCAAATGGGGAATGGACAATGTCTTCAATAAATGCTGTTGGGAAAATTGCATATTCACATGCAAAAAGTGAAACTGGACCCCCATGTTACACAACTCACAAAAATTAACTTGAAATAATTAAAGACTTAAAAGTAAGACTCGATACTATAAAACTCCTAAAAGAAAACAGGAAAAGAACTCCCTGATGTTGGTCTTGGCAATATTTTTTTGGTTATGACACCAAAAGTACAGACAACAGCAAAATAAACAAGTGAGATTACATCAAAATATTCTGCACAGTAAAAAACAAAAGAACCCCAAACAATTAACAGAATGGAATACAAAAAAATATTCACAAAAGATATATCTGATAAGGGGTTAATATACAAAAAATATAAGGAACTCATACAACTCAATAGCAAAACAAACACACAATGTAACTAAAAATGGGCAAAGAACCTGAATACACATTGTTTCAAAAGAAAACATACAAATGGCCAATAGGTACATGGAAGAGCTCAACATCATTAATCATCAGGGAATCCAGATTAAAACCATAAGTTATCTCCTCACACCTGTTAGAATCCAAAAAATAAAAAAATAAAAACAAGAAATAACTAGTACTGGCAAAGATGTAGAGAAAAGGGAACACTTCAGCACTGTTGGTGGAAATGTAAACTGGTACAGCCATTAAGGAAAACAGTAAGGCAGTTCCTCGAAAAATTAAAAAGAGAACTACCGTATGTTCTAGCAATCACACTTCTGGGTATATATCCCCTGCCCCCAAAAAAAGAAAGAAAAGAAGAAAGAAATTGTATCTTGAAGAGGTATCTGCAGTCCCATGTTCACTGTAGCATTATTTATAACAGCCAAGACATGGAAACAAATCTAAATGTCTATAACAGAGGAATGGATAAAGAAAATGTGATAAATACATATAATGGAATATTATTCAGCCATTAAAAAGAAGTAAATCCTATTATTTGCAACAACGTGGATAAACCCTGAGGACATTAATCTAAGTAAAATAAGTCAGATAAAGAAAGATAACTTCATGATCTCATAAATGCAATCTAAAAAAGCCTAACTAGAAACAGAGAGTAGAATGGTGGTTGCCAATAGCTGGGGTTGGGGAAATGGGAAAATGTTGGTCAAACAAACTTCCAGTTAGAAGATGAATAAGTTCTGGGATCTAAGGTACAGAATGGTGACGACAGTTAACAATGTTCTCACCTCACACACAAAAAAGGTAACTATGTGAAGTGACGGATGTTAGCTAGCCATATTGTGTTGTCTCATATATGTAATCAAATCACTGTACAGTACACCCTAATTTTACACATTATATTTCAATTATATCTTGACAAAGCTGGGAAATAAATGCCATGGTCCACTGCTGTAATTATTCTCTTGCACATAGCCAGAACCCATCTGTTCCTCTCTCTTTGTTGTACAAGCCTTGCAAAACCCAACCATAGTCAAATTCAACTGTCTGTGCCTACTTCTTGCCTGTGCCTCCTTTAAGACAGCCTGGCAGGGGCGCCTGGGTGGCTCAATTAGTTGAGCGTCCAATTTCGGCTCAGGTCATGATCTCACTGTTCATGACTTTGAGCCTTGTGTTGGGCTCTGTGCGGACAGCTCAGAGCCTAGAGCCTGGAGCCTGCTTTGGATTCTGTGTCTTCTTCTCTCTCAGCCCCTCCCTTGCTTGCGCTCTGTCTCTCTCTTAAAAATAAATAAACAAAAAAAGACTGCCTGGCAATCCTACCTCATTTCACTAGTCAGCTCACTTTCCATTATCTGAGATGACTAAATTTATCTTTTCGTTTCATCTTAGGCTTCCATAATCTCTTTCCCTTTCTTCACTCTTACTTTCGATTTCCACGAAGAACAGAGAAGCAACAGAATCCACTTAATCTCCCCACCAAATCCACCATATCCCCTCCATTCTCTGCCAGCCTCCCCCACTTCTCTGCCCTCTCTTCTGGCAAAACTCATGAAAGTGTTATTTTTACTTGATGTCTCTATTTCCTTTTCTGTTCTTTGGCCAGATTTTCACCCTCAACACTATGGAAACTATGCTTTTTAAATTTTTTTTTAATGTTTTATTTATTTCTAGGAGAGAGAGAGAGAGACAGCGTGAGCAGGGGAGGGTCAGAGAGAGAGGGAGTCACAGACTGAAACAGGCTCCAGGCTCTGAGCTGGCAGTCGGCACAGAGCCCGACACGGGGCTCGAACCCACGAACCGCGAGATCATGACCTAAGCGAAAGTCGGAGGCTTAACCGACTAAGCCACCCCAGGCGCCCTGAAACTATTCTTTTTAAAGCCTCCAGTAGCCTTCATGTTGCCAACTGCGATGGTCAATTCCTACTCATTTTACTGGACTATCAGTGGCTTCTGACAGTTGCTCACTCTCCTTGAAACTCTTCTTCCACTTGGCTTTTGCAACATCTCTTGGTTTTCTTCCATCTTAATGGCTTAACCTTCCTTCCTAGATCCTCATTTCCTGACTTCTAAATACTGGCAGGGCTTAGGGTACAGTCCCTAGACCTCTCCTCTACCTATGTTTACTCCCTAGGTTTTCTCCTTTAGTCCAATAGCTTTAAATGCCATCTGCATACTAACTACATTTATTTCTCCAGCCCTTCTCTAATGTCTAGACTGGTACATCTAACTGCCTCCTTAACATCACTAGGGTATAAAATGGACATCTCAGGTGGTGCCTGGGTGTCTCAGTCAGTTGAGTGTCTGACTCTTGATTTGGGCTCAGGTCATGATCCCAGGTCATGAGACTGTGTCTCACATTGGGCTCTGTGCTGAGTGTGGAGCCTGCTTAAGATTGTCTCTCTCCCTCTGCCCCCTCCCCCACTCGTGGTCTCTCTCTCTCTCTCTCAAATTAAAACAAAACAAAACAAAAACAAAAAAAGACTTCCCAAATTTAATAGGACTCAAACCTGAAATCTACCCCCAAATCCTCATCCTTCCCTGGGGGACCAGGCCCTAAGAAGTCTCCAACAATCATCACCTCCTGCTATTCACATCCTTATGTAGCCTCCACCTCCCGTAGTGAATAGGGCTGATCTGTGTAACCATTTGCATATCGCAGAAATGGTGGTACGTGCCTTCTGAGGCTTGGTTATTAACAGAAGTGGTGGTTTCCACCTTGTGCTCTCCCAGTTCACATGCATAGGGAGAAGCCAGATGCCATGCTGTGAGGATACTCACTGAGAGGCCCATGTGGTGAAAGCACTGAGGCCTCTTGACAACAGCCATACATATAAGCCCTCTTAGCAGATCCTTCAGCTCCAGTCAAGCCTTCAGATGACTGCGGCCCCAGCTAACAGGCTTGACTGCAATCTCCTGAGAGACTCTAAGCCAACCATACCATTCTTGAATTCCTAACTCACAGCAACTGAAAAAAACAAATGATTTTGCTCTAACGCACTAATTTTGGGGGCAATATGTTACATAGTAGCAGATATCTACTATTCCCTCACCTCTCTCTCATACACACACAAAATCCTCCTCCTCCTCTCTGATCATCCCTATTTCAAGTCATTCACTTGCTCAGGCCAAAAGCCTTGGAATTAACCTTGACTCTGCTCTCTTATACCCTACATCCAATCCTACAGCAAATTCTCTGGATTTACTGGTGTTCAACATATATCTGTTGAATGAACAACTGATAAAACTCACAACACAGCAATCCCTAAGGTGTGAGAAATCATAGCTTTGAGGAGGATTTTGTTATGGTAGGAAACTGAGTTAATGAAGGCACTGGGAGGCTGCCTAGAAACAGGAAAGGAAGCTAGGGTGAAGAGGCACTCTGTGCTAGGCATTGTACACATGATCCTGTATTTGATACTATAATTCCATGTGGTGGGTACTACTGTTTATCACCACTTTATAGCTAAGGTCATAGGCTGCAAGAGACAAAGTTACATCTGAATTTAGGTAATCTAAGTAAAAAATGTAAGTTCTTAACCTTAAGCCACGCTACATTCCAAAGGGGAAGAGCATTAAGGGCTGAATTCAGCTAACAGGATGGGGAAGCACACACCTAGAGAAGCTTGGGTCCATCTAGAGGAATTCTGCTGAGACAAAGGCACCTAAATCCCATCCTCAAACTTCTGTTACTCAACACTGATAGACAGGGATTGGAAACCTCTGAGAATATCATGTAGAGTACTCTACTCAATGTACAGAGGTTAGAAGCCTAGATTTCAGTCTATTCTGATACTCAATAGCTGGGGGACCCTAAGCAAGCCACTTGATTTCTCTGGGTCTTAGCTGCTTCATTTGTCACTTGGCCAGCCATATCCACTTGTCAGAAGGAAGTGGTTGGGCATGTCCAGCTCAGGGATCTGAGATGTGACCTCCTCCCCACAGTTACCATGACGCTCGGCCTCTGAGCTCACGGGGATGCCATCCTTATCTAGCCGTTGCTTGAACAGGTTGTGTTCCACATCCAGCTGCTGCTCCCCAGCCACATCCATGGCATCGATGCTCAGATCTGGAAGCAGAAGTAAGGGTAAGGTACTGGGATCCTAGGAGCAAGGGAATCTGGGTTTTGGAGGGGAATGTCTTGGGGCTGCAGTGGATTAGGGGAAGAAGGTTGTGCTGGGGTTCCGACCAGAATCTAAGGCTGGCGGTGTGAATCTGGAAGCCCACCTGAGAACCTGCAACTCCCACACCTGGTGGGTACTCACAGGCACAAGGCATGTGCGGAAAATATACGTCGATGTTGATCTTCAGTTTGTCTCCCCGTGACTTGTCCACGTAGAGTTCAGGATGCACCTGGAGCAGAACTACCTCAGTAAGATTTGGCCTCATGCCTCTCCTTCCCCACTCCCATCCCTAGAATACCGAACCCCGCCCACGGAGTAGGCCCCGCCCCTTACCTCAGTGGTGAGGTAATACTGCAGCTCGGACAGAAACAGTAGCAGCATGAGAAGGCCACTGACAATGGTCACTGCGGGGAAGGGAGCGAGGGTCAGAATGGCCACTGTTCCACTCTCTCAAGCCCCCCATAGGCCGGGCAGGGTCCAGGCGCCCCGGCCAAGCCCTTGGAAACCANAGTCCTCCAGAGTCTTGGGGTAGGCATCGAACTGCTTGAGCTTCCCCAGCGCCTCCATGGGGACCAGCCGGAAAGGGGACGCCAGCCGGCCCGCCCCTGCAGCCTCCGGCTTCCGGCCCGGAGCTTGAGCCACGCCCCCCTCTCCTTCCGCACGCAGGCGCAGCAACGCACACGCTTGGCCCCACCCCTCGCCTGTGGTCTCACTCAGGCCCCACCCTGCCGTCTCCCCACTGGTGCTGAGGGCTGCGGAGTCTAAATACAGTTCAGGGGAAACCACTCCCACACTCAGGGCGGTCTTATGTGGATCCGGTACCCGGGGGCTTGCCGGGCTTAACTTGACCTAGGAACTAAGCCAAGAACCTCACATCAGATTCTTGGAACATCTTGGAACCTCCTAGAACAGTGACTTTCAAAGCGTCGCCAACCAGCAACCTCATCATCACCTGGGCACTGGTTAAAAATGCATATTATGGGGCTCTACCACAGACCTGCTTAATCAGAAACGCTAGGAGTGGCTTCCAGGTGATTCCCTGCAGTTAAGTTTGGGAATCACTGCTACAGAAAATAGGTGTGGGGCGCCTGGGTGACTCAATTGGTTAAGCCTCCGATTCTTGATTTTTGGGTCAGGTAATAATGGTCTCAGAGTTCAGATCCACCCCGCGTGGGCCCGGTGCTGACAGTGCAGAGCCTCCTTGGGATTCTCTCTCTCCCTCTCCTCCTCTCCTATTCAGTCTCTCACTAAAAAAAGAAAAGAGAGAGAAAGGGAGAGAGAAAAAAAGAAAGAGAAAGAAAGAAAAGAAAAAAAAATAGGTGTGACGTTTTTCTCCATTTTCTGAAAGAGAAACTCCCCTGGAGAAGCTGAGTAACTTGCCCTATATCACAGCTTATTCTTCTAGACTTCAAAGTACCCTGGGAGCTAGGACCTATTGGGTTGATTTTACTCAAACAGCCTCACCGTGCTTCTGAGCATGACTTACGAAGGTGCTTGGCTCAAGTCATTTCAGTGATCTAAGACCAGAACTTTGATAAAAGGTGGCACGGGAGACTGTGGTAGTCTGTAAGAGAAACTGACTGACATTCTGGGTTAAGGAAGGCTTCCAGGAAGAGGAGGAGGGACACTGGAGCTGGTTGCTTTTTGGCGTCTGACTCAGGATAAGCTGAGCAATGTCAGAGTCCCCCTTCTGCCCTCAGGCTGCAGTTTTCTAGGGAAGGGGGAAAGAAGGAACTAGCTCATGTGAACTGGAAACTGACATTATGCCAACTGCTGTAATCCATTCTATCCTTAGAACACTATTTCGAACCCCATTTATAGATGAGGAAGCCAAGAAGTGAATTGACTTTGCCTAAGGTTAACGGGGCAGACCTGGAGTTCAAGGCCTGTTTTTTCTGGCTTCAGAGCCTGAGTCCTTTCCATGCATTAGCTACCACCACCAACTGCGAGTGGCATCTATTCTCTGATGAATGCCCAGGGATATTAGCCGAAATTGTCCTATACTCTCTGGCCTGTGCCCATTTGGTGCTCTTCCATATTTGACTTCCTAAGGCTCTCTCCTCAGTGGGGCTCCAGGCTTAATGACCCTCATTCACTCCTTCAACACCTTTTTATTGAGCTCTTCCTATTTCCCAGATCTCCCCTGGGTTATGGGAATACCATGGTGAATAAGACAGACAGAGCTCATGCCTCCTTCAAGGAGCTTTCAGCATGGGGTAGAAAGAGGCAGACAAAAAATGTATATACATACCACTTAGAAGTGATTAAGATGGTAAATTTTATATTATGTGTATCTTTTTAAAATGTTTTTAATGTTTTATTTATTTCTGAGAGAGAGGCAGCGTGAGCAGGGGAGGGTCAGAGAGAGAGGGAGACAAAGAATTCGAAGCCATCTCCAGGTTCTGAGCTAGCTGTCAGCACAGAGCCGGACTCGGGGCTCGAACCCATGAACCGTGAGATCATGACCTGAGCTGAAGTCGGATTCTTAACTGACTGAGCCACCCAGATGCCCCTATATTATGTGTATCTTACCACATAAACGATTGGAAAAAAGTAAATAATTAATAATTAAAAAGCAGAATGTGCCTTGTACTCTGAAACAAATAAACAGGGTACTTTAACAGGGACAACAGGGGTGGGGGACCTTCTATTTCAGGAATTCCAAAATTAGGTGGTCCTTCCCTTTTTGGATTTCTGGTGGCCGAGGAGACCAAGACACTGTCCAGTTAGAGACTTCACTCTTCATAATGTCAGGCTTTATACTAATGCTTCAACCTTCTCCGTCAAGTGGGATCCTTCAACTGTTGGAGCATGTGGGGCCTGCACCAGACTGGGTCACTGCACATGGGGCTGCGGGCAGAGAGGGTCACTGGTCCCCTGCAGCTGCAGCCTATGAGCCCAACCAGAGAAGAGGAAGGTTTTTGGCCCTTTCATTAGTTCCTTCTGCCCTGTCAGTCTTCTTTTACCTTATATTCACACTGATAAATGAACTGTCTCTAACTGTTAAAGAAATAAATATATTTGCAGATGTTACATGTTTTCCTTTCCCAGTGCAGATGGACTGATTTTCTCTTGGGAGAAATACGGGGACCTTGGTGTATCTGGATTGAAAATAATAATCACAGTGTAGAAATCCCACTACTTCTCCTGAGAAGGAAGGATCATAAAATAGCTGTGTCAGTGGGTCTCAGAGTCCAATTAGGAGAGCTTCTTATAGACTTTAATAATACTGAGGTCAGGGAATGAACCCCAAGATGAATGTCATTTAAAACGAGACTTGAAAGGGAAGAAACCAGACAGGTGAAGTACTGAATGGGAGAGAGCAATGTGTTCCAGGAAGAGGAATTACAAGTGCAAAGGTACTGGGGCAAGAGAGCATTTGGAAAGTTCTAGGAACAAGAAAAAGCCAGATGGCTGAGAAATGTGAGATGAGTGAGGATTTTGGATTTTAATCTGTATGGATTTTATTCTGATACCATTTTAAGGATGTAGGCAGGAAATTAATTTCAGATCATGCCAGTTGCTAGCTGAAGAATGGATGAGGGATGGATACAACAGAAGCAGATATACTAGTTAGGATGCTATTGCAGGTGGTAGAAGGAAAATATATGCTTCTCTTTAGAAAGCAAAAATATAATTAGAAAATGAGCATCAATTTTAATAAAGAAATTGGTTTTTTTCCCCCTGTAAAATACTTTTTGTCTAAATCTATTAAGGTAAGACAGTGGTTCTTAAAGTGTGGTCCCTGGATCAGTAGCATTGTTATCACCTGAGAATTTGTTAGAAATGCAAATTCTCAGGCACACCCTGGAAAAACTAACGGGTGACTCTGGGGATGAGGCTCAGCATTCTGTATTTTTATGAAGCTTTCCAGGTGATTCTGATGCATGCTCTTATTTGAGAAGCACAGGGCTGAGAGTTCCAAGCAAATATTTTTTATTTGCATTCTGATGCAACCCACATACGGAAGAACCTTCTTTCAATATTTGTAAAACATTATTTGTATAATTACATAAGTCATAAAACAATAACCAGTGTGAAAGCTAATTATAAAGCTTCTAGTTTAGAGCACCTGGGTGGCTCAGTTAGGTTAAGTGTCCAACTCCTGATTTCAACTCAGGTCATGCATGATCTTACGGTTTGTGAGATCTGCACTGACAGTGCAAAGCCTGCTTGGAATCCGCTCTCTCCATCTCTCTCTGCCCCTCCCCCTCCCATACTCTCTGTCTCTCTAAAAATAAATTTAAAAAATTTTTTTAAATGCAAATATAAAGGTTCCAGTAATATGTAGACTTAATCTTGGAAACCTTCCTGGTGAAAAACATCTTGAAGCTAAATAACAATTATTCCTTTGGGCATATAGCTGACTCATGAATAAGCTCCAAAGTGGAGAAACTAACTTATAGTTGAAGGTGCCTGGCAGAAGCACACTGCTCTGAGAGAATTCACCTCAACCTAAGCCACATAGCACTCTCAAGGGTAAAACCATGCTAGAGGTGAGCACCTGACCCAATCCTCCAAAATACACAAGGACACAATTCCTCATGAGCAAGAGTCAATGGACACCATCATCAGCATGATTAAACTCCCATACACTTGAGATAATAGAACTTTCAGATAAAAACTATAAGTATGCTTAGAATGATTAAAAACCTTTAGAAACGTTAAAGATGTAAAAGTGGTATCACACCAGGAAAACTTGGAAAAAAATTAAAATTTGAAAGTTTCTAGAATGAAAAACATAGTAATTTAAGTCAAAAAGTCAAGGGAACACTTGGTCCTAGGGTTGTGGATTATTGTTAAGCTGATTAAAAAGTCAAGGGAAGCTGTAAATAACCAATTAGATGCAAGTGAAGAGAGGAATGTTGAACTGAAAGAGATGAATTTAGAGAAATAAAATCACAGCTATAAAAGAGAGATTCAGAATGAAGAAATCCAACATCTGACTAATAAGAGTTCCCGTAGGAGAAAGTAGTGAGAAAGGAGAGGCAATATTTGAAAGTTATGGCCGAGAATTAGCCAGAAGTAATGATACACATGAGTTCTCATATTTAGCAAGTCTGAATCTATTCAAACAGGATAACAACATATATCCATATCTAGACACCATAATACCAAGAACAGAAAAAGTATAAGATCTAGAAAAAGAATGGATAGTGGCTTCATGAATGTCATTATATTATTCACTCTAGTGTTAACAATAATTCAAGAGTATTTAAGGGATTGGGTCTCCAGAATGGCTAAATGAGGAGCTAAGCAAATCTCCTTAAAAAGCAAAGATAAGACAGTACAAAATTGTCATGAACAGTCACTTCGAGACTCCGGAAATTGACATGTCACATATATCAGCATTTATTCAAGAAAAACTACCAAATCTGCACAAAACAATGAGATTCCACATCATTTTACCCAAGGGCTGCTCCTGTCTTCCCCATCCAGGTCTGTGGTGCAATCCTACTAGAGTGGAGAAGTTTTCAAGGACAAGAAACTGGTGCTGGGGCTGATCTGAGTTGGAGCAGAGCTTGGAAAACACTCGTCCATAGACATTGTTGAAAACAAGAGCAACTAGTGGCAAACAATCATGGCAGCTAACGTGAATTTGTGATACCGGGTGGGACAAACAACAGAGTGGCAAGCCAGCCAGATGTTTCAAAGAGAGATCTGGCAACAAGATGGCCATAGTGGGCCTTGATACGCTTTCACACGTCCCCGGTGGTCCGGAAAGCTGCCCACTTGCACAAGCCTGTACACATGCCCAGGAGAGACTGGAGAGGCTGAATGTCAGGCCCTAAGCAGGCAGAAAGTAAAAGATGGGAAAACTTATAAACTGCCTGAATTTTCAGTGTGTTCCCCAAACCACACAGAACTCCACTGGCATAGGGAAGAACCCTTATTGGCTCAAGCTGTGTAATTAGGTGTAACCTGAATAAAAGTGGCATATCCACACAATGGAATACTACTCATCAAAAAAAAAAAAAAAAAAAAGGAACTAGGGGCACCTGGATGGCACAGTCAGTTGAATCTCCAACTCTTGATTTGGGCTCTGATCACGATCCCAGGGTTGTGGGATGGAGCCTATACAGAGCTGCATGCTGAGTGTGGAGCCAGCTCGGGATTCTCTCTCTCTCCCTTTGCCCCTCTCTTCCCACTCATGCTTTCTTTCTCTCTCTCAAAAAAAAAGCGGGGGTGGGGGGGAACTAACTACTGATACTTACTGCAATATAAACCTCAAACACATTATCCTAGAAAAAGAAGTCAGATACAAGAAACTACATTCTGTGTGATTCCATTTATAGGAGATGATCAAACCAGGCAAATCTATAGAGGAAGTAGGTTAGTGGTTGCTTGGAATGGGATTCACAGTAGATGTGAATGAGGGGTCTCTGATAGAAATGTTCTTTTTAAAAAATTTTTTTTTAATGTTTATTTTTGAGAGAGAAAGACACAGAGTGCGAGTAGGGGAAGGGCAGAGAGAGATGGAGACACAGGATCTGAAGCAATCTCCAGGCTCTGAGTTGTCAGCACAGAGCCCAACATGGGGCTCGAACCCACAAGCTATGAGATCATGACCTGAAGCGAAGTTGGACACTTAACAGACTGAGCCACCCTGGCACCCTGGAAATGTTCTAAATCAGATGGTGGTGATGCTTGCACATGTGCATAAATTTACTAAAAAATCATGGAAATGTATACTTAAAATATTAAGTATATTATTAAGTGTTAAGTATAATAAGTTAATTTTATGGCCTGTAAATTATGCCTCAACAAAGTTGTTAGAGACAGAGCATGTGCGCACACATGGGGGAGGGGCAGAAAGAGAGGGAGAGAGAGAGAGAGAGAGTGAGAGAGAGAGACTCCCAAGGAGGCTTCTTACCGATCAGCCCAGAGCTGGACACTGGGCTCCATCCCATGAACTGTGAGATCATGACCTGAGCCAAAATCAAGAGTCAGATGCTTAAAAGACTGAGCCACCCAGGTGACCCAAGATGTTTTAACTTTTAAAAAGTCATATCTTGCCAGGGTCTGGAGAAGAGGGAAATGGNTGAGAGAGAGAGAGACTCCCAAAGAGGCTTCTTACCGATCAGCCCAGAGCTGGACACTGGGCTCCATCCCATGAACTGTGAGATCATGACCTGAGCCAAAATCAAGAGTCAGATGCTTAAAAGACTGAGCCACCCAGGTGACCCAAGATGTTTTAACTTTTAAAAAGTCATATCTTGCCAGGGTCTGGAGAAGAGGGAAATGGAAATTGTTTAATGGGAATCAAGTTGCCTTTTGTGGGGATGAATATATTCTGGAGCTGCACAGCATTGTGAATGTACTAAATGTCACTGAACTGTAAACTTTAAAATGGTTGAAAGGTAATTTTTTGTATAAAAAATGTTATATCAGTTAATATAAAGGGAACTGCAATAAAGGTTACTATGCATCTTTTTCTAGATGATTTTTAAAAAGTTTTTGTTCTGAAATATCTATAGGCACATAAGAAATTGCAAAAATAGTAAAGGGAAGTCCCATGTACCCATCTCCCAGTTACCCTTAATGGTAGCATCTTACCATAGAGTCCCAAAAAACCAGGAAATGGGCATCAGTGCAATACAATTAATTAGACTACAGACCTTAATCTGATTGTTTGGGCAAATTGTTTTAAAAGCCATAAAATATCCAGTACAGATTTCCATGAGTTGAGGTTGAACTGTTTTATTGTTCTCAACCCGGGGAAGAAAACATTTTGATTAAACAAACAAACAAAAAAAGGTTTCTAAACCTTTGTTTCCATTTTGTTTTTTAATATCTTCTGCTGGTGAAGATTGAATTAAGGGGCTGGCAGTGGAGAGGAGGTGACGAAGGTGATCTGGAGACAGAAACAAATAGATTGAAAATAGTTTCAATAGTTTCAATAGTTAGGAGATAGTTTCTCCCATCTCCTAAGCCAGATGCTTAACTGACCGAGCCATCCAGACGCCCCACACCTCTCCTCTTCACAACCTCAACCCCTGACCATCAGGACTGGGGTCTCACCCTCCAGGTCTGCTTTCCTTCTACTAGAGCTGATACCCTGGACCCAACCCCCAATCTCCTCCCTTCTGCTGTTTGCAGGCCATGAACTCAGCAAGTGGGCTTGGAAAATGTGGGAAAAGGTGTTTAAGGTGATTCACAGACCCTCGGTGAGCCATTTCCATTTCTACTGTGGGACTTGTACTTTGGTGGGGAACTCCAAGATACTGCGGGCCTCCGGCCTTGACAACAATGTCAACCAATGGACCCCAGCCTTTGGGTGCATTTTGGGGAGAGGGCAGGACGTGGGAAGGTCAAGTGTGTCCTCAGAGTTCTGGCAATTCCTGCTCTCCTTCCCAGGATGAACCAGGGCCCTATCCAGAGCACTGAGATGGTGGGGAACCAAACCACAGGACACTTCATCTATCCCGGGAATCCTGGCAGCCAGGGCTCTTGGAGACAGCTGGTGCTGCTGCTGAAGCCTTCTGGTCTGGCATGGACCTCAGATGCTCCAAGTGAGAAGGTGATGGTCTGGGACTCCAGATGTTCTTAGTTTGGGGATGAGGGAAGGTCACTGCAGGGGAGGACTACAGAGCTCCAGAGAGACCTTCTGCTGACTTATTAGGAACACCTGCAGAACCTTCCAGGTCTCAGCCTGCTGAAACTCCCCCACTTCTCAATTCTCTTAGATTTTGGAAGGTCATTCAGTTCCACAATGGAATAGAAGACAGCAAAGACCAGGTAAGGATATGGGAGGGAGTAAGATGTGGCTGTGGGGTGCTATGGGAAAGGGCCCAAGTCAGACCCCTCTCCCTTCTTCCCCACCTCCTGGTCATCAGCCCCACCTTCCTCAGGTATATCCAGGACAGCTGGCTGGATGACTAGGGTCAGTGTGCATCCTTGGGGCTCATGGCTCTGTTCTGTGCCTTGCACATCTGTGACCAGGTTAGGAAAGAGTCTTGTCCATTTCTCACACAAGACCCACACAAGACTTCTCTCCTCTATACCTTCAGCATAGAGTCTAAAAATTTCTATTTGGCTTTCAAGATGGTGCATAATCTGACCCCTCCCCTCCCCTCCCTTCTTCTCTCCCAGTCTCACACACTGGGCTTCCTGGTGTTCCCCAAACACCAGCTGCCTTCTGTCTTTTCACACATTGCTGCCTCAGCCTGGAACGCCCTTCTCTTGTGTCCCTGGGGAATCTTCTCTCCCTCTAAGATGATGAGGAGCAGCTAGTTGGTATTCTATTTTTTGGGCTCGAGGGTCCCTCTGTGTGTTCATAGTGTGTCTTCCCTGGAGAAGATGAGCTCTGTTCTCCCCCCACTCCAGGAGGCAGTCTGTCACACTTCATGTTGAATGAGGGGAGCTGAGACAAAGACAGGATTCAGCCTACTGACACATACATTCCTCTCTCATTCACCAGGATGCCTGCTTTGGATTTGGATCAGAAAAGCAAAGAAAGGGGTGCAATAACTGGGAGGCTGTTAATCAGACCAATGGCTACCAGAAGCTTCTGTCCATGCAGAGAATGGAAGCTGAAATGGAAATTAGCTATAGTGTGTTGGGCAAACTCACTGTCCACACATGACACCCTGCAGAGTCCATGAAGGTCCTAGTCCTTTGGACCTCAGCAAAGCGGGTTGTTGGGATGACACCAGTAGCAGCATGGGTAACAGGCAAAAGGAAATTATATGGAGACCAGTCTGGTGCTGAATAAAATTCTGGTCGTGTCTGTTGTCTATGAGGACAATGTCAGGGGAGGAAGGGCCAGACTTGATATCCAGATCTCAGGGGCAATATTTTCGTTAATTTCTGTCTGATCCCAGATCATGCAAGGTTGTGTACATTTATTTAGACCCAAGCTCACACAAAGTACAAGGCCAGACTGAGTTCTTGGGGGAAGCTCTTTTTCCATCTGATGACAGAGATAAGGCTTCATGTTTCATCCTAAGCTGGGGGTGGGTTCCTAGTTTAGCTTTTTACTGAAGGTTCAGCTCCTTGTGGTTCCCAGTGTTTTGAGGGGCCCCTGTTCCTTCTCCACCTCCTCTGGGCTCAAGGTCCTTTGCCCACACAGGCATTAACCTCCTAAATTCCTGGACCCCTCAGGCAGCACTGACCTGTTTTTCAGTTCTCTTTTCATCTGGAGACTCCCAAATGTTTTTATTTTGGCCTCTGCTCTGCATTTAAAGTTGTTTTTACTAGAGGCACCTGGGTGGCTCAGTTGGTTAAGTGTCTGACTTCAGCTCAGGTCATGATCTTGTGGTTTGTGACTTTGAGCCCTGCATCAGGCTCTGTGCTGACAACTCAGGGCCTGGAGCCTGCTTCAGATTCTGTCTCCTCCTCTCTCTGCCCCTCTCTAACACGTTCTCTCTCTCTCTCTCAAAAATAAATAAAGCATTAAAAAATAAAAGTTCTTATTAAAACAATACATACGTTTAGAAAAATTTCAGTGAACTCAGGAAGGATACACAAGACTAATTAGGAATGGTGGTGTGTCTGGGGATAGAAGTTATTTCTGGAGAATAAGTGGGGAACAAGGCGGGGAAAGAGTCTTCCCTTTTGTTTACTTTTTGTACCTCTTGCACTATGTACCACAGAACTATCTTACACATTAAAAAATGAACACAACTAAAAAAATGTAATACTATGTTTTGACCAGCAGTTCTGGATTTTTGTAATAGGAGAGCTTTCAGGTTATCTTTTGCTAGAACTGGAGCCCAAACTATGTCTTCATCGCTCTCCTGCGGTGATATGAGAGCGGTGAGTATGTGATAAGGGCAGTGAGCTTGTGGGCAGCAACTCATCGCCTTACTGCCATAATGAACAGTTTGGCAGTTCCTCAGAAAGTTAAACATAGAATTACCATATTCTCCAGCAGTTCTGCTTTTCCATAGATACCCAAGAGAAACAGAAACATATGTCCACACAGACATGTGTACACAAATGTTTATTAGCAGCATTATTTGCAATAGTTAAAAAAGGTGGAAACAACCCAAATGTCTATCGGTGGATGAATGGATAAACGAGTTGTGGTATGTGCATACAATGTGACATTATTCAGCCATCAAAAGGAGCCAAGTATTGGGGCTCCTGGGTGGTTCAGTCAGTTAAGCATCTGACTCTTGATTTCAGCTCAGGTCATGATCTCACGGTTCATGGGATTGAGCCCCGCATCACACTCCACACTGTACATTTGGGATTCTCTCTCTCCCTTTGTCTCTGCCCCTCTTTGATGTGTGCATGCACACACATTCTCTTTCTCTCAAAATAAAGAAATAAACCAAAAAAAAGGGGGGGAGGTGAAGTATTAATACGTGCTACATCTTAGAAGAACTTCAGAAACATTAAGCTACGGGAAAGAAGTCATACACAAAATGTCACATTGTATGATCCCTTTTATATGAGCTATCTGGAACAGGAAAATCCATAAGAACAGAAAAATCAGTGGTAACCAGGGGCTGGGGACAGGAGAGACTAGTGAGTGATTATTTAATGGGTACAGAGTGTTTTTATGGGGTGTTGAAAAAGTCTTGAAAGTATTGAGAGCTGGTGGCTACACAATATTGTGAGTACACCAAATGCCACGGAATTGTACACTTAAATGGTTCATTGTATTATGTATGTTCATTGTGTGTTATGTGAATTTCACCTCAACAAAAAAAAGCAGTTGCACAAAAATACATATAGTGTGATTGCATATACAACGTTAAAAAATATACAAAATTAAATAATGTTTAGATACACATAGATATCGTAACAAGAAAAAGCCAAGGGAATGATAAATACCAAATTCTCCACAGTGTTAACATCTGGCAACGAAGAAGGAACACCAAAGGCCTTCAATGATATTTATGATGCTATATTCATTAATATAGGTACATGGGAAGGGTGCCCGGGTAGCTTAGTTGGTTAAGTGTCTGACTTCCGTTCAGATTAGATCTTTGGGTCTATGAATTCAAGCCCCACATCACGCTCTGTGCTGACAGCTCAGAGCCTGGAGCCTGCTTTGGATTCTGTCTATCTCTCTATCTCTCTGCCCCTTGCCCAGTCACGCTCTGTCTGTCTCTGTCTCTCAAAAATGAAAAACATAAAAAAAAAAGATAAGTGCATGGGTATTTTTCTTGTTATATTCTTTTATATGTATTTAATATCAATACAATTTAAAGACATAAAAAGGAAGGAAATCCTGTCATATTTGGTAACATGAATGAGCCTTGAAGACATGCTAAGTGAAATAAAACACACACAAAAAGACAAATACTGTATGATTCCTCTTACACCAAGTATCTAGAGTAGTCAAATTCATAGGAACAGAAAGTTATAATGGTGGTTTCCAGGGACTGGGGATGGGGATGGAAATGGGAAATTATTGTTCAATTTTGCAAGATGAAAAAGTTCTGGAGATCTCTTTCAAAATGTAAATATACTTTACTGAACTGCACACTTAAAAATGGTTTAGGGGCGCCTGGGTGGCTTAGTCGGTTAAGCGTCCGACTTTCGCTTAGGTCATGATCTTGCGGTTCGTGGGTTTGGGCCCCGCATCCGGCTCTGTGCTGACTGCCAGCTCAGAGCCTGGAGCCTGTTTCAGTCTGTGACTCCCTTTCTCTCTGACCCTCCCCTGCTCTCTCTCTCTCTCTCTCTCCTAGAAATAAATAAAACATTAAAAAAAATGGTTTAGATGGCAAATTTTACTTTATGTAGTTTTTATCATAACAAAAAAATTATCATAATTATTCGATGATAGATGTGTGGAAGAACTGGTGACAAGTTCAGATATGCATGAAGTCACTAAGGAAAGTTGCATGCGAGGCTTATGGCTTTCCAGCTATAATAATAGCCATTTGTCAAAGGCAGTGCATGCAAGTAGAAACAAGTGGGACCACGTCAAACTAAACAGCTTCTGCACAGCAAAGGAAGTCAATAAAATGAAAAGGGAAACTACAGAATAGGAAAAAATATTTGCAGGCCATGTATCTGATAAGGGGTTAATATCCAAAATATATAAAGAACTCATATAACTCAACAGCAAACAAAACAAAAAAAAAAAAAAGAACAGTCCAATCGAAAAATGGGCATAGAAACTGAATACACAGTTTTCTAAAGAAGACCTACAGGGGTGCCTGGGGTGGCTTAGTCAGTTAAGCATCCAGCTTTGGCTCAGGTCATGATCGCGCGGTTCATGGGTTCCAGCCCTGCCTTGGGCTCTGTGCTGACAGCTAGCTCAGAGCCTGGAGGCTGTTTCAGATTCTGTATCTCCGTCTCTCTCTGACCCTCCCCTGCTCACACTGTCTCTCTGTCTCTTTCAGAAATAAAGAAAACATTAAAAAATTTAAAATAAAATAAAGAAGACCTTCAAATGGCCAGCAGGTACATAAAAATGCTCAGCTTCCCACACAAGGAGCCCAACGTGGGGCCTGAACTCACAAACAGTGAGATCATGACCTGAACCAAAACCAAGAGTCGATGCCTAACTGACTGAGCCACCCAAGTGTCCCATGAATCTTCTCTTTTATTTTTTAAATTAATTAATTAATTAACAGCGTGTGTGAGCTTAAACGGGGGGTGGGTGGGTAGATAGAGGGGAAGAGAAAGAATCCCAAGTAGGCTCCAAGTTGTCAGGGTGGAGCCCAATATGGGGCTTGCCTCACAAACCATGAGTTCATGACCTGAGTTGAAGTTGGAGGCTTAACCATCTGAGCCACCCAGGCACCCCTAGGTATCTTAAAACAACAGAAATTTATATTCTTTCATAGTTCTGGAGGCTAGAAGTCCAAAATTTACGTTGGTCCTTTCTGGAGATTCTGAGGGAGAATCTGTCCCATAGCACTCTGCCCTGTGTGTTCAGTTCCCAAATTTCCCTCATTTTTTAAGGACACCAGTCATTGGATTAAGCCAATCCTAATCCAGCATGAATTTTTTAAAACTCGATTACATTTTCAGACTGTATTTCCAAATAAGGTCACATTTACAAGTATCAGGGACCAGGACCTGAACATATTTTCTTTCAGGGACACAATTCTACCCACTGTAAGCAGAATAATGGCTTTTCTAGACATGCAAGGATTCAAAGACATTTATCTTCTATATACCCTTTCTTAGGAAATTATAATGAACAGTAAAAGGAAAGTAGTCCTAGTTCACTATCAGACTCTACAGGAACTAATATTTGTCTAGTTACAATAATGTGAGCATAATAGAATTTGGACTTTTAGAATCAGTCTATAGTTCTTGCCCATCCAATATGGTGGATGAGCACATGAAATGTAGGTAGTGCAAGTAAGGAATAAAAATTTTCATTAATCTAAATTTAAAAGTGAACACAATTCAGTTATTGGAAAACCCTTAAGTATGCTTTTTATAACTTCGATATGTAAATCTACTTTTTAGCTTATAAAATTTTATAAAAGGTATAGATCATGTATTTGATGAAAACTGAGTGTTCAAATTTAGATGCACCATGGGTGTAAAATACAATTTGGGATTTAGAAGACTTAGCTTCAGGGTGCCTGGGTCTGACTTCAGCTCAGGTCATGGTCTCGCAGTTCATGAGTTTGAGCCTCACGTCGAGCTTGCTGCTGACAGCCTGTCAGTGCAGAGCTTGCTTCAGATCCTCTGTCCCCCTCTCTCTGCCTCTTCCCCTGCTTGTGCTCTCCCAAAAATAAATATTTTTTTTAAAAGGAGACTTAGTTTCAAGCAAGGAGAATGCAAAATATCTCAATAATATTTTTATATTGCATACATATTGGAATGACAATATTTAGACATACGGGGTTAAGTATTGGTTCACATATTTCTTTTGCATAGCACTGCTAGAGACAAAACACTTGAAACTTAATGACACAACAGAATGTAAATATTATCCTTGATGATGTAGAAGTTCAAAATATCAATGTTGGGATGTGTAAAGGGAAAATAATTGACATAGAAGTGTATGGCACAACATTCTCATCTTAAAGAGAAAGACTTCAAGAAATCTTGTCTCGTGGTGACAGAATGAGAAATAGATGTTAGGGTCCATTATATAAAATTGTAAAGTGACCAAGAGGGTACTACTAAACATAATGATATGATCATACATAGCAGCTAGTGTACACCTAGTATGATACAGCGGTATGAGCATATTATTTAGAGATACGGAAGCAAATGTTGAAGAACGGATAGAAGAGGATGTGTCTGAGGAGAGACTTCAGGTAAGGACGACCGAGGTCAGCTGCTTCACGTTAAAGCCTTTCTGGATAGTATGATTTGTTTTGTTTCTGTTTTTGTTTTCAAAAAAATAATTTGCATGTATTTACCTTGGTGAGCCTGGAGCCTGCTTCAGATTCTGTGTCTCCCCCTCTCTCTGCCCTTCCCCAACTCGCACTCTCTCTCTCTCTCTCAAAAATACATTAAAATATTTTTTAAAGAGTTTAATAGGCCAAGTAGTCATCTATCATAAATTTGTCAATATGATGAATTTTCTCTGACCCGGGAGGTTCCAAGCGGCCCTTCCTTTCCCTTCTCTGTCTCCTGCTTGTCTACATCAGACTTGGCACATACCCATTCCTTCTCACCGTCTTGTTCCCTTGACACTTGACTTTCAAGCCTCCCTTGTCAGCTGGGCTCTGGGCTGAATGCCAAAGTAAAGGAGGGGGACTTGAGAATAAGCTTTCAGAGTGGAGGTCACAATGTGGTGTCTGTGATGAGGTCCCTGTTATAACTGGGCTGGCATGAAAGACCTCACTGGGTGTCAATCTCCTCTGGGCGACCACAGCATACAAGTGTCACCTCTCCCTTCTTCTCAACCTCCAGTCCAGGCCTTGGCAGAGTTCCTTTTAGCAGTTAGCAGGTGGCTGAGAAAGCAAGAGGTGAGGTGTTGGGACTGAGATGTGGTGTGAAGGGTTAGGGGAGGAACGGAAGCCATCAGGACAGGGGGCACTGGTCTGTTGGCCCCAGCCCCTCCTCCTTCCCAGTACCAGGTGTCAGAGCTAATCTACCGTCTGCTGGGGCACCATCGTGGATGCCGGAGATGATGGTTCAATACTTGAAGCCGAGTCTGGTAGCTGCCTGTATACTTACATTGTGGCTGATGGCCTTCTTCCTGAGCCAAGAGTTCAGCCAGAATGACATCCATGAAAAGGCCAGAATGCATTCAAGGCCAGAATCCTGCCATTGCTTCGGATCTTTCAGGAAGTGTATGTGTTCATCTGAGATCTTCGAGTGCCCTGCCTGCCTCCACACGCGTGGAGGATCTGACTGGTTTGATGAACGCTTTGTAAGGGCCATTGAGCCTGTGCAGAGGTCAGAAGAGCCCATGTCCTCGGATGCCTTGATATTGTGGTTGGTCAGTGCACAGTCTTGGTCTCTGTCCAGTCCCAGCTCTCCCAACCCCATGCCCTGAACATCTCTCCCTTTATGGCCCCAAGCTCTAACCTTCTTCCAAAGATAGTGAGAGTCTGAGATGAGCTCCTAAATTCCTCTCTACTATGCTTTTCTGAACTTCAGGGTGTCAAGTCAAAGAAAGAGTTTGAGGATCAGGAGCAGCAGCCAATAGAAGAGTCTCCCAGACATCCACAGGGCTATGTGGGGTCCAGCTGCCGGACCTGTGCAGTGGTTGGAAACTCAAGGTTCCTACGTGGCTCTGGCCATGGATTCAGGATTAACCAACATGACATGGTCCTCAGGTGGGTGCAGAGGAGGAGGTGGAGACCAGGAAGGTCAGGCCAAATCCACTTCCTCCTCCAAATGTCCACCCTGCTCTCCTTTCTAGGATGAACCAGGCCCCTGTCCTAGGTTTTGAGACAGATGTGGGCAACAAAACCACCATGCGCATTATGTACCCCGAGATGGCTAGCACACGGGATCATGGAACCCAGCTGCTGCTGCTTCCTCTGAATTCATCTGGCCTAAAGTGGTTTATGGAAGTGCTATGGGAACAGAGCTTCAGAAGCCCAATAAACCCTGGGTATGGCAGTGAGCAGAGCCATTGTAGGGGGTGACAGTGGGGACTCCAGAGGGACCCTTGCTGAATTTTGAGGCACCCTCAAGGCTTACCTAAGCTTGGGGGCTGCTGTGTCAAATGACTCTGAAATTCCTGCACCCCAATCCCTTTTTAGATTTCAGATAGACCAGGTCCCCAGTGGAAGTAACAAGAACAAAGACAAGGTGAGAGATCTGGGAGGGTAAAGGGGGAGGAGCAGGATGACAGGGCTGCTCATAGCCTGAAGGGGATGCCCTTCAGGTCAGCACTCTCCCTTATATTCTCTAGGTCTTGGTGCTCAGCCTCACCTTTCTCCAGTATGTCCAGGATCGTTGGCTGGGGAAGCATGGTTGGTTTCCATCCTTGGGCTTCGTGGGTTTGTTGTATGCCCTGCACACCTGTGACCAGGTAAGACAACTTCTACAACTCACTGACCTTCATCCTTCTGTCAAAATGTCCATTTTCCCAGGGACTTCAGGTTGAGTTTAAAGTTTTTTAACTGGCTTTCAAGACCCTTCATGATCTAACTACCACCACCTTCTCTCTCCAAGCTCACACACTGTGCTTTTTGGCATTCCCCAAACAGACCAGCTCCCTCCTACCTTCTCACGCACTGCTGCCTCTGCCTGGAAGTCCCCTTCTCTTGTCTCCCTGGGGAATCCTCTTTTCCGCCAATAATCAGAAACAACTAGTTGACACTCTCTTTACTGGACTCCAGGGTCACACTGTGTGTTCAAAGTATGTCTTCGCTAGAGGTGAGCTCTGTTCTCCTCCAAGGTCCAAGAGGAAGACTGTCACGCTGGATGTTAAATGAGTGTTTGGTGAAGGGTGGCTGGTGGGCATGGAGGCAGGACAGGATCCAGCCTGCGACCCCGTGGCCCTTTCCTATCTTATCCTATTTCCCAGGTATCCTTATTTGGTTTTGGGACAGATGAGTTCATGAGGTTGTCCCATTACTGGGATGATAAATATTGGCTCAAGAGTAACATACACAATTTCAAAGAAGAGCGAAAGGTCATCTTAAAGCTGGAATGTGAGGGGAAGGTTGTTGTTTACAACTGAAATGTTTTCCCACCTGTTCACCCCATGGAAGCCCCAGGAGGCTGGCTGTTAGTAAAAGGGACCATGGTGTATCAGAGAAGGACTGGGGCTTCAAGTGATCCTGGATATAAATCACTCTGCTGCTAAATAAAACTGTAGTTTATTCCTCCCAATGGATCCTGGTGGTGTTAAAGGCTGCATTCTCTTCCAGATTCTTAACAGCAAACATATCCCCATATGACATTTATATACACATCTCACACTATATGTGTATATGTATACATATATATCTCAGCAAAAAATATGATCAAATGAAAAAGAGGAAAAAGCAAACCCTAAAGTTGAGAACAAATCAAATGGACCTAACTATATACCAGATTGGTAATATAAGCACCAGAGAAAAGAATTATTTCAAGTTTCTTTGGTACTCAATACACTATGTATCCTTTGGAGGATATATTCTGTGGACAAAAAGAACTACAAAGAAACTTTAAACTTCACTTAGCAGATGTATTATAATATTATTATTATTTTTGAAACTATATAATGGGTTTCATGGAATAAAGAATTTAAGTAATAATATTAATATTATTAGGAACCAAATACAAAGTCAGACAGGTATAGTAAAAACTCTGTGACATTAAATTCAAACTGGAAATATCATTATAAACTCGATTTTTAAATTATTTTTTGTGGCAATATCTATATAACAATTACATTTTAATCATTCGAAAGTGTACAGTTAGGTGGCATTAAGTACATTCACATTACTGCGCACCCACATCACCATGAACTCACGATTTTCCAAATACATTTCTGCTCTGTCATCTGAATGGTCTAAATGCCATAAATACCAGTAGCAATGATCAATCCTGGAACTCAGATTTTGTTTTCTAAATACTTCTTTCCCATGAAAAGATTCCAGATCTGGACAGGAAAAGTACCAGGAAAATCTAGACATCAAAGTTGGGAATATTTCAACATCAAAAACATCAATTGTCATGATGGAATCACAGTGAATATACAAAGAATCCTTGAGTCCATAATGATACTCAGAAATAAAAACAATTCGTTAGAGGAGACTATCAACTGGGGGGAGGGAGAGCATTTATCCTGCTTTTTTTTTTTTTTTTTGTAGAAACTGTAGTTCAGGGTATCCAAATAGCCTCCGCTGAGGATGTTTGGTTGTTGGGTATACGAAACAAATATCCACTATGTTCTTCCTCCCGGGCTGTCCCCAACGCACACACAAACTAACACAATGCAAATATCCCTCATCCAACCAAGACTATACATACCTGCCTCCCTAAAGGCACTGATGTGTATGGGACGTCTAGTTTAGAGCCAGAGTCCAAAAATCCCCAAAGGTGTGAGCAGTGCGGCTATCTATTGCCATGTTATTCCAGATACTGGACCCATTATGGCATCATATAAACATATTACAGGTACTTAGAGGAATTAAGTTGTCCAGTGTAAAAATAGAGTCTTTATCACTTCTTGGCCTTTTGGCTAAGATCAAGTGTTAAATAGAGTCTTTAAAATTTTTCTATCGTAGACAGAGAGTGAGAGAGAGTTCAGGAAGAGGGGGTGAAGGAGAAAGAGAGAATCTCAGGCAGGCTCCAATCTCAGCGTGGAGTCCCATGTGGGCTTGATCCCATGACCCTAGGGTCATGACCTGAGCTGAAATCAAGAGTCAGATGGTCATCCGGCTGAGCCACCCAGGAGCCCTAAAAATAGTGTTAAAAAATTGGTTGCCTCTGGAGAGAGGTGGAAAAAGAATTGGATGGGAAACTGCTACCTTCTTTTCTACTTCATTTTGTAACCATGTGCATGTACTGGTTTCATTTTAAATAAAAGAAACAAAGTTTAGTTGGATAGAAATTTACTTTTAACCACATCACAAAGTTTTCCTGTAGATTCCTTCCTCAAGGGGGGCCAAAAAGGGGCACCTGGTTCAGTCGGTCAAGTGTCTGACTTCAGTTCAGGTCATGATCTCACCGTTTGTGGGTTTGAGCCCCGCATCGGTCTCTGCACTGACAGTGCAGAGCCTGCTTCAGATCCAGTCTCCTTCTCTCTCTCTGCCCCTTCGCAGCTTGTGCGCATGCTCTCTCTCTCAAAAAGAAATAAACATTAAAAAAAAAAATTTTTTTTTAAAGAGGGGCCAAAAGTCTCTTCCTTTATCCTTTCTGCCTTATGCTTAACAACCCTGCACTGGCAATAGATGGCGCCCATCTCAGAGATGCGCCACATTAGTCTTGGCATATATTCTCACCCTTTTTATTCCTGTCCCCATTACGCTTGATTTTCAAGCTCACCCTTACCAGGCGGACCGTGGGCTGAATACCAAGGTGAAGGCAGGAACAAGACCTCCGTGCAGGAACTCACAACGTGACTTGTGTGGTGGGGTCCCTGATACTGGGCTGGCATGAAGAACCCCATTGAGCATCAACCCCTTCTCCTCCAGGGAGGCCACAGGAAACACCAAATGTCGCCTCTCCCCCCCTCCATTCAGCCTCCAGTGGAGCACCCTGTAGGGCTTAGCAGGTGACTGTGGAGCTCTGATGGAGGCCGCCAGGGCGGTGTCGTGCTAGTGAAGTCTGTGACCGTAGTAGCTTCCTACTTTTCCCAGTGTTTGGTGTCCGAGTCAGCCAGTCACTTGCCTTGTGCATTGCCCCATGGGAAAGGAATGAAGCCTTAATGGTGGGTTTTAGGCTTATGGGCTGAACATCACATTCACCTGTGGCTGATGCCTCAGCTCTGGTCGGAAAGATCTAACCTGAACAGGCTAGCTGGTATAGCTCCAAGAGCCTGCCATCGCCCACCCTTAGGACCCACAGGCACACCCCTGGACCCTATAAATGCAGTGTATCCATCCAATCAGCTTGAAAACACTTTGAAAGGGTTCTCCAGGCCTCTCTTCCTCCAGGATATTCTGTGGCACTTTCTCTGGCTTTCCTGAGCGGCCAGTGAGTCTCTTCTGGACATCCAGGTCATTCTGTAAGTGTTTGTCTAGGTGCAGGCTCTGTCCTCCCTGGAGAAGAGCTCCTCTTTTCGGTGCTTTGTGACACACAGGTTTAATGAGTATTTCCAAGTGAATGGAGAGCTGGATTCGGGGCAAAGGGGCAGCAACCAGCCCATTTTATCTGTAAGGTTTCTGCATCTGGAGTCAGGCAGACAAGAGGCAGGCCCTTATACAGGGAAGAGAGTTACCTCTAAAGGCTGAAGCCTGACTTGTTGAGCCACAATACAACAGCAGAAGGCAAAGGAATCGGCCAGCTCAAATGTGAGACTATTCTTGGCCAGCAACAAGCCTTAGACCCTTGGATCTGAATGGTAGGTCTGGAATATTCAGATCTAGGAGACATGACAGGAAACCAAGATAGGAGGTCCAGGAGAGATGTGTGGATTATCAGGCACCGGTATAAGCTTTCCCAGATTCCCTCACCTCAAGGACTAGCAGTCATTAAGAAGAACCAGATTTGAATACTTATTCTCCTCCCCCTCCCCAGGTCCACACACATGGCCATGTGCTGGGAACAGAAAGCACAGCCCTAGGGGCTGAGGGGCCCATCGCACAGCCCTGGCAGAGAGGCACATCTCTCCTCTGATTGCCGACTCACTCACTCACCTTTTTACTTCCAAGCCATCCTGTGTCAGGCTTCAGGGCCTAGGGAGGCTATACAGAGCTGTTAGCATTGGTTAACAAAAGACTAAGAGGAAAGAGGTCACAATGTGCACACTGATGTAAATGAAGTGGTTGAGTCTTGGGAGTACAGCCCTGCCTTCTCTGGAGGAGCCTCTCTTCTCATCTTCACCTCCTCCAGGGTCTGGACAACCCCTGGTCCCAGCAGGCTAGAGGGAGTAAATTCTAGGGTCGGACCCAAGTTGAGACCCCATGTTCTTGGCCTTCCTCCTCCCTCGCCTACTTTCTAAGTGTGGTGAGCAGAGCCGAGTCTGCATCTCTTCCGCGCTGTGCTCGAGATCGATGCTTGCAGCACATTGCTTCTTTCTGCTCCCTGCTCCACACACCACTGCTCCTGTTCTGCAGGGCCTGCTGTTTGCACAGAGCTTGGCCGCTCCATCCTCAGCCCTGGGGAGTGAATAGGTGTTTAGTGGGTCAGAGTAGCAGGTAAGGTATTGCAGGGGTGGGGACAATCAGCTGAAGATGTCATCTGTCCTAAGACCAGACAACTAAACAACCATGTGGCTTGAAAGGGACCTGTTCCATGGGTTGAGATGAGGCCTGCATGCCGAGTCTTAGGCTGGGGTTGCCTTGCTGCTTTTGTGGGTGAGGTATTCCCACCTCCACAGGTACTTCTGGAAGTTCTGCTGCTGGCCCCAGAGCTGTAGAAGCCCTGAGGTTGCTCATCTGGATAGCCTGATTCCCCCAGCAGTGTCCGCCTGGTTTGATCAACGCTTCTGGATGGGCCCCAAAGCTCCTTGTGGAGTTGGGAGACCACCACGTCCAGAGTTCCTGGGCTCTGAGCTGTATCCCCTCCCTCCCTGACTCCTTTCTCTACTCCGATGGGGCCCAACCTCCTCTGTGTTAGAACATAGGGGGTGAAGTGGTAAGTTGTCTGTGCTCTTCTCTGTAGGCACTGATGTTAGGAGACCCAACCCAATTCCAGCCAGCCAAGGAGGAGCTTTTCAGCTGACCCCCAGGCCACAGCGAAACCCTGAGACCCACCCATGCCAGTCCTGTGCTATGCACGTGGAACTTAGGGAATCTGAAGTCTTCGCAATATGGGGTATCCACTGAGGAGCACCACACCATGCTCAATGGGCACAGGAAGGTGAGGGTGGTGAACAGTGCCAGCTGGTGAGCCCCAGTGCCTTCCTGACTTCCTTTCCTATCTCTGCAGAATGAACCAGGCCCCACTTTTAGGTCCAGAGAATAACTAATGGAACGTATTGCACAAAACACACCTGAGAATGCCCATGACCTGGTGAGAATATCCACACACTGCTGGCGTTGTCGCAGCCTCCAGATGCAGTGTGGACTGTAGTGGTCTTGAGCCAAGGTGGAAAAGGGCATCTTTTACCAGGTGGTATGAGTGGTGGGGACCCCAGGCCTGGAGGTTTGGTCCTTGAGAACTCCTAGCACAGGAAGGGCCAGGTGAAGACTCTGAGCCACAGGGACTCTGAGTAGAGGCAGGGTCCAGGCCAACATCTCTAGGGTCCCAGATCTAATTCTGGGGAGTTCTAAGCTGTAACATTTTACTAAGCATCTGTTGCTGAGTCTCATACCATGATTCTGGAACAAAACTTCAGCAGAGGTAAACAATCCCGTCTGCTGTGTAATGTGATGGAATAGACAGGGCCTGAGCCCTGAGTAGGTAGGTTGGAGGAGTGGGGTGCTGTTCCTAAACCCCCACATTCTTTTTTTTAATTTTTAAAATGTTTTTATTTATTTTTGAGAGTGAGAGTGAGAGAAAGCATGAGCAGGGGAAGAGCAGAGAAAGGGTGACACAGAATCTGAAGCAGGCTCCAGGCTCTGAGCTGTCAGCACAGAGCTCGAGGCAGGGCTTCAACCCACGAATTGTGAGATCATGAGCAGAGGTCGGACGCTTAACCGACGGAGCCACCCAGGTGCCCCAAACCCCCACAGTCTTAATTGGCCTTAGGTCCATCTTCAGGCTTAGGAATTCCAGATTATAGCTCAAGGGCCAGAGAAAGGTCATGCCCTGCTTTTTTAGAGAAGCTGTTCTCTTAGGCTTCAAGGAAGGTGACAACAGTAAGTCTTAAGTCTCTGAACTGGGTTCAGTCCAGGGTGCCTCCACCCAGGTAAGTCCATCAGTGACAAATTCTGCCATAGTCTATCTTCTTTACTAGCTTGCCATGTGGTTGGACTGCAGAGGACCAGAGCTGGTTCCAGCTGGTATGCCCAGGAAGGGATCCCAAGGGAATTCACCCAGAGCAGAAGAATGAGGCCCAGTGGAATGTCTGAACTCCACAGACTGACTTTAGCCAAAGGCCAACTCAGTGTTTTTGAAGTCCCAGAACTGGTTTTAAGTCAAGAACATATGATCGTTCCTTATTATCCATGAGTTCAAATCTGGATCCCAAGGCCCTCCATAATCTCCCTCCCTCCTCATCCAACCTCAGCCCCCATGTGCTCTGCCACAGGCCGACCAATCTCACAACCATGCTGACTCCTCCAACCTTCAAGGGCCAGCTCATGCTTTCCTGCCTCAGTCCCAGAATATCTACACACTTTTAGTCAGTACACAGTACTGTCTGTACTCCTCTGTTCTTGTCCTTTGGACCCCAGCTCCCTGTGGACAGGGGCTTTGTCTTGTTGCATCTGCTATAAGCCTTCTCTATCACAATGCAGGCAGATGACAAATTCATGCCACCTGACCGGAATCTTCAGCAAATTCTTCCTTAACAGATGCCCTGACATGCTGCCACCACCCAATGACACAAGTGGAGACAGCAGCAGAGAACAAACACAGGGACCCGGTGTTTATTATTGGAAAGGAAGAGAAAGATTGGGTGAGGTGCTGGGATAATACATTCTAGACAGAGGCAGTAGAGGTCCCTTGGCCAGAGCAAAGCACTCCTCTAAGGTGACTCTGTGGGCTACGGGCAGGTGTAACTTGGCTCGTTTCCAGCCTTGCAGACTTCCTTCCCTCTTCATGGGCCATGACGGCCATCTGTCTGTCTATGTGTTCCCCAGCTGGTCTGTAACCTGCCCTGGCTGTGGCTGCTACCTGGAGGTGGCTTGGGTAGTGCTGGGGCTGGGGCACAGCAGGACTGGCCCCGGGGATGTCAGACTTTGAGTCAGGGACTCGTCCAGCTTGCGGGTCTCAGCTTCCAGGACAGTGGCCTCAGGGGTCTGGGCCACGGCCAGAAGTGAGTGGGAGAGGCTGTGGTGCAGGCCTGCCAGCTCACGGCTTGTCTGCACCGAGCGAGCAATGTAGTCCTGCCTCTGCTTCCGCTCCAAGGCCAGCTGGGCACGCAGCAGGGCCACCTGGGAGGGCATGAAAACCGAGAGGAAAAGAGTAATTAGGTGCCTTGAGGATGCCCCACACCTTCCCGCTCTGTGGGATCAGGATCAGCGCATTTGAATCAACTACCACACACAGATCTCAGGATCAGGCTTTAGTGTTTAGGGCAATGGCCCCTGGGAATCACGGAAAATCCAGTGATTCTCAATCTGGGCTGCACAGGAGGCTCAAATAGGGACCTTAAAAACAACAGCAACAACAAAACTATTCAACAACTTTATTGAGGGGTCATTTATGTGTCATAAAATGCCCAGATTTTAAGTGTAAATTTTGACGAGTTTCATAACGTACATACCCACGTATAACCACTCTCCTGATCAAGATACAGAATATTTTAATCACTGCAGAAAGTTCTACTGTGCCCCTTTGGAAGCTTTTAAGAAATACTCTCATTTAATTAGACTGCAGTGAGGCCGGGAAGTCAGTATTTTTTTCAAAGCTCCCCAGGTGGTTCTAATGTGCAGCCAGGGATGAGAATCCCTGATTAATTAACCCTTCCATTTCTCTGATGAATATACTGAGACTACCAGCAAGTGGTTACTGGGAGCTCAGGGCGGGTCCAGGACTAGGGTGAGGCAGAGAGGCTCCTGGGGTGCAAAATTTAAGGGACTCCAGGTTGATAGGAACACCTCCTTAAATTCTCCACCCATGTGCTTCCCTTGCCTTACCTAGTCCAGGCCCCGTCTCAGGACGGCTTTCTATGGATTCAGAGTGATAGCTAAGTCTAGCTGTGGAGTCAGGCTCTGGCAGTAGTGACTATTAATTCCTGGAAGTAATTAATGGCTCAGACATAAAAATTCCACAGTCCTTATTACTCCTTGAAAGACAGGGTGAACCTTTAGGTGAGGCCTAAGAGGCAAGAAGGCACTCGATGCTGGTGTCCCTGAGCGTGGTGGCTTACGCTGAGGTCCATGGGTCTTGGCACTAGTGCCAGTCTACTCTGCCTGGTGTGCCGGCAACAGTTCTACCTGCAAAGGTGCATTTGGGGGCCCAGGAGGCCAGGGTGCTTCTGTCTGCTTTTGTCTCTCCTCCTAGAACCTTCTGTGTGCCCCTCAGCCCTCTTCCTTCTCCTTTCCCTTCCTAAGGAGGAACCTGGAGGCCTGCGGCATGCTTCCTTCCCCACTCCTGCCCTAAGCAGATGGGAGGCTGAGTCAGGACTGGGCTCTTGCCTCCCACACAGACTGAAGTTCTGCGAGGGAGGAACATTTCCCTTCTCCCTGCTGGAGGTGCACAAAGGGTCCAGCGCACAGCAGACACTAACGCCTTGTGGCCTGTCTGCAACAGAGGGAAAGGGGGCTTAGAAAGCTGACCCTTCCAGAACATACCTCTTTCTGCAGTTCAGCCATGTGCTTGGAGTCTGAGGTGCCCTTCTGATCTCCTCTGCCATCCTATGGAAGACAAATGCCATTCCTGTTGGAACAGGCCTTTCCACCGTGAGGGTTCTGTAGGCAGCCTCAGTCAGCTCGTCCCAGGCCCCGGGGGCCAAGGCAAGGGCTATGGGCCAAAAGTGCCTGAACCCAGACTGGACTCCATGGGGCACCATGACCCTAGGGCAAGGAAGCCCAGGAAGGCCCAAGCCAGCCTAACGGAAGCCCATGGAGACCTGATGCTGAACATCCAGAAGGCTCGAATGGCATTGGCTTCTTTGAGTCACCTTTTCATGCATCTGGTTTGTGCTAGCTCTGGGCCATCAGCTAGGGGTGCAGAAAGGAAGACAAGGTGCCTGTCTTTGAGAAGGTTTCATAAAGGGAGGGAGACAGAGAGCCTGAGGGATGTTCAGCCACCAGAAGCAGTCTCTCTGCGACAGGCTGCAGTGCTGTTGACTGATGGGCATAACTCAGCTAGAAGAGTGCTGGTTTGGGGAATCTTCCCCCAACTCCTTACCTGAAAAAGGGAGTCTAGTCCCAAGAAATACCATGGACCCTAATCTTGTAATTTCATTAGTACAAGGGAGAAAGCCCCACAAAACTACTATCAAGCTTCCAAAGCACATCAGGGTCTGGCCAGCATCACCCAACACCCACATGCCAGGGATTCTGACCAGAAGCTCGATGAACCCCACTCCTGGGTAAGCCTGAGGCTCTGGTCTGGGAGCAGGTAAGTTACACATCAGTGAAGGCTTTCGGAGTTCCTGGGAATGCAAGGCTGCCAGCCATGACCCCATCCCCACCCACTGAGGACAGGCCTCCTTCCTGGGGACACACTGAGCTGGGCTAGGCTGGCTGGAACCCAGCCGGGAGGGGCTCTCTGGATCAGCTAACGTGGGCATCTCCTCCTGAGAGGGAAGCCTAGGGTATGCACTGCAGGAGGCTGTTTCTGACCCTCCGGAGGCTGCAGTCAGTAAAAAAGAAGCAAACCTGCTGTGTGGCTTCACTGACCTCCAGGACTCCCATCCGCGATGCACGCATGGAGTCCCTCTTCAGCTTCCTGCGCTCTCGTTCCACCTGCCGAGATGCCAGTGTGAAGTCAGGGCTTGTCTCGGCTCTGGGGCTGGAGCAGAACTGTCTCTCTCTCTCTCTCTCTCTCACTTTTTAAAGTAAGCTCTGCCCAAAGTGGAGACCAATTTAGGGCTTGAACTCATGATCCTGAGATCATGATCTGAGCTGAGATCAAGAGTCAGACACCTAGGGCCCCTGGGGGTGGCTCAGTGGGTTGAGTGTCCCAACTTTGGCTCAGGTCATGATCTCATGGTTCATGAGTTTGAGCCTTGCTTCGGGCTCACTGCTGTCAGTGCAGAGCACCCCCCTCGCCCGTCCCCTACTCGTGCTCTCTCTAAAAACAAAAAACAAAACAAAACAAAACAACAGAGTGAGACACTTAACTGAGTCACCCAGGTGCCCCAGAACTGCCTTTTTTGAGAGAAAGCTGGTGTGAGTGTGAGAACAGGGACAGCAACCACGAGAAGCTAAGCTCCTGGGTTGAGGAGAGCTCATACCAGTGCAGCCCTGAGAGCAGAGCGTGCTGCTGGGGCAGAGGAGGTAGAGCCAGCCTCTCAGGCTTTCAGAGCAGGCTTAGCAAACATCTTCTGTAGTGTTTTGGTTTTGCGAGCCATTAGATCTCTGTCACAACTATTCAACTCCACTACTGTGGAGTTCTGATGAAACTTTCTTCTCAGCAGTGAGCAGCAGGCTGAATGTGGCCTTTATGTTAGAGTCTACTACTTGGCTCTGGGGGCCACAGAAGTGGAAATGTCTGCTCCCCAGACCCCAGGGATGGGAGAAACACATGCCTGCTCCAAGGTGGCCCGCAGTTGGACATTGTGGTGCTGCAGTTGGCTCCGGTCAATCTCCAGCTGTGCCACTGCTTGCTGGAGGTGTTCCAGCCTTTGTCCCCACAGCTGCTTCTCCTCCATCCCAGGACTGGGCTCAGCTTCCACTCTGGAGACCTGCAGGAAAGACCTGTGACTGTCACCTGGGCAGCCCCGTAGACAGATGGGGAACAGACAGCAGGTAAAGGGACCAATCTGACAGGTCTGAGTTTCAGGGACTCAATTTCCAAAGGAAGGGGGACAAGCCCCCGTAAAGAGGCTTCCTCTTGGCCATCTCTTCCCACCCGGCTCCCAGCTCACCTCTTCCAGCAGTACACCTACCTCTTCTCTGGGCCCCCGTTCTGCTCTGCTGGTCGAGCTGGGGCTGAGGAGCCGCTCCTTCTCCAGAGCCTGCCTGGTGAGCTCCAACTCATCCTGGGATATCAAGATGTGGAGCAAATCACACCATGGCAACCTCATAACCAGAACCATTCTACCTTTCATCCTCATGAAAGCAGGTTAATTTTCTCATCAGGTTATAGTCTTATTGTTGCTGGAGGCTCTGAGCTGTTCTAGTGCAGAATCTTTATTTTACAGATGGACAAAGCAAAGAAGTAGAGAGTGGGTGTCTTCAAGGATACTCCTAGGTGGGCTAGGACTAAAACCTGGCTCATTTGAGATCTCCCAGAAGCTAAGCAACAACTTGGAGCACTGAGGTGTTGTAGAAACTAGAGCATGGACTCAGTAGAGCTGGGCGTTATGTCACCACTTACAGGCTATGTGACTTAGGTTAAGATACGAGCACTCTCCAAAACCCAGTTTCCTCATTTGTAAAATGACTACATGCTCCGCAAATCATAGACTGAGCCTTTGGCACTAAATCCCTCTTGATAAATGGAGACCCCAGTGCTAGATATTTTCTAGATGCCATATGTCACATAAATGATAACGATCAAGAAGAGAGACAGGTAAGGGGCACCTGGGTGGCTCAGTCGGTGAAACATCTGACTTCAGCTCAGGTCATGATCTAACGGTTTGTGAGTTTGAGCCCCACATCGGGCTGTGCTGACAGCTCAGAGCCTGGAGCCTGCTTTGGATTCTGTGTCTCCCTCTCTCTCTTTCTCTCCCCTGCTCACACACTCTCTCTCTGTTTCTCTCACATATAAATAAATGTTAAAAAAAATTTTTTTTAAAGAAGAGAGACAGGTAAGAGGAAATGAATGTACGTGTGTGGGTGGAAGTTGCCTGGGAGACAGGAAGAGCTTAGCAGTAAACAGGTAGCATTCTAGAGTCAGACTCCTTAGATCTAGTTCTGCCACTGACTGGCCATATGACAAGTTGCTTAGCCTCTCTGAACTATAAACTGAAGCTAACAATTCCTACTTCTCAGAGTTGTTGTGGAAGGAAGTGAGAGTGACAGTGTCCGGCATGGAAAATGCTAAAATAAAAAAATGGTAGCATTGAAATGAATGGCTGCATCTAAGAGACGTTCTTTTATTTAAAAAAAATTTTTTTATTTATTTTTGAGAGAGAGAATGTGAGCAGGGAAGGGTCAGAGAGAGATATAGAATCTGAAGCAGGCTCTAGGCTCTGAGCTAGCTGTTAGCACAGAGCCTGATGCAGGGCTTGAACCCACAAACCGTGAGATCATGACCTGAGCTGAAGTCGGATGCTTAACTGACTGAGCCACCCAGGCATCCCTCTAAGAGATGTTCTTGAGTGTTGTAGTGGGTTGCAGGGGGAGCCTGACCTGAGCTACAATTCTGCTCAGTGACTGTCCTGCTCAGCTAAGCACCTTACTTTTTCTGTGCGTTTAAGAATAAGCCTAGAGGGGCGCCTGGGTGGCTTAGTCGGTTAAGCGTCCGACTTTCGCTTGGGTCATGATCTCGCCGTTCGTGGGTTCGAGCCCTGGGTCAGGCTCTGTGCTGACTGCCAGCTCAGAGCCTGAAGCCTGTTTCAGAGTCTGTGACTCCCTCTCTCTCTGACCCTCCCCTGCTCACGCTCTCTCTCCTAGAAATAAATAAAACATTAAAAAAAAAATTAAAAAAAAAAAATAAGCCTAGAAATAGGAAAGGAATTCTACATGGTGAAAGCTTCCTTCCTATGCACTGTGTATTCTCATTTCATACTCAAGACGGCCCTACAGGGCTGGTTACTGTCATTCCCTATTTAATCAAAGAGAAAACCAGGAGTTAGAGAAGTGAAAACACTTACTGGGGATCACACAGCCTATAAACTGTAAGACTGTATTGCAAACCCAGGAACTTGACTCCAAAGTTCACAAATGTATCCCTTTCTCTGCATACTGCTTCCAAAGGCAAGTCCCTGCAGGGCTGTGTGTCTGAGATGTTGGGGTTCTCTGGGGCTCAGCCCCGATCAAGACACCAGGATGTAGAGTCAATTTCCCGGGAAAAATGGGCTGGGTTGCTCTTGGCAAAAGAGAATGCCTCTCTATGACCAGGTCAACCTTGTTCTCCTGATTGCCTACTCTGTACAAGGCCTCGTGCTCAGTGCTGGGGGTGTAAAGGGGACTAAGACATGGACCCTGACCTTGAGGTTGAATGCTGTACCCTAAGGTCCACTTCCCTTCTCACTCAACATTCCGCCTAGACTAGTGCATTTATCCCTAACTGCGGAGGACCCAGAGTCTTTCTCTGGTCTCATCCTTCAATCTCAGATGACTTTACAGACATGTCCACTGGATATCACCCCATACATGTCCCAAGGCACCTCACTCATTGCCATTCCACAGCGTTCCTGAAACCTGCCTCTGAGCAGAGACCTGGGGGTTTGGTTTCCTTCTGCCCACTCTTCACTCCCCTGTCCCTGAGTCCATTGCCAGAAGTCCTATGAGCCCATAGGTCCAACCCCATGTCACCATCCAGCCTCCTCGATGGTCTCCTTAGATCTACTGTTGCTCCACATGGCAGCCTGAGAGATATTCCGAACTGTACATCAGATTGTGTCTCACACACACACACACACACACACACACACACCCTCACCCGCCCCAAACGCTTCATCCACATCCCACTGGTCACCCAGGTCCTTAACATAACTTATAAGCCCAGAACAATGGGGCCCCTGCCATCTTGTCTTCTGTTGCCAACTGTCCCTCTGCATCCCAGTCAGCCTAAAGTCCCTGCACAGATACTCCGCACTCTCCTTCCTCTTTCTTCTTCCCCAGAAAGCTCCTCCCCTCACCTATGCTTGGCTAATACCTTATTGGTCCCTTCAGATCTAATCTTAAACCCCACTTTTACTGGGAAGCCTTTCAGGATTTACCATTAGGAAAAGCTGAGTGTCCCTCTAGTGTGCTAAGAGCACACTAAACTTCCCCAATGAGGCACTAAATATAACTAGACACTGCATTCTAATTTCTTATCCCCTAGACTCCATGAGGGCAGGAACTGTGGTGTCTTATTCTCTCCATATCCCCCCCAGACCAGCACAATAATCTGGATTCCACTTAGCTCTCTCACACTCTGAGGTGCCACAAGCCCAGGGTCCCAGGCAGCCCCCGTGGGCTCAGCCAGATGGGCCGTTACTGCCGTGGAGGGACTCACCTGCAACCTCTGGCGTTCTGAGTCCCGCTCCAGAACAGAGGCTTGTAGGAGTACGGCCACCTCCTGCAGATCGCTGACGCTAGCCTTGCTGTGCTCCAGGGACAGCGCCAAATCCTGGGCCTTCTCCCTCCACTCAATCTCCCTGGCCTCTGTCTGCCTCAGGGCTGCCTGAAGTCGCTCCAGCTCCTGCTGCAGCCGGGGCCCTAAAGCATCAAATTCTGTCGAGGGCTCCTCTGGTGGGAAGGCTGTATGGCTGTGGAGTGAGTCCTCCAGATTCTTCCTTTGCTGGGCCTCCCTCAGTCCCAGGATCTCCTCTTCCTTTTGGGCTAGAGTCAGCTGCAACTCCCTTAGGTGTTCCCGGAGGCCCCTCATCTCTTCCTCTTCTCCCTCCCGCCCTGCACCTTGCTTCCCTTGATCTTCTCGGTCCCTCTGGGCCAGAGACTGCTCTAGCAGCTGCCCCTGTCTCGTCTGATGGCTCAGCTCGTCATCCTTCTGGGCAAGTGCCCGCTGGAGCTGCTGCACAGCCTCCTGATGTCGGAGATCCCGGTCCTGGATCTCCCCTTCCCGCCTTCTCAGGGCCTCCTCCAGCTGCCGGGCTTGTGCCTGGCAGGAGTCCAGGGCAGCCTGCAAGGTGGCAGTGCTGGCCTCCAGGCTGCGGCTCAATTCTGCCTGCCCAAGGAGACGCTGCTCCTTCTCCTGCAGGGCAGCCTGAGCCTCGCTGAGGGCCTCCTGCAGGGCCTCAGCGCGGACCCGGGCCATCTCCTCCTGGTGCCGGGAGGACCGGCCATCTGCTTGCAGGGCCTGCAGCTCCCGGTCCTGGTCCTGGAGCTTGGCCTCTGCCTGCAGCAGGCTGCCCTGCAGGCCCCTGAGCTCAGCCTCGTGCTCCTGCGCACGCTCGGCGCACTGTTGCCGGAGGGCCAGCAGAGCTTCCTCCTGTTCCCGAGACTCAGCCCGTAGGTCCCCCAGCACCTCCTCCAGGGCCTGCACCCTCTGTCCCTCCACCGCCAGCTCTTCCTGGAGCCTTTGCACATGCTCCTTCTGGTCCTCAAGCTCCCCCTGGCGCTCTTTCAGTAGCGCGTGGGCCTGCTCCAGGGCTCTCTGCAGCGTGCTTGCTTTTTCCTTCATGTGTTCCTCCTGTCCCTGCGCCTGTTGCTGCTGCTGCCGCAGGGCCTCGAGCTCCTGGTCCCTCTGAGCCAGGGCTCTCTGGGCCTCTTCCAGGTGACCCTGAAGGGACTGCTCTTTCAGCTGCCCCTGCTCCCTGGCTTCCTGCAGGTGCTGCTGCAGGACCACGATCTCCTGCTCTCGCTGGGTCAGGAGGAGGCTGGTCTCACCCACTTTCCTGTGTAGGCCCTGGAGCTGCTGCTCCAGATGGCCCTTGTGCTCCTTCAGCTCCTGGATACGTTCCTGCTGGCATTCCACCTCCTTCTCCTTGTCACGCAGGATCAGCTTCATGTGCTCTAGGCTCCCGCGCTGGGCTTTACTCTGGCCCTTGCCTTCCTCTGCCCATTCCTGCATCAGCGGCCGCTGGGAGGCCAGCTCCCGGCCCCGCTCTCTCAATGACAGTTTGATCTGCCCCAGGTCCTCCTCTAGGATCTTGGCCTGCAGTGTCCTCTGATTCTCTAGGACCTGAATCCTCTCCCTCTGTAGCACCATGTCTTGGTCCCTCCTCTTGAGGTCCTGAGTCAGGTGCTCCTTCTGCCTCTGCAGCTCCTCGATCTGTTCTCGCTGGCACTGCAGCTCCTGGTCCTTGTCCTGGAGCTCTCTGGCCAGAAGGGCGCTGCGGCTCTCCAGCTCGTGGATCTGGCTGCCCTGTGCCTGCAGCTCCTGGCTCCTTTCCTCCAGGTCCAGCGTAAGGTGGGTCAGGGCCAGCCTCTGCACTTCCCTCTGGTCCTCCAGCTCCTCGATTGCCTTTTGCTGGCACTCCATTTTGTGGTGGTTTTCTTCTAGTTCCAGCGCCAGGCATTCCAGAGTAACCAGCTGCTTCTTCAGATCCTGAATCTGTTCCTTCTGGCACTCGATCACCTGGGCCTTCTTCTCAAGTTCGAGAAGCTGATGCTCCAAGATGCTCCTTTGTGTCTCTCGATCTTTCTCCAGCTCTCTGATCTGCTCCCTCTGCACAGCCAGCTTCTGCTCCCGCTCCTGGACGGCCATGGGCAGATGCTCTAAAACAGACCTGCACTTCTCCAGCTCCTGGATCTGTTCTTGCTGCACGTCCACCTCTTGGTTCCTCTTCTTCAGGTCCAGAGATAGCACTTCCAAGGCAGCTTTTTGCATTTCCCGTTGTTTCTCCAGTTCCTGGATATTTCCCCGCAAAGTCTCCACCTCCCCTTCTCTTTCAGACAGGGTCTGGGCCAGGATGGCTAAATTCTCCTGCAGAGCCTTGCCATGGGCCACCTTCAGCTCACCCTGCTCCTGCAGAGCCTGGGCTCGTTCACGCTCCGTCTCCGCTTCCTCGCTCTTGAGTTTCAGGGCCGAGCGAGTGCTTCTCAAGTCCTCCTCCAGGGCCCCAGCAGCACTGGCCTGAGCCCTGGCTTCTGCCACAGATGCTTGAAGCCTTTCCACCTGGGCCGTCAGGTTCTCCTTGGCTGCTTGAAGTAACTCTCGCTCATTCTAGAACACAAGATGCAAAACCACTTTAGACGACACTTCCCTGATGCTCTCACCCCCGCACAGGCCCTTCCTCACCTTACCCCTGCAGCACCAGCACTGTCAAGGTGTGACAAAGAGAACTGCATTCCCCTTAAGCTGATACTGTAAATGATCATCCCTACCACATTTCAGGGCTCTGCGAGGCCCAGAGGAGAAAACCAGAGGCAAATGAGCCATTCTAGACTCTGGTCCTTTGGGGCAAGGGACAAAATTTTCAACCTCAATTCAGAATAACTTATTGGAGGAGGATTCATCAGGGCCTTAATAATGACCTTCAAGGCCATGGAGACAGTCAGGGAAACGGAGACCCTTGCTGAAGGAAGCTGGGCACTACATATGGATGAGGTATGACCACTGGCCAAAGTGGGTCTGGAGCTACAGCCTGCCCCCCCACCCGGACTATTCTAGAAGATATTCCCTCCCCCATACCAGTGTCGCTTCACCTGGGCCTCTATTCCCTGTAGCTCTGCTTGCCGTAGACGACTCTGTAATGACGCCACAGTCTCATGCAGTTCTGTCAGCTCAGATTCGAGGGAGTTCTGTTTTCCTTCCCACTTGGATTTCTCTTTGGGAAGATGGGAGGAGGTAGAGCGAGGCCCATGGTTGAAGGTGGAGGAAAGGAGGGATACAGGGGCAGATGGAGGGGGAGAAGGCCAAGAAGGAGAGAGTTACATCCAGTTTCATAGAGACATCACCCATCTGCCAGCTGCTCCTGGTGATCTAGGCTCCCTGCTGCTTCCAGACTCACATCTGGGTCTGCTACCCAGTGCGAGTACTTGCTTGACTGCCCTCCCAATACACTTCATCCTGATCACGCACAGCTCTCCACCCCTGGAATCCCGACTGGGTGGATGGAGCCCAATGACGTTGGCAGTCCTTGCTAGTCTCCAGTTCTATGGTTTGCAGAGGTTGCTAGAAACCAGACTTGCTCTGCTGGCTGCCCCCCATTTCTGTACAAGACACCAGAACCCAGCTCTATGTGTGTGGCTTTCAGAAAGCCCTTTGGGACACTTTCAAGACCTACACCCCCTCCCTAAGTTGTCCTCTTCTCTTCTACAATGGAGCCTTGGCCCTCAAGACTCTCCCTCTCCTTTCCTTACCAAGTAGCCCCCACCCTTTCCAGCCCTTGGCTGTGGCAGGGGTATGTTCTCCCCAGATCCCCCCACTTTGCTGTCTCTCAAACAAGCCCATAATCCGTCTGCTGTCAAAGGTTAATAATTTTGAGGACATAATTGGAAATAACAAAAATAAATAACGTGGAGAAATGATAAAAGATACATAATTTTATAATGTTCTCATAGCCCTGGCCCTAGGTTGCCAATATTTTAACCTGTAGACAGAGAAAGCGGAAGACTAGCCAAGAACTTCTCTGAGTTCATCCAATCTGTTCCCCTGAATCCCTTCTTCCAGGATGGCCCTCAAAGGCCAAGCAAAGCAGAAAGCTAGTTCACAGGGGTCATCACCTCTCTGGAAATGTCTCTAGGTATCTTTTCTCATGCTTGTTAGTGACCAGTGGAGAGCAGCTGCCCCTTCTGCGCTTCTGGCCTTTCCTTTCTCTTCCCTCCAAACCTCCCTGCCTGCCTTGAGCTTCTCACCTTCCTGGTTCTGGGAGAGCTTTCTCTGCAGTTTCTGTAATTCTGTGCAGACCTGACTTTTCTCTGCCTCTGTATCTGTCAGACGCTGTTCCAGCTTCTGGGCCTGCTCCCTCAGATCATCCTGGGAAAGAAAGGGTGAGGCTGACCCCCAAGCTCCTCTTCTTCCACAAAGCTATCCCAGCCCTGGACCCAAGCTCTCCCCTCTCCTTCATCTCAGCCCTTGTGGGGTCTGCCACTGTGGATCTACTACTCCCAGATCGTTCCCCAGAGTGATGACAGGCTCTGCTCCAACTGACTGGAGCCTAGAATCACCATCTGACCCCGTGTGTGCCTTTTGAAATGCAACTTGCTGATGCTTTAGCCTGGGGTTCCCTCCCCTCTCCCCAAACTCCTACTTCAAAGCTCAGCTCAAATGTCACTTCTTCCCTCCCTGTGACCCCCTCCAAACCGGAATGAATCATCCCTTCCTCCCATTATCATCATTTGTATCTGTTATTGATCTGATCAATTCTATCAGTTCTGCTTATGTTAGAATGCAGTTTGCTTTCTCAACCTCCTTGAGGGTGGAGATCTGGTCTTTCTCCTTTCTGTACCATCAGCTCACAGTGGCTGGCGTATAGGTGGAATTCAGTTTTTATTAAATGATAGGGTCAACGATGGGTGGAATTTATGGGACTTTTAATTCAGTCTTAGGCCTACAGTGGTCCTATAGATGGCAACCTCAATTTCAGCAGTCCCTAATTTGCTGGGTTTTTCTTGGACATCTTGGCACCAAGAATAAATAACTCATGGCTGAGAGGAAAATAATATAAACAATATCCCTCATCTGTGCAGGCTTTTCAAGCTCACAGAACCCGCTCAAATCCTTCACTCACTTAATCCTCACACCTGTAGGGGCAGACATGATTTGGTTCAGTTAGCTAGTGAAGCCCAGGTCTAGGAAGCCACATTTGGTGCTTGTGCTTGCCAGGCAGTAAGTGATGGAGGTGGGACTCATCCCAACTTGATCTTGGGAATAAAACAAGTCAAATCGAGTCCTTTTCTGGGGAGGGAAGAGTTCAAGGAAGGAAAGCAGAGAATCGTACCCGAGCCTGCTGGGTCTTCCACAGGTCTTGGTGAAGCTTGTGGAGGGCAGATGCCACCGCCTCAGCCGACAGAGCTGTCAGGAGGGGCCCTCTCTTAAAGAGAATCCTGGCTCCGTTCTGGTCTGAAAAAAATGAGGAAACACCTCCTGACTTGGCGACACTATGAAAGGTAAGAGCCAAACGTCCCCAGATACAGCCTTGGCCTTCCCCTGGATCCCTCCTTTCCCCTAAAGAACCCCTTCTGAGCAGTTTATTTATCATGCATTTTTTTAAGTTTATTTTGAGAAAGAGAGAGGGAGAGAGAGACAGAGAGAGAAAGAGAGAGAGCGAGCGAGCACGAGCAGGCAGGGGGGAGGGGCAGAGACAGAGGGAGAGAGAATTCCAAAGAGGTTCCCTGCTATTAGCACAGAGCACCATGCGGTGCTTGATCCCACTAACTGGCACTCGATCCCACTAACAATGAGACCATGACCTAACTCAAAGTCAAGAGTCAGATGCTTAACCAACTCAGACACCCAGGCAACCCCATCATCCACTTTCTGCATTCCTATGTTCCAGGAGCTATGGTAGGCACTAGATAATGCTAGCTATCATTTGTTAAGTAAGCATTTAGTAAATGGCTATTTTACTATGTAATCTCATTAACTCCTTAGAAAAATCCCCAGAAGTAAGTACTTTTAACATCCTCATTTTATTTTACTTTATTAAGTCTATTTATTTTGAGAGCTAGAGAGTGTGAGTGGGAGGGGGCAGAAAGAGAGGGAGAGAGAATCTCAAGCAGGCCCTATGTGATCTCACGAACCATGAGATCATGACCAGAGCTGAAATCAAGAGTCAGATGCTCAACCAACTGAGCCACCCAGGTGCCCCTATCCTCATTTTAATGTTTATTTATTTTTGAGAGAGAGGAAGACAGAGTGTGAGTGGGGGAGGGGCAGAGAGAGAGGGAGACACAGAATCCGAAATAGACTCCAGGCTCCAAGCTGTCAGCACAGAGCCCAACGCGGGCTTGAACCCACGAATTATAAGATCATGACCTGAGCCGAACTCGGACACTTAACCAACTGAGTCACCCAGGTGCCGTGACCTCATCCTCATTTTAAAGTTTAAAGAAAATCAAGCCCAGAGGATAGGCTACTTTACACATCTACCAAATGGCAGAGCGGGGATTTAAACTCTGATTGAATTACTGGAGTCTGTGGCCTTAGCCTTGCTGCAATATCGCCTAAGGAGCCACATGCCCCTTCCTTATCCCCGGGGAGCACAGACCTGAGTTCGTGGGTGGCCTTACCTGGCTCTGGGCCCCAGAAGGAAGCAGAGTCCCCCCCGCCATGCAGCTCAGGCCTGTTCTCACAAGCAGACCCCAGGACTTGCTGCAGGACAGAACAGAGGCTGGCCAGCTGGGCCTGCGCCTGTTGCCCAGGCTGCTGCTCTGCCGCCACGGCCGCCAGCTGGTTCTCTGTGCTGCGCAGCCGGAGCTGGACTTGGGCTGCCTTGGCTTCCAGGGCCCGCAAGGAAGCTCGCAGCTGCTGCTCAGTCACTTGGGATGCCTCCAGCTCCTCTAGCAGCTGTGCTTCCTGGGCCAGAAAGTCAGCCTCCTTTTCCTTCACCTCCTGCTTTAGTAATTCCACCTGCCAGGAAAGAAGTGTTGTCCCTCCGAGTAGGGAGTGGATACCCTCTCGTCAGACTCTCCCCAGCCTGACCCCACTCAATCCCTATGCATGCCTTGATCAGGGCCAGGAGGCCCAGCTCTCCAGCAGGTACGGAGGGCTCTGGAATGAGTGTCACCCTCCATCTGACCTGCATGTCCACCTACTGACTCCTGACCCATGGGCCTGAGCGACGCAAGTGGGCTGTGGCCCTGGTTCACCTGGCGGTGATGCCAGATCCCTGCTGTGATCAGAGCTCTGCCTGAAATCCTGACACCGAGACTAATAAGACCAGTCACAGTAATAACGGCTGCCATTTATAGAGTGCCTACTGTGTTCCTGACACTCTATACATTCCTACAATGGTTAAGAATTATCCTTCTTGTTTTGTGGCTGAAGACACTGAGGCTCACACAACCTGGAAGCAGTAGAGATGGGAGCCAAAACCAGCACCAATGACCAGACCTGGTCCTTCTCTTCCCTGGTCTACTGTCCAGCTCTTCCTGGCTCACTCTCCCTGTCCTAGTTCTGGCTTTCCTCTGCACCCGAGGTCTGGTGTCCTGCAGTGCGCAGACTGAGTCCCAAAGTGTTCTTGCTGCTGCCTACCTGATCTGCGTAATAACCTGTCCCACTGCTGTGTCTTGCCGAGTTGACCAAGTGTGCTTAGACATGGCCATGCTTGAACCAGGCCTATGGGAGGTCTGCTCCTTTAGGCAACACGTTCTGGGCTGTCAGATTCCTCGCAGGGGCCATTCTCAACTCTGGGTCAGGTCCCCAAGCCCCCACCCTGCCCAGTTCTGACCGGCCTCTCCTGCCAGGGTGGCTAAAGTCCCAGCACCCCCTGTAATACGGAAAAAGAGAATGGCCCTCTTTATGAGAGGATCCTGAGGAGCCGCCCTCTCTATGTCGGGAGCAGCCTTCCACCAAGGAACAGGGCCCATCACCAGCGTGGGAAGTACCTGGGCGCTGAGCTCTTTCTGCCCTCCCTGGGCCTCCTGCAAGTCCTGGCGCAGGGAGCTCAGCTCTTGCTGTCGAACAGAGTCCGCTTCTTGTAAAACAAGGAGTTTCTGTTCCTTTTCCACCAGCGACTGAATCAGGCTAAAGAGAGGTCAGAGATCTAAGGTCATTCTCTCAGGGAATGAAGAACTGACTGCGCTAAACACAGCATTCATAATTAGAGATAAAAACTAATAATAATCACAGTATAACAATAAAAGCTAGCATTTATTGAGCACTAACTGAGTGCTCCTATGTACTTCACTCATATGATACCTGACTTCAGGTCAACAGTTTCTTCTTCTCTGGCAGATTCCGGAAATACCTACACAATACCTCAAATTCAACCTCAAATTCTGCCCATCCCCTCTGCCCCTCCCACCGACGTCCAATCTATGGTGACATATAATGGGAGTCCAACTCCCTTAGCGTCCCATGAGTCCCCTCCTTCTTCCTCGTCTCCACTACCGTACCCAGGTGCAGCCTTAGTATCTCTCACCCAGACAATTGCACCCACCTTTTTAACTGTCTTGCTGCCTATAATTTCATCAACAAGAAGATCTGCCCCTTTTCAAATACCTACATCACTGAAACTCATTGCACTTTACCCGAATGGCTGAATCTCACTGCTGCTGTGGGTTTTGTTGTTGTTGTTGCTGTTGTTGTTGTTTTGCCATCACTACCCCTTCTGATACGTCATAAACTGGATCATGCTGAAATCTGTTTAAAGCCCTCCAGTGGTTTACTACTAAACCTAAAATAAACCGCAAACTCCTGTCTGTGGCCCACAAATCCTGAACGACACAAACTTTCCAGATCAAGCACCCTCTCCTCATTCACCGGGCTCTAGTCATACAGTCCTTTCAGAGTCCCCAACCAAATACCCCGAGTTCTGATCCACCTCTGGGTCGTTGTGAGATTTCTATGTCTGCCATAGAGCTTTCCCACCCCTTTGCATGACTGGCTTCAGTTCAACTTCAGTGATCAGTTTTGTTTTGTGTTTTTTTTTTTTGAGAGAGAGAGAGCGTGAGCGAGCATGTGCACACAGTGCGAGCAGGGAAGGGGCAAGGGAAGAGAGAGAGAGAGAGAGAGAGAGAGAATCCTAAGCAGGCTCCACACCCAGCACAGAGCCTGACATGGAGCTTTACCTCACAACTCATGAGATCATGATCTGAGCTGAAATCAAGAGTCAAGATGCCCAATTGACTGAGCTATCCAGGTGGTCCTTGGTGATCAGTTTTTTATTTTTTTAATGTTTTTATTTATTTCTGAGAGAGAGAGAGAGAGAGAGAGGCGAGCGAGCAGGGGAGGGTCGGAGAGAGAGGGAGATATAGAATCTGAAGCAGGCTCCAGGCTCTGAGCTGTCAGCACAGAGCTCGATGAGGGGCTCAAACTCATGAACCGTGAGATCATGAAGTTGAACTGAAGTCGGGCACTTAACCGACTGAGCCACCCAGGTGCCTCCTGGAGGTTGCATTTAAACTGATCACCAAGAGGGCTCAGTCAGTTAAGCATCCGACTTTGGCTCGGGTCATGATCTCATGGTTCGTGAGTTTGAGCCCCGTGTCGGGCTCTGTGCTGACAGCTAGCTCAGAGCCTGGAGCCTGTTTTCAGATTCTGTCCCCACTCTCTCTGTCCGTCCCCTGCTCACGCTGTCTCTCTCTCTCTCTTGCTCTCAAAAATAAATAAAACGTTAACATAAATAAATAAATAAATGCAACCTCTGGGGCACCTCGGTGGCTCAGTCAGTTAAACATCTGACTCTTGGTTTTGGCTCAGGTCATGATCTCACAGTTTCATGAGTTCAAGCCCCACCTTGGGCTCTGTGCCGATAGCACAAAGCCTGCTTGGGATTCTTTCCCTCTCTTTCTGCTCCTCCCTTGCTCATGCTGTCTCTGTCTCTCTCAAAAGTAAATCAATAAATTTAAAAAACAAAATTAAAGGCAATCTCCTTGAGGAAGGCCTTCCCTTCCCTAAAATCTTATCTAAAGTATGTATCCTCAACCCCCATTTCTACTGCAGCATCTTATTTCTTCCCTCCATCCTATGTAACATAATCTGCAATGATTTACCTGGGGGATTATTTTATTGATGTCTTCCCCACAAAACCGTAAATTCTACAGGGGCAGGGACCATGCTGTCTTGCTTATCACTGCATCCACTCCCGCCCCCGCCCTGGCACAGCGCCTGGTATTCACATAAGCATTTCTATACTAAATGGATGAAGTGTAAGCTTTGAAGACAAGAACCACATCGTCTCCACATGGCGACCTGTACAGTCCAGGGCTGGAGACATGAGAGGCCAGGTTCCCTGAGCAAAGAACTGTCCACCTCAACGTGACCATAGCAGTGAGACAAGCTAAAGCCCACTCCACGGCCCGTCGAGCCTACCTGGCTTTCTCGCTTTCCAGCTCCTTCTGGATTCGGCTATTCTCCTGGGCCTCTCTCAGCTTCTCCTCAACTTCCTGCTCCACCAGCCTCCGGGAGTCATCCCTGGAAACCAGCTGAGACTTCAAGTCCTCCACCTGGGAAGATAAGGACATGAGGACCACTGGTGGGGGCCAGCGGGAGGAGGCTTCTCACCTCAGGCTCTGGGCTCCTTCAAGGTTTAGCACAGTCACTGGCCCATGTCCAATGCTCCAGAGCCTCCCCTAACCCTTACACACTGTTCTTACCACCCCTCCCACAGTACCGTTCAGCCTCACCCTCATCCCCGAGCCCCACACCTGCTGCGTAAAGGCAGGCACAAGTAGAAACCTTGCCTGACTATAACTACCCAAAGGCAAAGTGATGGGCAAGTGGATGGCAACTGTATTTTAAAAAGATAAACAACACCAGCTGATACAGGATTCTGAGAAGGAAAAGCAATCAGAGTAGAAAAAGCAACCTGGTATAAAAAATACTGGATCTCTGGGGAGGGTGGGAAGAATGAAGGATACTAGAGAGAACCCAAGTTCTGTGGTCGCCACAGGGAGAGGGGACTATGCTGGAGCTCTGAGGGCACGTGCCCAGCTCTCAGCACCCTTCTGTTTTCCACTCCTTCCCAAGCTCGGGCAGCAGGGCCAGGGCTCCCCTTTCCTAGTGGAGACGTGGGAGAGGCTGGCTACGCTGGGGAAGGGCTGCGGGGCGGGGAGAGAAGAGGGGCACCTGCTCCTGCAGGCCCGTCTTGGCCTGCAGCAGGGCGCTGCACTCTTCCCGGAGGCCAGCAAGGTCGTCCCTGTCCTGCTGGGCTGCCCGCTCGAGCCCCCGCCGAGCCTCCCGGAGCTGGGTCTGCAGCATCTCGGTGGTCTCCTGCAAAAGGAGAAGAGCACGGTGAGCAGAGGGAAGCTCCCACTGGGGCCTGCGTCTTGAGACCTGTGTCATATTAACACCCGCTTTTCTTTTTTTTCTTTTTTTTTTTTTAATGTTTTATTTATTTTTAGGAGAGAGAGAGAGAGAGACAGCGTGAGCAGGGGAGGGTCAGAGAGAGAGGGAGTCACAGGCTGAAACAGGCTCCAGGCTCTGAGCTGGCAGTCAGCACAGAGCCCGACGCGGGGCTCGAACCCACGAACCGCGAGATCATGACCTAAGCGAAAGTCGGACGCTTAACCGACTAAGCCACCCAGGCGCCCCAACACCCGCTTTTCAACTGGTGAAGCTGAGGCAGGACGCAGCAATCTACGCTGTTTCCACGATGCCACCTCAGCCCTCACCTCCTATTCCCTCTCCTCCCTCACAAAGCCTGCTGACTCCCCCAGGCTTTCTTGGTCGGGGCCCCTCAGTTGGTAGCAGTCCCTCACCCAGACCAATGCAGTGGCCTCCTGTTGCAAAGCATGCGCGCGCGCGCGCACACACACACACACACACAAACTTCTCCACTCAGCAGCTAAAGTATTTTTTAAGATACATGTAATAAATCACGTCCTACTCTTCTTTTTAAATACCATCCAAGAGTTTCCCACCGCCCTTAGAACAAATTCCAAGCTCTACATAGCTGACCAAGGGCTCCCGCCCACCTCTCCACTCGCCCCTGAGCCTGTCGTGCTGGAGCCACAGGGCCTCCTTTCTGCCCTGGCCTTCCCCGAGCCCTTTTCTGTCTGTGCCACAGCCCTTATGGTGGCTATTTCCTCTGCCTAAACAGTTCTCCAAATAGCTGGGTTCTCTCTCTCTCTCTTTTTTTTAAGGACTTTACTGAGATATAGGTCACATACCATACAATTCACCCATTTAAGCGTAAAATTCAATGGTTATTTCATATATTCACAGAGTTGTACAATTATCATCACAATCCATTTTAGAACATTTTTATCATCCCAGAAAGCAAGCCTGTACCCTCCCTAACCTCATCCCTACTCCCAAAGACCCATCTACTCTCTGACTCTATAGACTTGCTTATCCTGGACGCTTCCTACAAATGGAATCATACATTGTGAGGCCTCTTGTGACTGGCTTCTTACAGTCAGCATAATGCTCTCAGGATTCATCCTTACTGTTGCACATTGTTAGCTCTTTCTAACCTTTATGTCTTAGCTCAAATGTTGGTTTCTCAGTGAACCCCTCCCCTGACTACCTTGTGCAAAGTGGCCTCCTTTGACTCACTCTCAATGATTTCACCCTATCCATTTCCTTTACAGCACTTATCACATTCTGTAATTATCTCATTTATTTTGTGTCTGCTCATTTTCATCTGCTCTACCACTAGACTGCGAGCTCTTTTAGGGCAGGGACCATGTCTGTCATTTCACTGCTGTGCTGCACCTTTACATTTGTCATGTGACAGCACCGAGCCCAGGACCTGGTACAAAGAAGCAACAGAGAACTGGTCGATATTGAAGGGGCACATCAACGCTGCCTTTCCTCCCTGCCCAGGACCACCTTCCATACCTGCTCCTTTATCTTCTGAACCTTCATGTCCTGCCTCAGCCGTTCCAGTTGTTGGCTGGCTTCTGCCAGCTCCTTCTGCGTCTGCAGCAGTGTCTCCAGGAGGGACACCCTCTCCTTCTCGGTTTCGAGCTGCATCTGTGGACAGGCAGGAGGGCAAGGGCTTGCTGCATCAGGGGTAACCATGCTCGCCCACTAGGCCACACAGTCTAGCTGCTCAAGGGTCTTCTAGCAAATGGAGTGGGGGCTGAGGGCCAAAGAAGGTCTGGACCCACTGGTTAAGAACCAGGAAGTGCAAAGATTGTCACTGGTTTGTAAGCTGACAGGATGTGGTGAACACCAGCCCTCCTTCAGGAAGTGTGACACGCTGTCGGCCCCACAGCTAACGGTGCCAGTCGCCCCTTCTCCCTAAGCAGTAAAGTGGGCAGGTACGTCTCTTCTGGAAGCCCCCCTGCAGCAGCACTCCTGGGAGTGGAAAAGGAAGTGGTCAGAGGCACAGGGATTGCAGCTCCCGTCTCCCCAGCTTCCCACCTGGCAGAGGGCGTTCTCTGCCTCCGCTCGCTCTTCCTCCCTCTGTGTGCGGATGGCCTCCGTTTGTGCTCGCTGTTCCGTCAGCCTCATTTCCAGCTCCATTTTCTCCCTCTCTAGGCTCTCCAGAGCCTTGCCCAGTTCCTGCTGGTGCCGGGAGTGCTCCTTCTCCTGGTCGTGTGAAGGGCACGCTGTTAGAACCCAGTGGGTAGGGACAGGGGGCAGAAGGAGGGCTGGGGCAGAGAAGGTCTCAGCTGGGTGTCCGTGGTACCTTCCTCTGCCTGTCTCCCCATCGATAAAGTAAGGTTGCTAACTCTTGGCTTATCTGTCTCACCAAATTTTATGAAAATCAAATAAGAGTTATAAAAAAGTCAAATGATACAATACACAAGAAAGTACTTTCTAAAGTGCAATTGTCCCTAATATAAGTTCCAGATACGTTATTTTAAAACAACCACACCACTTATGGTTGACGGTTATAACAATGAACTGAGGTGGCAGACTGGTTCTCTGCTGCCCGCTCTGCCCCGCTCAGGATGGCAGACGTAGCCTCACCAAAAGTCAGGCCGAGTCTAGCTAGGATTCTCCTGTTAAACAAGAGCAAGAGGACAGGGCATCCTGGTCCTCCCGGAGGTTGGCCAGTGACCAGAGCCTTCCCCAATCCCCCAGACTAACCCGGCACCCTCTCTTAGCTTCTCAGGATAGTTGGTGAAGGGCTCTGGAGCCAGCCTGCCTGGGTTACAGTATTTATTTAATCCAATACCACTAGTGTGAGTGACCTGGGTTAATTTCAGTCTCATCTCTGTGCCTCAGTTTCCTCGTCTATAAAAATGGGCATAACATCATATGTGCATCATGTACTAATTTTGTTCTCTCAACTGATTATGTGCCTCTAGAAACTGGGATCAGTCCTCACTTGCCTCTTTGTCACAAAACAAAGCATTGCCTATATACAGTTGGTATTTAATAAATGTTTACTCAGACACACACAAAAAAATGGGCATAACAACTTGGGTTGCTTTAAGGACTGAGATGAGTCACATACAGCACGTTAGACAGTGCTTGGTACCTGGAAAGCACTCTGTATTTAACACCTATCATTGTTAGCATCAAGAGAGAAGTTCCCTGTACCTTTCCTTTAAAATATTTATAAGCTCTCAGGGTATCTGGCTGGCTCAGTTGGTGGAGCATGCAACTCTCAATCTCAGGGTCATGAGTTCAAGCCCCACTTTGGGCATGCAGCTACATACATACATACATACATACATACATATATACATAAACACATAAATAAAATAAAAATATTTACATACTCTTGCTTGAGTTATGCATTCATTTAATGGGTTTCACCCCTTTCCAACATCGTCTTGTGTGGCTTCCCCCTCACTGGCCACCCTGGCCTCCTTTCAGGACCTTGAGAACACTACACACTCTCATACCTTAAGGCCTTTCTTTACTCATGCTTTCCTGCTCCCCAGAATGCCCTTGTTTGCCTCCCACACCATTGTTCCTCACAGCTTAACTAATGCTTCCTCAGAGAGGCCTTCCCAGACCACATGCTTGAAACAGGCCCCCCCTTGCTGTTGCTCTTATAACACCCAGTTCTTATTCTTCATAGATCTTCCATAATTATTTACGCATTTACATATTAACTTGTTTAATACTTGTCTTCTCCTTTGAGGTTTTAAGCCCCATAAGGAGAATCATGTCTATTTTGCTCTCCACTGTTTCCTCAACACCCATCACACAGTAAACACTCAACATTGCGTGAGTGAATCACATTTCACTTAACTGGACTATTAAGATGCCTAAGAATAGCAATCAATAATGCCACAGGTATAAAACAGCTATGAATATCAAATCATACCCTCTGATTCAAAAAGCAGCTGTGAAAATATGAGAAAGATGAATTTTAATAGTAGTGAGTGTTAAAAAAAAACTGACCTATTCACTCAATTTGATTAGAAGTGTGTTATGGCTACCGAAAGAGCCAACTCTGTGATGTCCAGGAAGTAACAGTCTAGGGTTGCCAGTTAGGCTGTGGATTGGAATATTCTGCACATTGGGTCATGAGTAACGTGTAACATGTCTAGAGGAAAGCAAGTATGTTGGTGAGGTATTTCAAGCAAATCTAAGCTGTGATTTGTTTCATGTAATAGATTTTGGCTTGACATAAGGAATAATTTTCCAATAACTAGGGTCTGCCTACAAATGAATGGGCAGCCATTGGTGGAATACAACAGAAGCTAAGTGACCATCTGGAAGGGATATTGCAGGAATGATCATAGCATAAATGGTTAAGAGATGGTTAATTCCTGCTCTCCTGCTTATTAGCCATGTGATCTTGAGTGATATTTCTACGTCTCAATTTCCTCACTAGCTAGTAGTAGGTAGGCTATCTGAAATAATGTAAATAGCATTTAGCAAGGCATGTGGTATTGGGAAGTGGTTGACAAGTGTCCACTATCACTACAAGTAAAGGGGGTACATGCATAAGGTGGAAGAGTGAAGACTATAGCCTCTAAGAGTTTTTCCAATTGCTAGGATTCCGGGAGAAGGCAGTCATAGTTAAAACTAACAGACTCTGAGGGGCACCTGGCTGGTTCAGTCGGTGGAGCGTGTGACTCTTGATCTTGGGGGTGTGAGTTCAAGCCCCACATTGGGCATAGAGCTTACAATCAATCAAACTAATGGACCCCAAGAGTTATGACAGTAGTCAACCTTTTCAATCAGTAGGGAGATCATAAAGTCACATGATCAGAATTCAGGGGGATTGTCTGAATGCAAGGAAACGAAAAGATGCAACATACCCTCCCATGACTCAGGTATGGCCATGAGATGGTCAGTCCTTCCAGAGAAGACTAGGCTATGTCAGGTGGTTACTCATTATTCTGAAACCTTATTGTATCTTTCACTTGGAGGATTTTCCCTGGGTGGTACACCTGATTCTTGCTGGGGAAAGGGCCTTCTGGACACTGTTCAACAAATAATTAAATTATTTACTTCAGGCACATGATTTTAAAACAAGAAAACTTCTGGCTACCATCTTGCCAACAAGTCTGCCTTGGAATAACAGTCAAATCACAAATAACACACAAAGCACAAATCAACTTCCATTTCCAGAGACCTGATAAACAAGATCTCTGAACCCTCTAGCTGCAAGATGGCAAGAAATACTGATAAAATATTAAATATATGTTGTGGGATTTTTCAGTGTTTATTTATTTTGAGAGAGAGAGAGATAGTGCAAACAGGGGAAGAGCAGAGAGAGAGGGAGAGAGAGAATCCCAAGCAGACACACCACCATCAGCACAGAGCCCAGTGTAGGGCTTGATCTCAGGAACCATGAGATCATGCCCTGAGTTGAAACCAAGAGTCAGACACTTAACCGACTGAGCCACCCAGGTGCCCCAATACATGTTCTAATGTATAAGTGAGCCAGCAGGAAAATAATAAAAATTTCATAGCAGTCAAAATCAAAGCAAGATTTGTGCTTTGTAAATGGTAAATGAGCACAGAACTGGCTTTCCACTGGAGGTATTTGCTATACCTAATAACTCTGAAATTCATTTTAATGCTATGTGGGGAAAAGAAAACAGAAGACAGAGGTGGGAAGTCCAACAGAAGTTTCCCACATAAAAGTGAACCTCCAAAGGGCTAACCAGGGATCAACAAACTATGGCATGTGAGCAAAATCTGGCCAGTCTCCTATTGCTGTATGGCCTGTGGAGCTAATAGTGGCTTTTATACTTTTAACGGTTGAAAAGGAATGAAAAAAAAATTTTGTGACATGTGAAAATTATGTGAAATTAAAATTTCAGTGTCCACACTTAAAGTTTTATTTGAACACGGACATACTCATTTGTTTACATATTGTCTCTGGCTGCTTTTGTACTACAATAGGGGAGGTGAGTAACTATGACAGAGACTATGAGGTCCACAGAGCCTAATATGTGGCCCTTTACAAAAAAACTTGCCTATTCCTGGGTTATCATGCCCTCAGTAGAAGGATAAACTTGAGAGAGAGGAGAAGGAAAGAAAGAGAAATGGAGAGAAAGTAGGGGTAGAGAAAACAAAACAAAAAATCCCACAGAAGGAAATAGCAAGAACATTTATTTGCTTCAGCTTTTACACAGGATTAAAAAAAAAATCTCCCTTGAGAAGTCAACTGCAGCCTGGTCTTCATGTGGGCACAGGGCCTGAATGTGACTCCAAACACTTTCAACAGAAATTTTATTTCATTTCATTTTAAAATTTTATTTTAAGGTGGCTCTGGGATGATAGGACCTCTAATCCAACACTACAGTGGAAGTGACCTCAGTTAATTTCTATCATATTTCTGTGCCTCAGTTTCCTCATCTATAAAAATGGGGATAACAACAGCGTCCTCCTCTTCTGCTAGGAAATTCCGAACAGAATCAAAAGCAAATTCTCTGAAGAAAAACTCTTTCGCCTTCAGCCTAAAAGGATTCCCACAGAAAAATTTCTAAAGAAAATGAACTCAGAGTCAAGAATCATAAGACACAGGAGAACCAATGGAAAAAACATGTAACAGAATCTGACCTGAAAAGATTTTATGTTTATTTTATTTTTAAAAATTAATTCATTTTTGAAAGAGAGAGAGAGCAAGCGCATGAGCAGGGGAGGGGCAGAGAGAGAGAGAGAATCCCAAGCAGGCTCCGCATTATCAGTACAGAGCCTGATGTGGAGCTCAATCTCACTAACCATGAGATCATGACCTGAGATGAAATCAGGAGTTGGACACTTAACTGAATGAGCCACTCAGGCATCCCTGCCCAAAACAACTTTAGTTATTGGTGTTATTAAACAGCATAAAAATATGTTTCATGTGTTTAAAGAATAAAAGATAGGATGAAAATATAAATTAGGGAAAAGAGACTAAAACATGACCAAGAAGATTTGAAAAAATAACCAAATAGAATGTTTAGAAATAAAAAATTTTTTAATAAGTGAAATATAAAACTTGGTGAATAGACTACATAGCAGATTAGGCAGCTGAAAGGGGAGTTAGTGAGTAGAAGACAGATCTGAAAAATCATCTACAATACAGTATAGAGAAAGAAAAATGAACATAGAAAATGTAAGAGAGAGTCAAGATAACATTGAGAATACAGTAAGAAGGTCGGACAAACAACAAATCAGGGTCTTCTTGACATAAATAATAGAATAATCCATATGCTGAGAGAAAATAACTATCATCCTATAATTTTATACCCAGTGAAACTATCTTTCAAGAATAAAAGTAAAATAGAAATATTTTCAGACAATTAACTACCAACAGGCCGTCACCAAAGAAATTCTATTTTAAAGAGGAAAATAAATCCAAATAGAAAGTCTGATATGCAATAAAGGATGATGAGTGAAAATAATTTCTAATTTTTTCAGTATATCTAAACAAATATTCATGGTTTAAAACAAGTCAAATTAATTTATGGAGTTAACAAACTAGTTAAAACAAAACACATTGAGTAAAACAGTATATAGGTTGGGAGGAGTGAATGCAATCCTTACGTCATTCAGGAAAATGGTAAACATACGGATTAACTTAAGATTTCATTAAGTACATATTTTTATATATTAAAGAAAACAACTAAAAATTTTTTTAAAATAGAGAACAAACCATCCAAAGTAATAAAGAGAGAAAAAGAATGGAGAAAAAATTACAACTTAATCATCCAACTGAACTCCCTAAATGAAGTTAAGAAAGGTGATCTCCCCGCACCAAAAGATACAAAAAAGTCAGGAAAAATAGCATCAGGTGGCAGAAATGAATCCAAATATACCTATAGTCACAATAAAAGCAGACTAAATTATATAATTTAAGGACAAAAGAAGTACAATTCTGAATTGGGCAAGAAGGGGTCTAAGGCATTCCTCTGCTGCCTTTACATTCTGGGGCCAGTGTAACCTGGCCTAAATCCCAGGATCCATGTTTAATTCTCTGTGCACACTCAAACCACAACAATAACAGCTAACACAAACATAAAGTTTACTATATGCCATGAATTGTTCTTAATGTTATTCATATACGACTCAATTACTAGCTAGAAGCTGGATTTTACACCATGGTGACCAGGCTAGTCCTGCTCAGATTTCATTCTTATAAGCAACAATATCTGTCCAGAGAGGTAGTAGGTGGAACACTCACTGAAGGGAAGCCACATCTGCCTCTCCTGTCCCCAGTCACATCCATGACCTACCCATTTCTCCTGGAGCCGGTTCACCTCCTCCTCGTGGGCTGACTTCTGCTGCTGCAGGGCAGCGTGCCCCTCTTGCTCAGCCCGGGCCAGCTGTCTGGCTGCATTCTCCCGCTCCTGCTCTGCCCGGCTCCGTTCGGTGTCCAGTTCCAGCTTCAGGCACCTCACTTCCCCTAAGATACCAAGGACAGGTGATCTTTCGCTGGGCTTCTGCCTTCTTCTTCTTACCCCAACTCCCCAGATCTCATAAACAACTCCCGTCCAGGAGGCCCTGGGCCTGGCTAGAGGACCTCTGACAGCTTTCCACTGCCTTCCTGGCTTTCAACATCCCCATGGAATGAAGTGTCCTCATCCCTGTTGGGAGGGTCTCACCTTGAATTACTTCCTTGGCTCGAGTGACAGTTTGAATCTGGACCTCCAGCTGTCCCTTGGTGACCTCTATCAGAGAATTTTGTTGTTGGGACTCGAACAGATTGCTCTCCAGTTGCTCCTTGGCTGAGCTGTCAGGTTCAGGAATCAGGAAGAGTTCTCACCCATCAAGCCCCTTAACCTTCCTTAAGAAGTGTTGGATTCTAAGTACTGACTACCCAGAGAAATTAAGGGGCAATTACAAATTCATAACTCATTTACGACCCATTTACTTTGGGCAGGAAGCTTAGGTTGGCCACCCTTTGCCTTGCAGAACTCTCTCTGCCCCTTGCTGAACTGGGTATGGGCCCTACCTGAGCCCCATTAGTTGTTCAGAGAGGTCCTGCCGGTCTCGCTCCACAGCCTGCAGCCGCACCTCAAGGCCCGCTCTCTCTCGTACTAGGGCCTCCTTCTCCTGCACTTCCTGAGTGAGCACTTCTTCCCATCGCTTTGTCTCCTGATGCAGCTGCTCCAGCTGAGCTAAGGCTGCCTCCTGCTGATGACGAGCCTGAGAGGAAGAAACCCTGTGAGATTACAGGGCAGAGGCAGGATTCTCCCAGGGCTGCTATCACCAGGGGCCACTGGCCCTTAAGAGACTCTGGACCCAGCTCTGTGAGTCTCCTGAGCATTGTCCACTCACACAAGTGGCATTTATCTACTTCCCTCATCAACCTATAGACCTCCCAGCCCAGGAAGCATGCTCTCCTTCGTGCAAGACCTGGTGTTGGGGCTGCAAGAGAACTACCTCTAAGGAGCTTTCAGTATTTAGAATTAGAACAGGCGTAACATCAGGAAGAGATAGACATCTCAGCCTCTGAGAAAGGGATTCTGGGAAGGAAGATTGTGTATCGTTTTCAGAACAGTTTGGTAGAGGTGAAGGATGACCTTTGAGCTGGGTCACTGGTTCAGAAAAAATTTACTGAGCCGCTGCCGTATGCTAGACATTGTGCTCAAAAATGGAGGAATAGGGGCGCCTGGGTGGCTTAGTCGGTTAAGCGTCCGACTTTCACTTGGGTCATGATCTCACAGTTCGTGGGTTCGAGCCCCACGTCGGGCTCTGTGCTGACTGCCAGCTCAGAGCCTGGAGCCTGTTTCAGTGTGTGACTCCCTCTCTCTCTGACCCTCCCCTGCTCACGCTGTCTGTCTCTCTCTCCTAGAAATAAATAAAAAACATTAAAAAAAAAAAATGGAGGAATAAAAACAAGTAAGACACAGCCTTGCTTTCAAGGAGCTTTTGGTCTAACGGCGGAGACTGTAAACAGATAATTGCAAAACAGTATGAAGGGTGTAGCAGCTGAAACATGCAGGAGGTACTGTTAGAGCATCCAGGACAGGCATCTAATTCAAACTGGAGTGTGAAGTAGTGAGGAATCTGAAGGATTCCTATGGGAATTGTTCTAAAAAATGGGAAGGTGTACCCAAAACAAGTAACACTGGTCACTTTTAGGGAGTAATACCTTTTCACTTTGAAGAGCCAAAAATTAAGTCCTCCATTAAGAGAAACCTCGGGCTGCACGNAGAGAGAGACAGAATACGAGCGGAGGAGGGGCAGAGACAGGGAGACACAGAATCTGAAACAGGCTCCAGGATCCTAGCCGTCAGCACAGATCGTGACGTGGGGCTCGAACTCGGGAATAGTGAGATCATGACCTGACCTGAAGTCGGATGCTTAGCCAACTGAGCCACCCAGGCGCCCTGAGTACACGCAGAATCTTAATGGTATGGTATCGGTTTTGTGTTCTCACCTCGCTTAGTTTCTCTTGAATTTCTTCCTTCTCCTCCTGGATGCCCCTGAGATCTGCCTGCAGCTCAGCCCCAGTCTCCTCTGCTTTCTGCAGTTGAGCCTCTAGGTGAGTGTTCTTCTCCTGCAGGGCATCTCTGCTCCTCTCGGCTTCTGCCAGGCCCAACTGCAAAGTGCTTCTTGCCTGCTCTGCTGCTTCCATTCTGTTGCACATAGACTGGTTCTCTTGTTCCAACTACTGGTCAAAAGGGGAAAGGCACCAAAGACAAATGGTTACAGTTTATAGACCAAGTGCTAAGACAGTTCAAGTGAGACATGAATCTATGCTCCAAAGAGGAACATTGGAGGGCTTGTAAGAGAGGGGGACTAGGCATTTATTTGGTCTGGTGCCTGTTTTCTGGGTACTAGATGGGTTGATGCTGAGATTGAAGATTAAAAAGGCAAAATCCTACTCTCTAAGAATTCAGAATAAAGGGAATCTGGAACATTTCTAGGGTTCAAGGGAACAGGAGTTGTGAAGAGACATGTTAACTATGCAACCTATGGGGAACACACTCTTTGAGACGTAGGCTCTTTGGCAGATCCTTTTCTAGTGACCACTGTTATCTCAGGCAATTGGATTAACAGCCTCTTCCTTCCAGAGGACACAGGCCTCCTTCCTAGTCCTGGAGATTTTACCCTTCAGCCCAAAGGTGGCTCTGCTGTAGGTGTGAGAGCAGACTATTTTTAATGGCTAAGCCCAGGCCTTATAGTCTTTGCTGTCCTCTGTTCCACCAATGTTCCTTTTGCTCATTTCAGGACCGCAGTTGGGAGCTGATCTGTCTTGCACTGATCCATTAAGGACTCCTCCCCTTTGTGGGCATGAGCTTTACCAGTCACTGGCTTGCCTTCTGTCAGGACCCAGCCCTTACTCTGTGGATCAGAGAAATCTGCACTCACCTGGAGAAGCTGCTGGTTCAGTCCAACTTTATCTAAGGCCAAAGCCTCATTTAAGGCACTGAGCTTCGCAGCTGCAGCCCGAAGGTCTGCAACCTCTGCCTTCAGGCTGTTCTCAGAACTCGACAGCTCTGCAACACACTGTTCTGCCTAAAAACAAAGAGTTAAATGGTTTCCTTGTTCCTGTTTTCCCGCCAGGGTGATTAGCTCACATCCCCAGCACCTGCTGCCGTCCTTGTACAGAGATCAGGTAACACTTCATTCCTTCCCTTACATTCGAAACAAGGTTTCCCTTCCTTCATTACTCCTTAGTTCGTTCACTGAGAAGTGAGAGAGGAGCTCATGGTACAGAGGCACAGACATCAGGATGTACAAACAACTGTCACTGGGATGACTTCATACAAAGTGTCAGCACAAAGTGCTCTGGAAACCCCCCCCAGAAAAAAAAAGCATTCATTGGGTTTGGGGGAGTCAAAAGTGCTGGGTAGGAGAGGTGGCAATTAAGTTGGGTACTGAGAGGTGAGGAGCAGTTTGTGTTGAGAGGGAGAGGAAAGCAGCAGTCTAGGGGAAGTGAAGAATACACGGGAAGCAGCAGTCATGAAAAAGGCTCAACGAAACTGAGGATGTGGCCAGAGTCCAAGTATATGGGGAGTTAGGACAGGTTATGGAGACAGGAGGAGGCCAGGTGGCAAAGGGCTTTGAATGTGGCACCAAGCAGCTGAAAAGCCACTGAACAGTTATAGGAAAGAGACTGATGTAACCAGATTTATACTTTTGAAAACCATTCTAACTCCAATGTAGAGTACAGGGGGAGGGGCAGAACCCAAAAGCAGAGACTAGTGACACAGGACATTCAAAGGGTCGGGGCTTGAAGGGTGAAGAACGAGGCAGGCCATATGCCCTTTGCCCAGAAGCACAACTTTCCAAGCCACCCACCCCACCCAGCAAGTGAGGGGTGGAGGCCCACGCACCCTGGCCAGTGCCGCGGTCACTTCTGTTTGTTCTTGCCTCAGCAGCTCCCTTTCCAGGCGACTGGACTCCAGGGCTTCCCGGAGAGTGATCAGCTCACTGAGTGATTCGGACTGTTTGGCTTCCAGGCCTGCCAGCGTCTCCTGACTACAATGGAAAGGAGAGGAGGCTGGGGGCAAACTCAGGGAGTGGTCACCCCCCGAAAGAGAACAGGAGTGCAATTACCTTTGCCAAGCAAAAGAATGATGAAGGTCTCTAAAAACTATATGACCTCCATGACATATAAAGTGAAAAAGGCAAGAAATTGGGAGAAATAAGAATATATACATACATTTATATAAAGTAGCTGGAAAGAGAAAAAGAAAGCAATTTATTATTATTTTTTTTTTTTGAGGCAGGAAAGGGCACAGGGGGAGGGAGAGAGAATTTTAAGCAGACCCCATGCCCCACACAGAGCCTGATGTGGGGTTCAAACCCCCACTTGAGGTGCAATCAAGAGGACGCCTAACTGACTGAGCCACCCAGGCTCCCCAAGAAAGCAATTTAAATGGCTACCTACAGAAGGAAGGGGAATGGGAAGATGAAGCAGAGAGGTGAATCTTTGTTTGCCCTTTTAAGTAGATTTGATTTTCAGATCGTTATAGATATTGATAAATGTATTACTGATTCATGCTAATTAAATTTAAAAACAAATAATCATTTTTGTGGGTTGTCTATTCTCCTCCTTGATACAGGGGAGACCATTCCTTGCACGAGTCATGACCTTTACAGCATGACCTTTACAGTCCTTCGTGCCTACTGGCTGCAAGGTGCTAAGGCAAAGGAGGAGGGGGATACATATACCAAAAGTGAAGAAACAGTCCCTGCCACCAGTTACTGAAGATCCACCACATGCCAGGCTCTATGCCAGCATTTTGCAAAACAGCACTCTAACCCTCCCAGTGATCCTTCAAGGTAAATACTATCATCTCCATCTTATAAATAAAGAAATCTGCCCAAGTGGCAGGGCCACAATTTAAACCACACTTTTGCCAGCTTGAAAGTCCTTGCTTTCTCTATGACATTATACAGGGGAATTTATGGATTAGCTGGGTCTCCTGACTCTGGAATTCCCTTTCTTGACCAACTCATTTCTCATGACTTCCCGGAATAAGTCCTACCCTTCAGCCAGTGCAGCCTACCCTGAACATCTTTGCTGATCTGTACTTTTCGCCCCTCTCCAACTCTCCACCAATCAAAACACGTCAAGGCCCAGCTCAAAGGCCACCGTCTCCTCCATGAAACCTTCAGTTGTGAACTCTCACTCCCATGCTCCCAGAGGACCCATCCTGAAGCTCTATCTCACTCATACGTCATCTGACCTCATGCACAGTTCACCATTTACTTGTCTGTTTTCCCCCATTAGATTGCAAACTGCTTGAGATCAGGGCCCGGGTCTTATTTGTTTCTGTATCCCCTGCAGCCCTCATGACTACTGAGAAAAGCCTCGGTGAACTTTCTGTATTCATCTTTCTGCAAAAGAAGGAGCAGGAAGCTAATGTGAGCCCACTGCACACCAGGCTGCGATTCACTCCACTTCCTAAGAGATGGAGGTGGGGTGGAGGATGTGAGGAACGGATGGGAAAATCAAGCCCGAGGAAGGAGAGGAGCGGTCACACTTACAGGCGCTTCCTTTCACGGATGGCCAGGTGCAGCTCTTCCTGCTGCTCCTCCTTCTCACCCTGAGCAGAGTCCCCCTGCAACTGAAGCTCCATGTTGGTCCTTCGCAGTCGCCACGCTTCCTGCTCCAGTACCTCCAGCTGCTGCTGCAGCTCCTCCCTGGTCTTCTGCAGGAGCTCTCGCTCCCTGGAACAAGGAGACCAGAGATGAGCAGAAACCTTGGAACCTCAAATCCTTCCTGGAAGCAGACGTCACAGGGTCAAAGGACAGAGGTGTCTGTTTCCTTTAAAACTCGCATCTTCCAGGGCACCTGGGTGGCTCAGTCGGTTGAGCATCTGACTTCAGCTTAGGGCACGATCTCATGGTTCGTGGGTTCAAGCCCCGCGTCAGGCTTTGTGCTAACAGCGTGGAGCCTGCTTTGGGCTCCTTCTCTCTCTGCCCCTCCCTTGCTTGCATTCTCTCTCAAAAATAAATAAACATTAAAAACAAAACAAAACAAAAAACAAAAAAGAAAACAACAACCAAAAACCTCATCTTTCTTTTTAGGCAGGAAACTGTTTTGTTTTGTTTTGTTTTTTTAATCATCATAAAGACCCAAAACGGAGTGAGCAGGAATAAGCAGAACACAAAGCAAGACAGCCCAGAGCTGTGTGACTGCAGGGTCACTCGGGAGGAGGGGTGGGATGAACAGCCCCCTGCTCACTTGCTGAGAGACTCCACCTCTCCCTGGAGGTCCATGGTCTGCCCTGCCAGAGTGTCGCGCTCCCCGGTGAGTTTCCGCAGCCTCTGTCTCAAGGCCTCGCCCTCCTCCTCCCACTGATCATGCTGCCTCTGTAAGGAAGTCACAGCTTCTTGACAGCCCGAAAGCTGCTGCCTCAGGTCCTGGGGAGGAAGAGTGACAGAAGTGAGATGGTGAGCAAGAGGGCAGAGCAAAGGAGGGGCATCAGGGGCCTGAGAGCAGGGCTGGGCAAGGGGGCTGAGGACTGGTACAGGGCTGAGCTAAGAACAGAGATCTGGCTGGTAGGAGGGGCGTCAGTCGGTTGAGTGATTGACTTTGGCTCAGGTCATAATCTCACGGTTCATGAGTTCGAGCCCCGCATCAGACTCTCTGCTGTTAACACAGAGCCAAATTTGGATCCTCTGTCCCCTTCTCTCTGCCCCTCCCCCGCTCCCACTCTCGCTCTCAAAAAAAAATAAACATTTAAAGAAAGAAAAAAGAGATGTGGCCAGTTGTGGCCAGTCGAGAAGACAGAGGATCAGAGATTACTGGGCTTCTGTGGTTCTCAGAGTCTCAGAGTCCATCATCTTGACATGTGAAGTGGGAGGTGGTCATGGAGATGGTTAGGTGTGGCTGGGACCATCAGAGCTGGGAATACTTACCCATAGTCTCCCAGGGCTCTGGTTGCCTACTTTTGTGTAATGCTATTATGAAGGTTGTATGCAAAGTGAAACGAACCACTCGCACAGAGAATGTGCCCGTTACCCACAAGTACAACTGGACATATACTAAGAATTTCTAAAGAGCACTTTGGGGATGCTGACCAAACACCTCATGACTGGTCAACATAGTGAAAGCAGCAGTCCAGGCCAGGAGGGTACCTGGGACACAAATCAGTTTAGACACTCACTCCTGTGGCTGAGGAAGAATAGTGAGGCTCTCACCTGCACAGCCTGGCGTCTTTGAGTCACCACTGAACGCACCAGAGTAAGAGCCTTGTCTGGGTCCTGGGATTCAAATTGTGAGGAGATGCCACTACAGTCCAACTCCAAGGAGCTCTCGTGACCACAGCCTGGGGCCATACAGTCTCCTTCTTCCACCATGACCTGAAACCCAGCACAGCACAGTCATCACCTTGTTGACCAAGGCCTAGAGTCAACACAGAGGACTTGACACTACAGCCTGGACAAACCTGATGTTTTCCTTCTCAACTCCTCTCCCTGGGGACTGGGACGAGGGTATCTAAGAGCAAAAAGGATTGATTCCTTCAACTCCTCACCTTTGGTCACCCAAACCTTGGACTAGCAACAAGAGCACTCTCTGAGGTAATAATAAGTGAAGAAATGAAGAAAGAAGGGGATACTGACATAACGAAGACCAGAATCCAGCCACCGGCCTGAGAACTGCAGCCAGCACTAAGAGGGGCTGTTCTAGCAGGCAGTGCTAGCACAAGTTAGCTACCTCTTTGGGTGTCGGTCTTCAAATACACTCAGAGAACTCATTGCCCAAAGCTCCTAAACCCAAGTACCTCAGAGAGTGGAAATCCAGGCATGTCTAAGATGACATGGAGGCTTGGGGAGGAGGGAGCTGTAACTCAGTTACCACAAATAGAAGGCTTACCAGTACCTGGGTTATATCCCTGATCACCTGCTGTAAAGACAACTTCTCCTCTTGCGCGTTCCTACTAAGAGATGCCTCATGTTCCATTAATTCTGCATGATTTTTCTCCTAAACAGGGAGCAAGATAGAGCTGTGAGCCAGCTTCTCAGAATCTATCATTTCACCCTCCAAATCAACCAGAATCTCATTCTGTCTCTTCTATCAACCCCACTTTTTCCCTGACCACAGGTAAATGCTACTAATGTCCCAGGACTCTGAGGACAGTGTGAGGTGGTGATTAAGAGTTCAGATTAAGTGAGTCAGAGCTCCAAATTAGACAGTTTGGATTAGAGCTCTTGCTCTATCACCTTCCTAAGATTGGTAACCTTAGACAACTGCTTCTATGAGATTCTTTCTCTTTAACATAGGAATAATTAACAGCAACTACCTCACACGTTTGTGTTAAAACTTGAATGAAAAAGATGCATGTAAATTACTCAACATAGTGCCTGGCACAAAAGAAATGCTCAATGAATGTCTGCTATCATTGGAGGGAGAATGGCAGCTGCCTCTGTGCAGCAAATTGATGCTGGAGACCTAAAGGTTACACAAGAGAAACCCCTAGCCTCAGAGCTAGCAGTAAACTTGAAGACCAAGATTTCCTCAGTTCCTTCTGATCGTATTGTTAGTGAAGGCCTGAAGACACAGACCTGCAGCTGTGTTTTCTTTGGCCTATACAAAATTTGAACCAGCATTTATAAATTGAGAGATTTTATGAACTGAGAAATTCTGATTCTGGCTTTTCTCAAAAAGTTAACAGATGCTAGGGGTGCCTGGGTGGCTCAGTCGGTTAAGCGTCTGACTCTAGATCTCAGCTCAGGTCTTGATCTCAGGGTCGTGAGTTTGGACCCCACATTGGGCTCCAGGCTGGGTGTGAAGCCTACTTAAAAAAAAAAAAGAAAGAAATACGAACAAAAATAAAAAAATAAAAAGTTAACAGATGGGCCACACCAGCCCCCATTCCTACATGGCAATAATTTCCTTAATTTGAAGAGTAGGTGTCTCCTCCAGATGAGACATGTATTCTTCAGGGTCCTGGGGTCCCTACTACACCTCACCGTTTCCTTAATATTGAAATCAAGTGTCCCCTGTAGCCCTCAAAACTAACTCTGATAGTTCTGGAAAACCCAAATCCTTACAACGGAACCCGCTTCACTCTCTGGCATTATCTGGGTGCTATGGACATTTGAATTTGCAAATTCCTGATCAAAAGGAACCAAAAAAGGCATAAACAACTCTGAATCCCTGCAGATTCCAGCTTGGATAATACTAGGGGTTTACATGAGGATAGGCATTCAGGACCCACCTAATAAAAGAGATCTGAAAATTCTTAGAAACGAAAGGAAATGCGGAATCAAGCCAGAGGTCCTCATATCCAACCTTAGAGAGTCCCTTTGATAAGATCTCTGGCAGATATGAAGCCAGAGACACAAACCTCACTCTTCCACAGGACAGACTGTTCACCTACTAAGCAGCTCTAACTGTTAGACAAACTCTACCACTCTGTGACTTCTAGTCATCGAAACAAGTCAACTTGTGCCCGCCTGGAAAACATCAGACAAGTCAACTCTTTTCCCCAGTGTCAGTCCTTCAGATTTGTGATGGCAGCCACCATATCCTCCTCAAGCCCTTTGTTCTCCAAGCTAACTATTGCCATATTCCTCACTTGTTTCCCATATGACTAGGTTTTGAATCACACATCCTCATCCTCTGCCAGTGTGCCTCCTAATGTATATTCCACTCTCTCCGATGAGGACAAACTGCATGCATATACATCATTGTAATTTCCCCAGGAATATAGTAGGGATGATAGATAGAACTTACTGATGAATGCATAAATGAATGAATGAATGAATGTTCAGATTCAGCCAAAATTTATTTTCTAGTGTTTTATCAAGGAACATTTAACTGGTATCTTGCTTATCTGTCCATAAAGGACAAGGAACCTATAGGCCCACCCCTAATCCCTTTCCAGAACAAAGGATCACGTACCAGGATGTCCATTGCCTCTCTCAGAGCCTTTAACATCTTCTCATAGTCTTCATTTTGCTTCTGAGCCTGGTTCAGTAGAACAGAGAGCTCGGTCACCCTGCAGAGAAGAACACAGCACTGTCATTTGGGCAGTGCACTGAGGTGGACAGAGCTACTATGCAGCACAACCCAGCCCCAACCCAGACACTCCCACGACAGCCTCCCCAGAGTCATTTGGGTGCCCCTGGCCCCTATACTCCCTGAAGACCATATGATACTACAGTCTTGAACTGGGAGGTGGGGCGCAGTCAAAAGCCACTCAGACACATGCAGGGATTTACCACATCTCAAGGCTGGAACACGTGTCTGGGGGCCTGAGAGCTGAAGGAAAGCCCTGGCCCAGGCCCTTCCAGGCCCCGCTTGATCCTGAAGTCAAGCACCCTGAAGCCAATAAGAACATCAGAATTGCCACATGGGACAGTCCCAAGGTCCCTCCAGCCCAAGGGTCTGACTCTGATAAGGAAAGAGGAGGAGTCAATTGGGAAGATTATGGTCAACCTTCTGTGATCCTAAGGTTCAGGGAAATCATCATACATCTCTATCACTTTATGCTATATCCTGGAGCTCAGTATCTGGTATGATATGGGTAGCTAAATAAATATTTCTTTTTTTTTTTAAGATTTTATTTTTTTAAGTAACCTCTACACCCAACATGGGGCTCGAACTCACGACCCCAAGATCAAGAGTCGCATACTCTACCAGCTGAGCCAGCCAGCCACTCCTAAATAAATATTTCTTGAATGAATGCTATCCAGGAGTTAAAATTCTTTTTTTTTTCGTTTTAATAATTATATTTTGTATCATCTCTAAGAACCTTTATTCACTGTATGGACATTAATTTAATGATTGTATCTTTAAATGAACATCCATGGAATGTTAGTATGTGGTAGATGAAGTATAAAGCGCTAGAGACACAAACATACTAAGACATGGTCTTTGTCCTTGGCGCCCCCCCAGCGCCTTCACAACCCAGAACAAAACAGACTGCTATTTACCTACACCACCAACAGGTGGTGACACAACCCTAGCCATGGGGTATAAATCCAACTCTCCACTGAAATTCAAATGGGGCTTTTTGCTTATGGCCCTGCCCTTCTTAAGTTTTATTTTTAAAAAGCCTATTTTATCATAATCCAAAAAAAAAAAGAAAAAAAAAGAACCTAACAACAACAAAAAAGGTTAATAATCTGTGAGAAACAGTGAGATCAATAAGATAACAAGCAAGTCAAAAGACCACGTCAGGGCATAGTAATCTATCAGGCTACTGAGGTCAGGGATGGATTCACAGAAGAGGTGACATCTGAACCATGCTTTAAAGGATGAGCAGAGGGAGAAGGGAGAGAGGCCTTCCAGGTTAAGGCCAGCATGTACAAAAGCAGGGGGCACGGAAGAGCTTGGCTGTTCCGGGAACGGCGCGTAGTCTGGTGTTGATAGAGGACAGTCGTAGCTAGCTCTATAAACCAACATGAGAGACAATGAGGTGCAGGGTGGTGTGAGGGCAGAGGACAGTGACATGGCTTCAACTGGGGCACTGGGTTCCAAACTAGACTCCCTCCAGCATCTTCCCTCTTGTGGGAGGAATGCTTTTCACACCCTCCACCCCCCACCACCCATCTCTATCTCGCTAAAGGAGTCAACACCCTCAGCAACCCCTTCTTAGGCCCCCAAGCCATCTCACCGATCCTGTAGCCCAGCCTTCTCCAGATCCCCTTGACTCTTCAGCTGTATTAACTCCTGGCTCCTTTCATGGGCTTCCTTTTCCAGCTCCTGGGTCTTGGTTAGTAGAAGCAGCAGCTGGGTTGGCTCACTCCCATCCAGTCTCCCAGATGCACCAGGTTCTCGAGACCGGGCACCCACAGTCAAGCGCAGACAATAGGTCAACAGGGACCCTGAAAGCCTCACATGCTCAGCCTTGAGCTCCGTCAGATCTCTGAGTACAAGCAAGGAAAGAGCAGACTCCGGTAGGGACCGAGGAAGGGAACATGGAGATCAGGCCCAGTGAAGCCTGAGGAGCAGGTCTGGGGAAAATCATCTGAATCCAACAATACCATCCCTCCCCACCCATTCTTCCTTCCCCTCTACCCCCATCCCCTACTTCCACAGCAGCCCACTCTCATTAAGTCTAGAATCGGTAGGGGCAAACCTCCCTTCTTATCCCCACACTAACCTGTCAGTGGCTGACTTCATTTCCAGGAAGTGGCGTCGGAAGGTCACCACCTCCCGCCACAGACCAAGAAGGCGACCGTGCTCCCCTTTCAGGTAGCCCTTGAAGAACTGTGTATTCAGAAATCCAGGTCATATCAAAGGGCAGAGGACCGTCTTTCGCCAGCGCAGGAGTCTCAGACTCCTCCTGGCTCTCCCGGGGAAGGGAAAGATGGACTTACGGGAGACAGCTTATGACTGGGTGCCTATATTCAGGTCACGCTGAAGAGTTTAATAAAGTTAGCAGTGGTACTCAAGAGGTCAAAGGGTTGAGATGGCATATGACATTCCTCTGAGCTGATCAGAAAAAGATAAACAGTAGCTCCTCAACAAACCACTGCCATTATTACTGCAGACTTACAATAAGGATTCAAGGGCATACCACATGTAAATCACCTAGCAGAATACCTGGCAGGCAGCAAAGGCTCAGGAGACATTAGTTTCATTAGCTGGGATCTGAAAATTCCCCAGGGTCTGTATCCGGTCTTTCATCTCCATTCAGGTTCAGTAGCTACCTTCTTAGCATCTAGATATCTATGCCTCTGGAAGAGGGGAGTCAGTGAGCTTTCACATCTATCTAAAACTGAAGCTGGCCAGTTATGCAGGGACAGAGCTGCCCTGAGTGTCATTTCACCTGCCAGCAAAACCTTGACCAGGTAGTTAAGGACAGAAGTCAGCTGAGAACCACAGCAGGGGCAAAGCTGCCAGCCCGAGTGGGGAGGAGGCTCAGGGACTTTAGCAATGGTTCAGCTTCCATCCAGGTCCCGAAGTTAACCTTTCCCAGCACTGNCATCTCCCCTCCCACAGATAGAGCTTTCACATCTATCTAAAACTGAAGCTGGCCAGTTATGCAGGGACAGAGCTGCCCTGAGTGTCATTTCACCTGCCAGCAAAACCTTGACCAGGTAGTTAAGGACAGAAGTCAGCTGAGAACCACAGCAGGGGCAAAGCTGCCAGCCCGAGTGGGAAGGAGGCTCAGGGACTTTAGCAATGGTTCAGCTTCCGTCCAGGTCCCGAAGTTAACCTTTCCCAGCACTGACCAGGATGGAGGTGCCCGGAGCATAAGCCCCGCTCCCTGGCGGTTCCAGCCCCCTATTCCTCCTACCTCCTGCTCCATCTGCCACTGGCTCTCCTTCCTCATTAGCTCATCCCGGGCTCGGCTCCAGTCCACTGTCAGTTTTTCCACATCTTCCCGAAGCGCTTTATTCACCATGTCAGCTTTTTCCATGTGTAGTCGAAGCTGGGTGTTCACCTCTGCTAGACTCTCACACCTGCACCGGGGAGGGGCGGGAGCAAGTGCAAAATAAAGGCTTGATCCAACCCGTGGACCTCTTGGAGTAAGGTGACAAACACTGGAATTTTCCATTGCCAGGAACTTGAGGGCTAAGGGTGAGGTGCATGGTTTTATCCATGTTAGGCCTCACAGCTGAAGTTTCCCCTGAGCCTTCTGAACCCACTGGCTACCAGAATCACCCCCGGCCAGGGCGCCTGGGTGGCTCAGTCGGTTGAGCATCCGACTTCGGCTCAGGTCATGATCTCACGGTTCGCGGGTTCGAGCCCCGCGTCAGGCTCTGTGCTGACAGCTGGCTCAGAGCCTGGAGCCTGCTTCGGATTCTGTGTCTCCCTCTCTCTCTGACCCTCCTCTGCTCACGCTGTCTCTCTCTCTCTCTCAGAAATAAATAAAAAACATTTTAAAAATTAATAAAACAGAATCACCCCCAGCCAGAGAACGTGGGGTTCATCACCTCTGTTGCTCCTCCTCCAATCGGACCAGCAGCTGCTCCAGACTCGGCTCCTCCATGCTTTCCCATCTCTGAGAGATCGGTCCCTTAGCCGAACAGAAACAAGCCTTATTTACCTCCAAAGAGAACACCGTTCAAATCAATCCCCCGATGTCCCCTTCTGCAGCAACCTTTTTATTCCTTCTTTTAATTCTTTTGAAATTAGCAATATGTCCCTTTTCTTGATTGCTACGTCCTGAAGGTAAATCCACTGCATCCCCTTCTCCAAAAGTGAACCAGTGACCTCTCCTCAAAGGTGGCATTTGGTAATGAAAAGAGCTTTCAACCTAAGAAGCATGAGATATATCTTCCACTAATGGCCTTGACTTCTACTACACTACATTTTGGACTGCAGGAAGTTATGCAACTTCTCCGAGCCACAAAGTCTTCAATACAAAATGAAGCAGCTACCATTCCTCTCAGAAATCTGCCTTGCAGATTAAGTGACATCATCATATGACAATGCTAAATGGTGCTTGGCCTACATAGAACGGTGCTCAGTCAGTTTTGGTTCCTTCCCTCCTCTGGGGGAACTTTCCCAAGAGTAATGTGAGAAGGTGCCGAGAGACAGCTGGAACAAAGGCAAATGGGTCTTTCAAAGCCAGGTCAACCCAGCCAACAGCACGAATAAATCCCTCTGCCACAAACATGTTTTTTAGGCCTGCAAAGGCCCACAGCTAAGACAGATAAACACTGACACCTTCTGGAGGAAAAACGCGTTTCTTCCCTCTGATTTCACATCCTTTCCAATTAAGTCTCCTGAAGCTGCATTTTGTCCTTAGAGAGCCAAGGGCTGGCATCTGACAGGCCCAGAATAGATAGTTCAATGAAAGTGTCTGTGTGATAAAGCTCTCAGGAGCTGAACACAGAGAGAGACTTCCACCAAACACTGCCTTATCATACCCCAGCTTCCCTCATTCTGCAAACGAGGCCTTCCTTCCAAGCATACTCACCGAGGGCACAGGGGGAACACAAAACAGCCTCACTCACCCCAGAGGCTTCCAGCCGCTTCTCCAGCTCTTGGCACCAGGTCCGGTATTGCAACACCTGAGGCAAACAGAGCAGGATGTGGGCAATGGGCACGCCTAGTACAAACAGCCCAAAACAAAGGCCCTGGAGGATCTTGGGCAAACCTGTTGTGAACAGGGTCTGGGTGATAACAGTGAGGTAAGGTCGTTTCTATTTGGTCAGTTAATAATACTTTCTCTATACCTTTCGTATTGGAGAGTTGAGGTTTATAGGCTTCGGAACCAGAAAATACAGGCTTAGGTCCTAGCTCTATCCTAGGCGAGCAAATATAGACAACAAATTTAGCCCTTGTCACCACCATCTTTAAAAGCGACAGGATATTGGGGCGCCTGGGTGGCTCAGTCGGTTAAGCGTTCGACTTCAGCTCAGGTCGTGATCTCGTGGTCTGGGAGTTCAAGCCCCAAGTCAGGCTCTGTGCTGACAGCTCAGAGCCTGGAGCCTGCTTTGGATTCTGTGTCTCTCTGCCCCTCTCCCACTCACACTCTAGCGCGCTCTCTCTCTCAAAAATAAATAAACATTAAAAACATTTATGTTTTTTAAGTATTAAAAATTTTAAAAAGGGACAGGCTGTATCTCTCATGGAGTAGTTGTGGGCATCATGGGAGAGGCTGTCGTCTCCTGTAACCCTTGTCCCACCTCAGCACCCAGTGCTCAGAGGTGCACCCTTCACCTCCCTGGAAGGGCAGCTGCCCCACCTTGGCCTGCAGCTTCCTCACGAGAGCTGCTTGCCTCTGCTGGGCCTCCTGGGAGTTCTTCAGCTGCCGCCAGGACGTGGCTTGGTTCTCTGCCATCTGCTGCTGTAGCGCCAGTACTTGCTCCTCCAGCACCAGCTGTAGTGACTGGGGCTTCATATTGTTCGATCCAGGGCCTCCCGCCTCCATGGGGGCACCAGACAGTCCAGCCCAAAGGCCCCTATCCAGCCAGAGGCTGTTCACTCCCAGTAAGGTCTCTGATCATTGTTGTGCCACTTGGATCTCCTCTTGAGCTGGGGACCAAAGCACACAGAGGAGGTGAAAGGGATGTCTAGGTGATTCAAATTTCCTCATCAATGCTTCCTACTCAGTCCCGCAAAGCTGGATAAGTGAGTTCCTTTACTACAGGACCCCTCAGAGCCTTTAAAATACTGACATGGACCCTAATCTCTAGGATTAGGAGCGGGGAGGCTATGATAAGCATCATTTCCCAAATTTATTGGGCCATGAGACAAGCTCACGGGACCAGTGTTTCTTGGCATGCCTTCTGGAACTCTGCACTAAACCAAGAGCCCCTGGGTTACCATTGCGTCCCTAGTGCTTGGCACAGTGCCTAATAAACATTTGTTGAATGAATCACTGAAGGTGTTTCTAGTCTGGTAGGGGAGAAAGACACAATTATAACACAATGGAGTATGTGTAATAATAATAGAGACATTATAGGATGGTATGGGAAAACAGTGGAAGGGCATTTAACCCCTTCTGGGGGTCTGTGAGCTGTGGGAATCAACATCATCATAGTCAATACATGTTAAGTAGGTCTACAGGTCAGTCACACTGTTAAGCGCTTTACACATACTATGTCATTTTTGTCATCGCAAGAATCTCTTCCTATTATACTTCAGGGTAGGTAATATTATAACTCTTGGTACATGGATGAAAAAACTGAGGCTTACAAAGGTTAAGCTTCAGTTAAAAAATCAGAAAGCTTAAACAATTTGTCCAAGTTCGTACGGTTGGCACTTGGTTGATTAGGGATTTGAATACAAGCAGCCTGACTCTCTGACAAGGAAATGAAGTAGCAGGCATTTCAGGCAGGGGATCCATTAAGAGAGCAAGGGAAAAAAGAATCAGCTTCAGTAGGATAGCAAGGCCTTCTCACCCCCCAGGAGCTGGGCCAAAACAGGGCAATGGGCCTCCTGTGGGGGAGGAGGGGAGACTGGCTGAGGGGGAGGGGGACTAGCCTAACCAGTGACCTTGAGAGACACTCAGGAGAGAGAGAGGCACGGGGGTCAGGAAGAGTTTGGGATTAAGCTCTGCCTCTAATGGGCTCAGTGACCTCGGACATACCACTCTCCTTCCAGTCTCCTCATCCAAAAATTAGGGCTCCCAGCTACGTGACCTCTGAGTTTCTGAGGCTTCTAAAACACATGGTAACGTGGGAGGAGGCGGGTAGATTAGAGTTCTTGTTTTATTAATCCTGAGACATGAGACACCCACCAAAAGGATTAAGGAATATTTGATTTTCCAATTAATTCTCAAGAAAACGGAATATTAGAGCTTCCCTCTTGGTCCAGCCAGCAGCCCATCAGTGTGAACATCTGAAGAAAGTGGTATATATAGCAAAGGGAAATCTAAGATTTGCATATATAGTGGGAATTTCAGGGGCCCCAAATCCCTTTCATGCACCAAACTGTTGATCTCCTACATCCTGGCTCAAATGCCACCTCTTATCATGTCATCCCAGATATACGCAGGAAGAGTTAATCACTTTTATAGCCACATATACACAAACACATGTATATGTATACACACACGACACCATTATATATAAGACATTTATATGTAACTATATATAATAGAGAGAGAATCTAATGTCCATATTACATTTTATCATTATTATCTGTTTTCTCTACTAATCTGTGAATTCCTTAAAAGCAGAAGCTGTCTAATCCATTTTAGTCATTAGTAGGTTGAAGAAATGCATGTGGGCCTCACTCCAGGCAGATCTAAACTCTTAGCAGAGGTTACAAATGTGGCCTGCTGGTTCTTTTCAATCATTATGTGGCCTATATCATGCTTTTACGAATTATTTTTTTATGTTTATTTATTATTGAGACAGAAACAGAGCATGAGTGGGGGAGGGACAGAGAGACAGGGAGACATAGGATCCAAAGCAGGCTCCAGACTCTGAGCTGTCAGCACAGAGCTCAACACGGGGCTTGAACCCACGAACCGTGAGATCATGACCTGAGCTGAAGTCGGCCACTTAACCACTAAGCCACCGAGGCGCCCCTTACGAATTAAAATTAGGTATCAACGTTTACCACTGGGAGAACACATATAAAAAATCTTATTTCTAGGAGTGCCTGGGTGGCTCAGTCGGTTGAGTGTCTGACTTTTGACTTCGGCTCAGGTCATGATTCCAAGGTTGTGGGATCAAGCCCTGCATCAGGCTTCTCACTGGACATGAAACCTGCTTAGGATTCTCTCTCTCTCTTTCTCTCTCTCTCCCCCTCTCTCTCTTTCCCTCCCTCCTCTACCCCCTCCCCCACTCTCTCTCTCAAATAAAAATTAATAGTAATAATTTAAAATTTTAAAAAGTTCTTATTTCTGGCTCCTTTGGAAAATCAGAATATCTAGTGACCTGGGACTCACATTCTTATAAGGCAACAAGAGCTGCAGTGTCTACTGTCTTAGATAAGGCACAGGCTCTCCAGTTCACCAGATTCCACCCCGCCCCAGCCTATCCTCTCCCTCACACTGATAGCAAATTTTAGTTGCCATTAATTCTTGCACTTGTGCTGTTGTTTTACTTCTTTTTTTAATGTTTATTTATTTATTTATTTATTTATTTTTACAAATAGTTTATTGTCAAATTAGTTTCCACATAATGTTTATTTATTTTGAGAGAGAGAGAGAGGGAGAGAGAGAATCCCAAGTAGGCTCCACGCTGTCAGCACAGGGGCTCCATCTCACGAACTGTGAGATCATGACCTGTGCCGAAACCAAGAGTTGGACACTTAACCAAGTGAGCCCAGGTACCCTGTGCTGTTGTTCTTCTTATAACAGAGTTACAGGGGAAAACTCAGTTTCCTAATTCACATCACCTCCCGGGCAACAGAAGACAGCTGAGTTGGCAGAGCTTGTAGCAGGCAACAAGAGCAGGAAGAGTAGAGTGGCACCAATGCCCCCGGCTGCCTCTCCTAACCTAGAACCTGGCTGAATGCAGTCTTCCTCACATTCCAAACATCCTCTCTTTCTGTCCTTCCTTTCCACCGAGGCTGTGTCAACCAGCTCGCCGTGGCTCTCTGAAATGCTGGCTCAGTTGCTCTCTGCTAGTTGGAGGCACAAACCTGCCGGGAAACCACTTTTGGGGCCAACAGTGCCAGCAAGAGTAGGTCTGACAGCTCAGAGCCTAGAGCCTGGCTTCAGATTCTGTGTCTCCCTCTTTCTCTGATCCTCCCCTACTCACGCTGTCTTTCTCTCTCTCTCTCAAAAATAGATAAAACATTAAAAAAAATTTTAAATAAAAAAAATAAAAATTTAGCCCAATCTTCTTCTCATTTTACAGAGAAGGAAACTGAGGCCTCCAGAAAGCCAGTAACTTTTTTACTTGTTCCTGTTTTATTTATATGCCCCATTTATCTCAAAAAATGATTTGGAATTGTAGCAAATGGACCACATGAATGGGAGACGTTACTAATGGGGGAAATGGGATGCAAAGTATATGGGAACTCTCTGTTTTGTACAATTTTTCTATACATCTAAAATTGTTCTTAAAAAGTTTTAAAAACTAGTTGAAGTGTTTTATGATTAAAACTAAAAAAAAATCCCCATAAAACTGAAATTCATTAAAACTAGAATAAAAAGAGGGAGGGAACAGAGGAAAATTACATCAAGAATCTTTCTGAAATTGAGATTTAGCTCTGAGCTTCCTCAAAGACGCAGTTCAGCACCGTTTTGTTAACACCGTTTTGTTAACAGATCTGCCAGAGAACAAATTAGCAGAGTGTCAAAAGAAAGGTGGGTTTCAATCCCCCAGAAAAAGAAAAGGTCAGTAGTTGGCAAATGGTGACAGACTGAATTACATTCACCTGAGATAATGGATGTCCGTGTGCTTTGTAAATTGTAAAGCACTGAATAGACACTGTCATTACTGCAGGAAAAGGAAAAAGACTCACTTCTTTCATGCATTAATGTATCCCATAAATGCTCATGAATTTCAGCTCAGTTCTTGGCAGTCTGCCCCAGTGATACAGACATGAGCAAGACGGACTTCCTCCTCTTGCGAGGAACCAGACTGGAAGGGCAGTAACCTCTGAACCTAAGGTGGAAAGTGACAGAAGAGTGATCTACATTACATATTTAGTTCCCTTCATCTGAAATACTCCAAACGTGGTATTTAAATAAAGTTTCAAAAATCTCTTTTTATTTATTTTTTTTATTATTATTATTTTTTAATTTATTTCTAGGAGAGAGAGAAACAGCGTGAGCAGGGGAGGGTCAGAGAGAGAGGGAGTCACAGACTGAAACAGGCTCCAGGCTCTGAGCTGGCAGCCAGCACAGAGCCCGACGCGGGGCTCGAACCCACGAACCGTGAGATCATGACCTAAGTGAAAGTCGGATGCTTAACCGACTAAGCCACCCAGGTGCCCCAAAAATCTCTTTTTAATGTTTATTTCTTTTTGAGAATGAGAGGGAGAGAGAGAGAGAGCGAGCGCAGGGGAAGGGCAGAGAGAGAGGGGGACAGAGGATCCAAAGCAGGTTCTGCGCTGACAGCTGACAGCCTGATGAGGGGCTCAAACCCATGAATGGGGCTCAAACCCCCTGACCGCGAGATTGTGACCTAAGCCAAAGTCGGATGCTTTAACTGCCTGAGCCACCCAGGCACTCCTAAATAAAGTTTCAAATAGAAGCAACACCACCTACACTTGGACGTATACATACTGCAAGCACTATGATGGGGACTGGTCTTATTAAATAGAATTTGTCACTTAAAGTCAAAAAGGAAAAAACACTTGAGGGCACAAACAGTTTACTTCCTGTGCAAAGAAACTTACATACATTTGTCTGCAGAGACAATCTCTGTTTCTTATTCCACACAAGAAAATTTAGCATGCGGTCCCCTTACATAAATCTCCTATGGGGGACCCCTCTCTGTTCTCCCACCTCTCTGGGCTCTCCCTTTTGTCTCCTTTGCTGGCTTCTCATCTCCCCAACATCTGAAGGTTGGAGGTCCCAGACCTCAGGCTTCAGCCCTCGCCTCCATTTACATTCATTTCCTAGGCACCCTCATCCAGCTTCATAACATAAAATAGCGCCTAGACATGCATGACTCCGCATGTTACATCTCCAGCCCACACTTCCCTCTGGGACTTTACACTCTCAGACTAAGTACAAACACCTTTAACTTCTCCACATGGGTGTCTAAAAGGCACCTCAACGCTAACTTGTCCAAATGTGAACTTCTGATGACCTCGTGGCGCAACGGACTCCAAAAGTGAACTTCTGCTCCTCCAATCTTCCCCATTTCAGTTAATTGCAATGCCATCATTCTGGCTGCTCAAACCCAAAGCCTACAGTCATACTTATTCCATTCTCCCACACCCTGTAACAATCAATCGGTAAACCCTGTTGGCTCTACCAGATCCTATCACATTTCAACCCCTAACCACCATGATCCTGGGCCAAGCCCAAGTGGGATGGAATAAGATTTGCCCAAGAATTCTTTGATTCACGTTCTTTTAAGAGGTGAAGCCTAATTCTCTCCCCTTGAGTAGAATAAAGTAGAAATGGCTGCCAAGACAAGGTCATAAAAGGCACTGCAGCCTCGGTCTCTCTTTTACTCTCTCCCCCATGTCCTGAGGACACTCAGACAGCCCTGTGAGAAGGCCCAGAAGTAAGGAACCATCCTGGGAGCAGTGCGGCCATCAGCTAGACTGCAGTCTCCTGGGAGATTATAAACCAAAAACACCCAGCTAAATTGCTCCTAGATTTCTAAACCACAACTGAATGAGATAACAATTGCTATTTCAAGCTGCTAAATTTGGGAGTGATTCCTTGCCCAGAGACAGAGAATTAATATATCTGGATTACTGCAAAAGCTTCCTAGATGGTAGTGATGCTTCCACCCTTGCTTCTAGAATTTCTTCTCAATAAAGTAATCTGAGTGATCCTTTCAAAACAGCGACAGATTATGCAACTCAGAACCCTCCAAAGGCTACTCAGTAAAAACCAAAATCATCATCATGGCCCACAGGCTCCTAATTATTTGCTCCCAGCCTCCCTACTCCTCCCCAGCCACAAAGCCCTCCTTGCTTCACGTATTAGAACACACCAAGCCACCCACCCATCCCTGGGCCTCTTCCTCCAGTTATCTTTGATTCGCTTGCTCGCCCTTACCACCTTCAGGCCTCTGTTCAAATGTCACCATCTCAGTTAAAGTTGTTCCTTAACCCCATATAAAATACCACCACTCTTCCACACACACTGGTATTTCTATTTACCTTATCATGCATTATCTGTCCTTATCTGATTATTATGTGTAATATACTTATCAGAATGTAAATTTCCCAAGTGCAAGAATAGTGTTACTGGCTGCTATATTCCCAGCTCCTAAAACAGTGCTTAGTATATAGCAGGTACTCATTAACTATTTGGCTGAATGAACGAAGGAATATAAGACCATCAGGTACCATGGTCTATGTTACCAATGGTCTTACAAAACACTGACAGCTCTATAACCTTCTAAAAGGTAAAAAACAGATCATGTAGCACTTCACTCTCTCAAAACAATTATTTACAATCTTCACAAAAAAAACCTTTGCGATAAGGGGTGCCAGGGTAGCTCAGTCTGTTAAGTTTTCGACTCTTGGTTTCTGTTCAGGTCATGATCTGAAAGTTCATGAGTTGGAGTCCCGCATTGGGCTCTGTGCTGACAGTGCAGACACACCTGCTTGGAATTCCCTCTCTGCCCCTCTCCTTCTCACATGCTCTGTCTCATGCTCTCTCTCTCAAAATAAATAAATAAACTTAAAAAAAAAAACCTTTGTGATAAGATCATTGCCTTCATTTTGCAGAGAAGAAAACTAGGCTCAAAACATGTAAGGGATATAACTTATCAGTAGCAGAACAAGCACGAAACCCCAATCTGCTTCCAAACCCTAGGCCTTCTCCATTACATTAAGTTGCCTCCCAAAGAATGAAATAGTAAATCACAGCTCTGTGAAGGGAATTTCCTAAAGGGTGTGAATTGATGAGTCCTAGGTCTGCAGCTCTCTGACAGAAAGGCAGCAAAGAAAGGTAGATTGTGAAGGAACAGAGGGCTGGTAGCAGGTTCTCGCCCTGGTTTTGTCATGAACTCAGTCTGTACATTTGGGAACATCAATTCTCCTTTCCAAGCCTTCTCAGGCAAATGCACATCATAATCATGGCCTCCACAACTCATGGGGTTAATGTAAGGACCAATTCAACAGACATTTATCAAACCCAGTGAAATTATCGCATGCTCCGGGGACAGCCTGGAATTCACTTCCCAGACCCACTCACGTATTAGTTGTGGAACTCTAGGCAAAATGATCTACGAATGGTTCAGTTTCTTCATGCATAAAATGTGAAGATATAGAATCCATTTCATGAAATTGCTGAGGATAAAATGGGCTTTCACATGTAATGCATTTAGTAGCACTGGGCACTTGTGACTATTTAGCAAAATATTAGTATTATTACTATCATCATGCGCTAGACTCTGGAATGACGCCCAAGTGCTCGTTGTGGAAACAGGGGCAGAAAAACTAATTCCGTGCAACGAGTGCAAAAACCAAGTAGTGAGATTAACAGTGCCTGCAGAAAAGCGGTTGGGAAAGGTTTCCAAGGAAGTGATATTTGAATTGGGTCGCGAAGAACCAAAGTTCCGGAGCAGGGTGGGAGTGGGACTGGGCTGTGGGACAGATCACGTGCAAAGCCCCAAGGACAGAGGGAGCGGCAAAATTCTGGGAACCGGGAGCGAGACGCGCAACAGAGCGCAGCGGGCTCGTCAGCTATTGGACACGAGGGTCGGGAACATCCCTTTCTGCACGGATTGGAGCCCAGAGCGGTGGCCGCAGCCGGATGCGGAGGCAAGGGGCCCGGATCCCTGGGATGGGGCCCAGCCCCGCTCTGGGCCTCGGGTTCCTCCCGGGTAACGGGAGGCCGGGGCTCCAACGCGATTCCCTAGGGCGCCCTAGGCGGACCGGTCTCTGGGCCTTGGACCGTTAACCCGGGCACCTCCCGCCTGCCCTACCTCACCACTCTCGGCTCCCGCGATTTCCAGCGTGATCCTCAGCGCCGGAGTGGGAGATGTTGCTACTAAGGCCCGGCGGGGGGCGGGGGCCCGGCACCGGGCCCAGGCCCAGACCCCGCCCCCCAGACTCCCGCCCTGGCAGAGCTCTTCCCCCACCCCCACAAGTAGAGTGCCCCTAAGCGGATTGCACCACTTCGGCGCCTGCCGCCATGTTGAGTACTGGCAGCCGACTTACGCGAGTGGCCCAGATGGAAAGGCGGGATTACATAAAGAGACGTAAGATTCCCTGGCCAGAAATGAGGACAGCCAGAGTTGCTGGATTCGAGCAAGGGCAGTTTTGGTAACAGAAAATATCGCGTTCAGTCATCCCCCTTTTGGCTTCGGGGTTACACACTGCGCATGTGTATGGGGCTTAATTCTACGGGCGCCTGCTCACTGCTCGACCCACAAACCCGAATGCAATTAACAACTGCTTGAGTTACTAGGGAACGGGCCCGTGGGTCTGAATAAAACCTGTAGGGTGCAGAGTTGTGGGGTTTTTTGTATTCAGACCTCGTAGCTCCAAGCCGACTCAGACTACACAATTTAGTGTCGTTTGAACACGCACCACTGTTTTCACTGACGTCTTTGCACAAGGTGGTCACTGCCTGAATGTCTTCCATCCATTCGGAGAACTGCAGTTTATCTAATATTCTGTGTAAGCCTGACTTCCTCTAGAAGACTCTATGGCCCAAGTGTTATTCCTTTAGCATTTTGTGCTTAAATTATCAATGCATTATCAACCACAACATTTCCTTAGAGTTAGAAATTTAATTTACCTGCCTCTTTTTCACTCAGTGGTTCTAATATTTAGTTGGGATTAAAAACAAAACCAGGGGCGCCTGAGTGGCCCAGTCCTTGGGCATCAGACTCTTAATTTTGGCTCAGGTCGTGATCTCACGGTGATGAGATGGGAGCTTGGTGCTGGATGTGGAGCCTGCTTGATATTCTCTCCCTCTCCCTGTGTGTGTGCTCTCTTTCCCTCTCTCCCCACCTCTCTCTCTCTCTCTCAAAAAAAAAAAAAAAAAAAAGGAAATTCTTAAAATGCAAAGTCCTGGGTTCCACTTCTAGGGAGTGAGTAAACCAAGGGTGGAGCCCAGGAATCGACATTTTGACAAATACCTTAAGTGATTGAGAAGCACTGAACAAGGCTGTGTATTTCTAGCACCCAGCACAAGGCCTGCTACAAAATAGGTCCTTATTGGGGCGCCTAGATGGCTCAGTCGGATAGGCATCTGACTTTGGCTCAGGTCATGATCTCACAGTTCGTGGGTTCAAGCCCCACGTCAGGCTCTGTGCTGACAGCTCAGAGCCTGGAACCTGTTTCAGATTCTGTGTCTCCCTCTCTCTCTGACCCTCCCCTGCTTGCTCACGCTCTCTCTCTCTCTCTCTCTCAGAAATAAATAAAATATAAAAAAATTTAAAAAATAGGTCCTTATTAAGTACTGAGTGAATAGATGGATGGATGGAGTGAAACAGACAATCTGCAGCCACAGGAACCTGAGAATGGAACACTTTGATAAGAGCTATATTGTTTCTTTTCTTCTATAAGAAAAAAATTCTTAATAGTTACTTTAAGAAAAAGAGAAAGTAAATGGGAGAGGTGGAAAAGAAACATCGCAGATACTGGACAGAGAAAAAGATGCAAAGAATCAGTGGTGTGGAAATCCACCCCAGAACAGGTACTGTGCAAGAATGTTCACTACAACCATATTTGGAATGGAGAGAAAAGAAATGACTTCTTTGCCTCAGGGCCCTAAATAGGCCTTCTATTTAGACTGCTTTTCCCCTAGCTCTAGGCTTAACTGATACCTACCCCTCCTTCAGGCCTCAGCTTAAATGATACTTCCTCAGGTAGGTCTTCCCTGACCATGCCATCTAAAATAATACCCTATCATTTTCTATCACATATTCTGTTTCTTTCATAGTATTTTCCACTTATTATCATTTTTTGTTTACTTATTATCTTTCTCCCCCTCTAAAATTTAAGCTTCATGAGGACAGGAAACTATATCTGACTTATTCCCAGCATTTAGTACAGAGCCTGATACATGGTAGGTTCTAAATAAGCACCCATTGGTTGAATGAATCCAGTCAACATCAGTGTTACAAAGGTTAATAGCATAAAATCCATCAGCGAACTACACAATCTGTTTTAAGACCATGAGAAGTAAATGTAGGTTTCAGACTACTTATAAAGGGTAAATGGAATAGAAGGGGATTAACACCAAACTAATCTTCAATCTTTGTAAAGGGGGTTTGTTCATGCATTCTCTCATCTGTTTATTCATTCACCCTGCTAACATTTACTGAACATATATTATGTACTAGTATTAGATAATAATACAATGTATTAACAGAATACATTAGAAATTGTACTAAACATAAAGTAGTACAACTGGGGAACTACCCAGTCGGTTAAGCAACCGACTCTGGCTCAGGTCATGATCTCCCAGTCCGTGAGTCCCAAAGAGTTGGGCTCTGTGCTAACAGCTTGGAGCCTGGAGCCTGTTTCAGATTCTGTGTCTCCCTCTCTCTCTGTCCCTCCTCTCTAGCTTTTTGTCTCTCAGTCTCTCTCAAAAATAAATAAACATAAAAAAAATAGTACAACTGGGTATTTTGTCTGAGCAAGAGCAGAAAGTGTGGTTACTGATGTGTGAAAGTGAGTAACATTACCCCTAGAGGTTCTCTAGACTTTGAAAGTACATCAGCCTTCAAATGCTCTTCAAAGTGCCAGGGACTTTTGGGACAAACTAGTAATCATACACATCACTTGAATTGCTTGAGGCCCAAGTGCCCTCTGAGAAAAGACTTAATCTAGACACAATTAGAGTCTGGCCATGATGAACCAGAGTGGGAAGAAGTTCTCAAAGGAGGCTGGATTGAAGGGAAAGACAGCGGATCAGTGGGAAGAAAACCAACACTGGTCCCCTCCAGCCTTCTTCCTCTATGCTCCAAATTCCATCTCTGGGAACATGCTTTATATCCAAATCCTCTCCCAGGGCTATACTGTGGATCCTGCACCCCAGCCTTGTTCATTATTTATAGATATTCTCTCCCACCCCCACCATGCGAAAAAGCTTCCTGGAGTGATGGACTTCTTTCTTTTTGAAATTATATATGTGAAATTTCAAAGTGAGGTGCTAAAATATATGTTTTTTTCTAATGGCCTAAAATCTATTTTGAAGTTCTTAAATCCCTTATCTATTGGGCCAAGAGAGTGGAGGATAGAGAATTTGTGTGGAGCTATTTCTGGCTGTGAGTCCCCACCCTTCTTGGAGAAGATTTAATGTCTTAAGCCAGGTGATTGGAACAGGGGACTTCCAGAAGGGTTTGAGGTGCCAAATCTGTCCCCATTGCAGTCAGAGAACATAGTGACTGGATCCACCTCCTGCCTGGGAAATCTAGCAACAAAGGACAAGCCTGATAACGGCTTTGGTAGCAGGCTAAGGGGAGTGCTGCTGTGTTGGGGTTGGCCTGCTCTCCCATAATTTTTCAAGGAATGTTTTCTGTAGGCCAGATGTGGGCTAAGTGAGAGAAAGCCTGCCTGAGGCCTGCCCTGGGTCCTGTAGAGTAGGGCCTCCTAGAGGGGTAAAGAGACCCCAGAAGTAAGAAGACAAATGACCACTGGCAACAGAGAAGCCTTTGCTAAGGGGAATTCAGGAGAGGGACCCAGCAGGGAACCCCTGAAGAGCCTGGAAAAGCACCCCATGAAGCTTTGATGATGGACAGGAACAGCTATAAACATCTGCCAGACCCAGAAAGCATAAAGCCAATGACATTACTAGTTCAAAGAAGACTTTTCCCACTCCATGTCAACACCTTGAGTGACGGAAGCAAGCTGAGGATGACAGAGGGGGGAAATTTGAGGAAAAAACCTAACTATTCCCCTCTTTCTCACTCCAAGCCTACAGTCTGAAGCAAAGCTAGAGGCACAAAAAGAATATACTATCTTGGAGTAGATTGTGGCAACTTGCTACTGTCCACCTAAGTCTATTCATTCCTCATTAAACAAATATTGATTGAGCACCTACTATGTGCCAAATCTTGAGCTAGACCCTGGAAGAGACCCAAAGAACACATGAACCCTGCCTAGAGCTTCAGTTCACAGACTCACACGGGAGGTAGACAAATACACGCATATTGCAAACACACAACACAGTGTGGCAAATCTTATAAAGAGGGAGTTTCTGGCTTCAGAGAGGTGGTGATACTACAACCTGATTGTGAAGGGTAAATCTGCTGAGCAGAGAAAGGCAGGAAGGATGTTCCAAGCAATGGGCACGGCACGGTGGAGTAGCACAAGGGCATAGGATATTTGGGGAATGCGGCGTTCCCTCTGGGCACTCCTCTTGCTGAGTCTACCACTTGGTTGGATTGTATGAATTTTCTTGGATTGGATAATTAGATGATAATAATACAGTCCCTTTCATTTGCTGGATATTTTCCCCCTGGCCCTGACTTGCCTCAGCCTGACAAAGTCAAGCTCTAAGTAACTGACTCATCTAAGGTTGACATTTCTGTGGGTGGCATCTTTGTACCACCATTCAGGACTTGGGCAGCAAAGGATGTTGTTGACAGCTCCCACAGGACCAGGTCCTCTCCTGCCTCAAAAACTGAGCCTTTACTTATATCTTAACTTGAGACTTTATCTGCTGCCTCATGTGACACAGCAAGTAAGGTCTAAGATTCCAGACATGAGGGACACCTGGATGGCTCATTTGGTTGAACATCTGAGTCTTGATTTCAGCTCAAGTCATGATCCCAGGGTTGTGGGATCAAGCCTTGCATTGGGTCCAGCACTGAGCATGGAGCTTGCTTGGGAATCTCTCTCTTCCTCTGCACCTCTCCCTAATTCTCTCTACATGTAAAATAAAGTAAACTAAAAGAACATAAAAGAAAAGAAAAGAAAAGATTCCAAACGGGAATCAGATGGAGGAACATAGTCAAAAAAGCATTACGTTTGGAGATAGACACACTCACCTGGGCCTGAACTGGCTCTACTTTGTGTCCTTGAACAACCAGTCTACCCTCTCTGAGCCTCAAATCCCTCAGTGCAAAATAAGGATAATAATACCCATTAAGATTTTATGTGCAAAATGAGAGATAAAATTAGGTAAAGGGAGGGAGGAGTAGAAGTCTAGCAAGAATCTGAGCTTTCTGAGTTCAAGAATGACAATAAGAAAAAAAAAAAGAATGACAATAAGGTTTTCAGGTCCCAAATATTAACAATGATTATCTCCAGGGAGAGACACTAGGGAGCCATGTGGAGGGGACTTGCTCTTTTAATTAAAAAGCTTTTCTGTTGCTTGATTTTTTTTTTTACAATGAGCATGAGTTAATTTTATAATTAAAATATATTCAATATGGATATCATACTTCAATAAAAAGTTTTCAAAAATATTGCATAGAAAGTCATCCAGGAGACTGATAAGAGCAGCTGTTTCTGAGAAAGACTAGAAGAACTGGGCCTTTCTGTGTATTCTTTGGTACTGTTTGAATTTTTTCATCATAAATTTGTATTATTTCTCTAATATGTATAATTTTAAAAGGGTTTTTAAATTACTTTTTTTTTTATGTTTTATGTATTTATTTTTGAGAGAGAGAGTGAGCATACAAACAGGGGATGGTCAGAGAGAGAGAGAGAGACAGAATCTGAAACAGGGTTCAGGCTCTGAGCAGTCAGCACAGAGCCTGATAGTGGGGCTCAAACCTACAAACTGTGAGATCATGACCTGAGTTGAAGTCTGACGCTGAACTTACTGAGCCCCCCAGCTCCCCCCAAATTACTTTTAAAATAATAATATTTAGAGACTAAAAGTGAAAAATGTATGGTTACTTTGTTCATGCCCCACACCTGAAACAGACAGAAACACATATACACCTGCACACAGTTTCCAGATTATATTATCTGCCCGGAATGGTATGGATTGACCTAGGCCCTCCCTCTGAAAAGGTGCAGTTCCCAAGAAGATCAGGTGGAGGAGCCATTGAGAGCTCACTGCAGGAGGGCTCCTAGGAGTGGCAGCTTTGGGAAGTTTGAACAATACAAACCAGGGGCGCCTGGGTGGCTCAGTCGACTGAGTGTCCAACTTTGGCTCAGGTCATGATCTCACAGTTGGTGAGTTTGTGCCCCATGTCAGGTTCTGCTGACAGCTCAGAGCCTGGAGCCTGCTTTGAATTCTGTGTCTCCCTCTCTCTCTGCCAGTCCCCTGCTAGTGCTCTGTCTCCCTCTGTTCTCAAAAATAAATAAACAAGAAGATGTGGTATATTTATACAATGGAAAACTACATGGCAATGAGAAAGAATGAAATCTGGCCATGTGTAGCAACATGGATGGAACTAGAGGGTGTTATGCTGAGCGAAATCAGTCAGGCAGAGAGGGACAAATACCATATGTTTGCACGTATAGGAGGATTAGGAGGAAGTTAATGGAGGACGATGCAGGAGAAGAAGGGGAAAAATAGTTGGGGAGAGGGAGGGAGACAAACCATGAGAGACTCTTGATGCTGAGAACAAACTGCGGGCTAATGGGAGTGGGGGAGAGGGGAAGGGGGGAGATGGGCATGGAGGAGGGCACTTGTGGGGAGAGCACTGGGTGTTATATGGAAACCAACTTGACAATAAACTATTTAAGAAAAAAAATGCAAAAAAAGGAATAAGCAAAAGCAAAAACAAACAAACAAACATTGGGGCGCCTGGGTGGCTCTGTCGGTTAAGCGTCTGACTTCGGCTCAGGTCATGATCTCAGGGTTCGTGGGTTTAGGCCCCACGTTGGGCTCTGTGCTGACAGCCAGCTCAGAACCTAGAGCCTGTTTCAGATTCTGTGTCTCCCTCTCTCTCTGACGCTCCCCTACTCATGCTGTCTCTCTCTCTCTCAGAAATAAAGTAAATAAACAAACAAACAAACATTGAAAACAAAAAAAAAGCCAGAATGGTATTTAGGGGAAGGATTAGGTAGCTGTGCTCTTGGGGATGGAAGGGCTTTCTGGGCTCCCTAGATGTAAACAACATGGGTCCCACAAATCAGAAGAAACACAGAGGAAGGGTCAGGGATTCTCAGCCCTCTTCCCAATTACCCTTAACATGCAGAATGATGATACAAGGAAAGATCAATCTTTCCTTGTTGTGGGATGCTCTCTGGATTCAGAGTCATGTGTATGGGTTGAGTCCTGCCTCTATCATTTCTAGCTATGTGATCTACTGTTGGTCCCTTAAATTCTCTGAGACTCAAAGTCCTCATTTGTGAACAAAGATAGCATATGAACAACTGATTCCTTTTTTTTTAAACTATAATTGATGGAACTTCTACTGTATGCTGGTCACTGAAAGAAAAGTACTTGATGTATAGTAAGTACAATTTAGTTCTTAAAAGAAGATATTTTTATTCTAATTTTATAGGTAAAGAAAGAGGTTCAGTGAAGTGATTATTTTTAACTAATTGCTACGCCCTTCGTGGGGCTCGAACTCACAACCCTGGGATCAAGAATCATGATCTGATCAAGAATCCCCACATGCTCTGCTGACTCAGCCAGCCAGGTGCCCCAAGAAGTGATTTTTAAAAAAAATATATAGAGGGTAACATATGATAGGTAACATTTATGTACTGCTTACTATGCATGAGACACTGTTCTAAGAACTTACAACAATTGATAACAACTCTATAAGGTAGGTATATTAATAGTATTCTCATTTTATATAGGAAGAAACTGAGGGACAGAGAGATTAAATTACCCTAAAATCCCACAGCTGGTGAATTGGGGAGCCGGAATTGAAGGTAGGTAGCCCAGCTGTTAATCATGTTATATGTTAAACTTTCCTTTGTAAAACTCTCCATTGGGTTGGGGCACCTGGGTGGCTCAGTCGGTTAAGTGTCGGACTTCGGCTCAGGTCATGATCTCATGGTTCGTGGGTTCGAGCCCCGCGTCANAAAATTTTTACTTGTGTATTTTTCAGGTGCTAGGCTAATCACTTTTTATGATTCATTTAATTGAATCCCCACAAAAACCCTATAAGATAAGTACTAAAATGATCCTCATTCAGAGTTTCAGAGAGGTTTGGAGGCTTCCAAAAATCACACAATGCACTAAACCATCTAGCAGAACCAGAATTCTAAACCAGGTCTGTTTGCCTCCAGGGCTCTTACTCTTTATTAAACCATGTACAGGGACGTCTTAGTTGTTTGATTCATTCATCTATTCATTTATTCACTCAGCCAAGCTTACAAAGTACCCTAATAAGTAGCAAGACAGAATCCCTCCCTCTAAGGAACTCAGATTCCAGCAAGGAAGGCGTTATATGTCCACAAGTAACTATACCTTGAAGTAGAAAATTATGGCTTTTGTATATAAGGGCTAGTTAGAGATTTATTCATCTATGTAACACTGAGAATCTTCTGTGTCCTGGACACTACGCCCAGCACTGGGAATAAGTGAAAGATAAATACGGTACAATCTAGTCATAAATTAATGGAGGAGACAGAAATTTAAACAAATTATTTCAGTTGCAAGGAATTAAGTTGTGATTTTAAAAGTATAAAAAAAGTGAAGGGGAACTGGGGGGCTCAGTCGGTTAAGTGTCTCGACTCTTGATTTTGGCTCAGGTCATGATCTCACGGTTTCATGAGTTCAAGCCCTGCATCAGACTCTGTGCTGGCTGTGGGAGCCTGCTTGGGATGCTCCCTCTCTCTCTGCCCTTCCCCCCACTCTTGCTCTCTCTGTCTCTCTCAAAATAAATAAACTTTAAAAAATATGCAAAAAATACATACATAGAATAGAAGAAATGAATTGTGTTCAAGACAGGGGGCAGAGGCAGAACTGGGTAACCTTTGAGCTGCCAAAGCAGAAAGGATAACAGAAAATGTGTGATGGCAATTCAGGAGCCTGTATTTTCTGGTGGATGAGGGAAGGCTTCATGGAAGAGACGGCACATGAGCGGCACTTTTCAACAGGTAAGTTTTACAGGGGAAGTGTTGGAACAAAGAGATCCTGGAGGCCTAGAAGCCATTTATCAGGAAATTATAGTAGGGCAGTCGGTGAGGAGAATAGAGATAGTGAGGCAGTGGTGGATGGAGAGGAGAGAGGAGTGTCAGGGATGACTGCTTAAATGGGGACAAGTCAAAATGGAAGCCAAGTGTTGTCAATCTGGCAACTAGAGGGATAGTAATGAATTCAGCTCTTCCTGAAAGCTCTCCCAAAAGAGTGTCTGATGATGCCTTGGTCCTCTGAGATGGGGAGGTAGAGCTCTACTGGGGGTTCTGACCCAGGGCCACCTCATGAAGTTTGAAATGGCCAAGTTATGCTGCTGTGCTCTGAAGATCAGAGAGGACTTGGGAGCATCACCATGAAAAAGCTGCTCGGGCACCTGTACATCCCAGCCCAGTTTCATCTTTTATTCATCAAACACTCGATGAGCTTCTACTCTGTGCCAGGCTGTGCTGGGAAACTAATCTGGTGATCTTAGGGTGCAAACAGATCTCCATTAGTCAGTCTCAAAAAATCTCAGATTAAGAAGGAGGTTTTCCTAGGGCACCTGGATGGCTCAGTCGGTTAAGCATCTGACTCTTGATTTTGGCTTAGGTTGTGGTCTCGCGGTTTGTGAGATTGAGCCAGGCGTTAGTCTCTGCACTGACAGCACAGAGATTGTTTAGGATTCTCTCTCTCTATCTCTCTCTCTATCTCTGCCTCTGTCTCTCTAAAATGATTTTAAAAAAAGAAAAAAGGAAGCTTTCCAAGTTACTGCTTCTACACTGCTTCTTACAGTGTGACAAAGTATTCTCGAGAAATGTACAAGAAGGGGTAGTTGGCTCTGTCTGGGGATCAGGGAAGGCTTCCCAGAGGAGGTGAATTTTCGGCTGAAGCTCTCAGGTTGAGGAGGACCTCCTCCAGTTGTGGGAGTTGATGTTTCAGGTGAAGGGAACAGCTCTCCCCCATGAGGCTGGCTGGAATTCAGACTTCTTCCAGAGACACCAAAAAACATCATGAGGGAAATAATTTTTCCAGTCTCCTGCAGGGGTCGCTGCTGCCCCAGGCTGAGGCTGCCGCCTCTGCACTCCGCCAGTCCTTTCCAACAAAACTCGGAGTCTGTCTTTGCTGGGGTGGTAGTGAGGTACACTCTGGACCTGCTTCCATCGAAGAAGTGGACTCAGGGGTAGCAGTGCCTCCTGAAGCCTGAAGAAATCATCTGAGCTCCGTCAATGGCACTTAGGGGGAGGGGTGTAGTGGGTACAGATATTTTTCTGTCTCTGGGTCACCACAAGTTTATTAAAATAAAAGCAACTGTGGGTAAATGCTGCCATCTGTGCTGCCCCCCCAACAACAAATCAGGCCCCAGACTAGACGCAGGGGTTGAAGCTGCTTTAAAACACCCCAAGGACTTAACTGAAAACCCACACTCCCCATGCTTCTGGGGCTTAAGATCTTGAGCTCATTCCTCAGTATCCCTCCTCAGGAAGGTGGGGTGGGCTGCCCCGTGAGGTGGAGGTGAAGACCCCTGAGTCTGCTCCACGGACTGAGAGGCCCCCTAAGCCTAAAGCCCTGCTGCGGGGCTCTGTGCCAAGAGCCCCCGTAAGCCATGGCCTCGAAAGGGCAGCGGTGATTTTTTTCACATAAATATATCGCACTTAAATGAGTTTAGACAGCATGACATCAGAGAGTAATTAAATTGGTTTGGGTTGGAATTCCGTTTCCAATTCCTGAGTTCAGGTTTGTAAAAGATTTTTCTGAGCACCTGCAGGCATGTGTGTGTGTGTGTGTGTGTGTGTGTGTGTGAAGTATTTTCACTGGAAAGGATTCAAAACTTAAAAAAAAAAAAAAACTGGAGCACACAGGCAGCATTACGCCATTCTTCCTTCTTGGAAAAATCCCTCAGCCTTATACAAGCCTCCTTCAAGCCCTCAGTCAGTTGTGCAGGAGAAAGGGGGCGGTCGGCTTTCTCCTTTCAAGAACGAGTTATTTTCAGCTGCTGACTGGAGACGGTGCACGTCTGGATACGAGAGCATTTCCACTATGGGATTGGATACAAACACACACCCGGCAGACTTAAAGAGTCTCAGACTGAGGAGAAAGCCTTTCCTTCTGCTGCTACTGCTGCTGCCGCTGCTTTTGAGGGTCCACTCCTTTCATGGTTTTTCCTGCCAAACCAGAGGCACCTTCGCTCCTGCCGCCGTTCTCTTTGGTGTCATTCAGCGGCTGGCCAGAGGATGAGACTCCCCAAACTCCTCACTTTCTTGCTTTGGCACCTGGCTTGGCTGGACCTGGGATTCATCTGCACTGTGTTGGGTGCCCCTGACTTGGGCCAGAGACCCCAGGGGGCCAGGCCAGGATTGGCCAAAGCAGAAGCCAAGGAGAGGCCCCCTCTGGCCCGGAGCATCTTTAGGCCAGGGGGTCACAGCTATGGTGGGGGGGCCACCAATGCCAGGGCAAAGGGGGGCACTGGGCAGACAGCAGGCCTGACACAGCCCAAGAAGGATGAACCCAAAAAGCTGCCCCCCAGATCGGGTGGCCCTGAATCCAAGCCAGGACACCCTTCCCAGACAAGGCAGGCTGCAACGCGGACTGTGACCCCAAAAGGACAGCTTCCTGGGGGCAAGGCACCTCCAAAGGCAGGATCTGTCCCCAGCCCCTTCCTGCTGAAGAAGGCCAGGGAGACTGGGCCCCCTCAAGAGCCCAAGGAGCCGTTCCGCCCACCCCCCATCACACCCCACGAGTACATGCTCTCGCTGTACAGGACGCTGTCCGATGCTGACAGAAAGGGAGGCAACAGCAGCGTGAAGTTGGAGGCTGGCCTGGCCAACACCATCACCAGCTTTATTGACAAAGGGCAAGGTGAGGGGGTGGGGGGGGCAGGGGCACGGCTGAGTGGGAGGGGCATCTGCATGCATGGAGGGGCCTTTCAGAGCCCTGACTGCACTGGTGGGAGATAGCACGTGCATCGGCCTGGGGTGGTATCTGGGACTTACCTCCCACGTACTGGGTCGAGGCTGCTAGGGAGTCAGAGCCAATCCCTGCAAGGTGCAGAGGGGTTACTGAAGCCTGGAGAGGGGACAAGAGCTGCCAGTTGGTGGCAGAGTTGGGGACCACACTCTAAGACAGGCCATGCTCTGTTCCTCTGTGGGCTAGCCAGACTTTCCAGGCTCCAGAGGTTTGCAGAGAGAGAAATTAATCTCTAGAAACCTGTGGTTCTGCAAATCTGCCTTCAAGCTAGGGGCAGAGGAGGCAAGATAGGTGAAGACCGTAAATGAGACATCTTGGAGTCATGGAACAACATTTAAATGTATGGCGTGGGGGGTGCAACAGACTTAGGGTCTTAACTCACAATGTGACCTTGAGGGAGTTTCTTTTCTCTTTGGGGTCTCAGTTTCCCCGTCTGCACACCTATAAGGGTATTGACTGGGTGATTTCTTTTCTTTTTTTTTTTTTCTTAATTAAGTTTGTTTATTGGGAGGGGAGAGTCCGAGAGAGAGGGTCAGAGAGAGAATCCCAAGCAGGCTCTGCACTGATCAGACTCAGAGCCTGATTTGGGGTTCAAACTCACAAACTGTGAGATCCTGACCTGAGCTGAAACCGAGAGTTGGATGCTTAACTGTCTGAGCCACTCAGGCATCCCAAGACTGGGTGATTTCTGACAGCCGTTCAAATATGAACACTTTATGTCCTGTCCTAAACACACACAATTTTTATCATCAGCCCAGGAGGGTATCTGTTCTCTTCACTTCTCCCTATGCTCACTTAGCATTGCTGTTTTGGCGTTTCCCTCTCCACTTGCTGTGTGATCTCAGCAAGTTCCTTCCCCTCTTAGGGCCTCAGTTTCTCTGTGAGTGTGAAGAGAGAGATGGATTACTTATTGCCATGGTTGCTTGCAGTTCATATGTTCTGGTTCCGTGAGTCTTAAGACTTTGGCTGGCAGGGTGGGGGAGGAGTCAGAGATTGGGAGAGGCTCTTCATTAGAGTTGGCCGTGGGGGAATGACAGGGTTGGAGGAAGCAGGAGGCAGCAGGTCTGGCTGGGGTGGGGGAGGTGGCCTGGCTGCCTGCCCAGCTGGGGAAAGCTGTGACCCCTTGGGGGCTCATAAAATAAGTCCTTGTGCCCCCCAGCTCTAAGGGAACTCACAGAGGGGGAGACGGGGAGTTTAAAGGCCTAATTAGTCACCTTCTAGAGCAATGTATGAATGCTTCCCAATGGCAAATTGGTATTTAGGAAGGAGGGCATGCTGATTCAGAGACATGACAAGAGTTTCTCTCACACACACAGCCTTATGTTAATACATACACGCTGAATCGCACACACATGTATGCATGTGAACACACAGCTTCTTGCATGTATACACAGAATCTTCTTACATATACGTACATATACACAAGCACAATCACACGTGCACATGTCTCTCACATATACTTTATCTTTTATTTATTTATTTAAAAAATTTTTTAATATTTATTTATTTTTGAGAGACAGAGAGAGACAGAGCTTGAGCGGGGGAGGGGCAGAGAGAGAGGGAGACACAGAACCTGAAACAGGCTCCAGGCNGGACGCTTAACCGACTAAGCCACCCAGGCGCCCCGCCCCATACTTTACCTTTTATAAGCCCAATCATACACACACACACACACACACACAGAGTCACTCACACACATGCTCATATACCCAGCACAGTAAGACATGTACACAACAAAATCATTAGACTAGGAAGTCAGAAAATTGGATTGTAGCTTTATCATTAACTACCTGCAGACTTTCACAAGTCACTTTCCCTCTCTGTGCCTCATCCGTAAAATGAGAAGACCAAGATCTTCTTTAAGGTATAGTGGAAGCCGTTCAGGATTTGGTATAAAAAGTTCTAGACTAGGGGCACTGGATGGCTCAGTCAGTTAAGCGTCCAACTTCAGCTCAGGTCATGATCTCATAGTTCATGAGTCTGAGCCCTACATCGGGCTCTGTGCTGACAGCTCACAGCCTGGATTCTGTATTTCCCTCTCTCTGCCCCTCCCTTGTTCACGTTCTGTCTCTCAAAAATAAAAATAAGCATTAAGTTCCAACTCTGCTTTAGCTAGGTGATCTTGGGCAAGTCACCTAACTTCTCTGAGCCTCAGATTCCTCCTCTGGAAAATAGGGCTAATTATAGTACCCACCCCACCTATCACTCCAATGAGATATCATGTAAATTAATAAATGGGAGAGGGACAGCTAGAACATCTCTGATATGCGTTGTCTTTGACACAAACACCCAGAATCTTTCAAATCACCACAGCCACAGCTACAGATGAACAACCCTTGTTTATTTTGGTAGGCTGTTTCAGAAGTTCCCTTATTTTGAAAAAGGCTCTCGTGGTTTGGGTCTTGGCCTCTGTCACAGAGTCGGGGAGAGGTTAAAGAAAGCTATCTCCAGAGGGGAGAGAGCTGTGGCCTTTCCCTGAGGCCTCGAGGTGACTGGCTCCCTTGGTGAGGTTGCAGGGAATGACTTCTGGGTGTTCTCTCTAGATGACCGAGGTCCTGTGGTCAGAAAGCAGAGGTACGTGTTTGACATTAGTGCCCTGGAGAAGGATGGGCTGCTAGGGGCCGAGCTGCGGATCTTGCGGAAGAAGCCCTCGGACGCGGCCAAGCCAGTGGCCCCCGGCATCAGGCGGGCTGCCCAGCTGAAGCTGTCCAGCTGCCCCAGCGGCCGGCAGCCGGCAGCCTTGCTGGATGTGCGCTCCGTGCCAGGCCTGGACGGATCTGGCTGGGAGGTGTTCGACATCTGGAAGCTCTTCCGAAACTTTAAGAACTCGGCCCAGCTGTGCCTGGAGCTGGAGGCCTGGGAACGGGGCCGGGCCATGGACCTCCGTGGCCTGGGCTTTGACCGGGCTGCCAGGCAGGTCCACGAGAAGGCCCTATTCTTAGTATTTGGCCGCACCAAGAAACGGGACCTGTTCTTTAATGAGATTAAGGCCCGCTCTGGCCAGGATGATAAGACTGTGTATGAGTACCTGTTCAGCCAGCGGCGAAAAAGGCGGGCCCCACTGGCCACGGGCCAGGGCAAACGGCCCAGCAAGAACCCCAAGGCCCGCTGCAGTCGGAAGGCGCTGCATGTCAACTTCAAGGACATGGGCTGGGATGACTGGATCATCGCACCCCTTGAGTATGAGGCCTTCCACTGTGAGGGGCTATGTGAGTTCCCCTTGCGCTCCCATCTGGAGCCCACGAACCATGCAGTCATCCAGACCCTGATGAACTCCATGGACCCTGAGTCCACGCCACCGACCTGCTGTGTGCCCACACGACTGAGTCCCATCAGCATCCTCTTCATTGACTCTGCCAACAACGTGGTCTATAAGCAGTATGAGGACATGGTTGTGGAGTCTTGTGGCTGCAGGTAGCAGCACTGGCCTTCTGTCTTCCTGGCTGGCACATCCAGGACGCTGGTCACAAGAGCCCCTCCCTGCACTCCCAGAATCAGAGAGGCTGGGAAGCTGCAGCTGGGAGTGTCTACACAGACTGCGTGAAAGGGGGTCCAACAGCCTTACTCTTACTCTCTGAGTAAGACTGGGTTAGAGATTCCTTTCTATCCACAAGTCCCCTTGTCTGAGGATTTCTGCCTTTCTGCTGCTCTAACTGCTGGGACAGACCCAGGGAGACAAACTCTGAATGGGACTGAGACCCAGAAGACCTTGTTTTCTTTCCCGAGACCCAGCCCACAACTTCTTACCTGGGCCTTTTTGGCTTCTGGACTCTCCAGGGAGGGCTCCTCTTGGGAAAGTCACAGCTGCCATCCCCACCTTGAATCACCATTGTGCCTGGGGACTTCCTGCCCCTGGGGCAGATGAGATGCTGATTGGGCAGGGGTGGGCAAGAGTGGGAGAGGGCTCGGGCAGGGGTGAGGAGTGTGAGGCTGTTAGACTGTTAGATTAAAATGTACATTGATGAGATAAAAAGCAAAACTGTTACTAAAACTGTGGCAAATTTCTTGTTTACTCTGGGGGACCCAGTGACCTCCTTAAAGAAAGACTGACCCATGGAGGGGAGGTGGGTTGCCTCAAGCACTTCGGGACAGAGAGTACAAGCTGAGTAGGGCCAATGCTACCTTCAACCCCACTCCCATTCCTTCCAAAGGCCCTTTGGTCTGGAGCTCCATCTGCTCCTCTGGGACCTGGAAACAGACATAGGTTTTCTTTTGACGTTCCCTAGTCAAGCTTGTTGTCTCCTAAATGGAACCTTCCATGGGAGGGAAATTGGGGATTTCATTTCCTCTAAAATCATCCCCACTTCATTCATTACCTGTTCCCCTCCTCATATACTCACAGAATCAGCTGGCCACCATTTAGAGGGTCCTCTACCTTTCCATGGGGAACCTGGGCTTCCAGGGCTCTCCTCCTCCCTGTTGGGGCATCTTCTTTTTGCCACTGACCACTGTTCCTTGAATGATCTAGTCTGTAGCTCCACTACCCTCCAGCTTGGCAGCTTTACCACTCCTCCCTGCTCATCCATTACCTCCTACCCATCGCCCCATCTCCGGAAACAGAGCTGGAGTCCTTCCCCTTTACATTATATATCATACAAGCACATACTTATACATTAGATAAGTAATCTCTCCATTAACCTTAGACAGACCAAGGCCAGACACATCCTGACAATGTTTCCTGCTTGGGGCTTGGCCCAGAGTAAATGCCCATTTCCCTTTATCCTCTAGAATCCTTAGTTGGGGGCATGAGGCATGAACACTTGGGAGGGGAACACAGCCTTCTGGCAGGGAAATTTGGGCACCTAAGTCCTCATTCTAAAGGCTCAAGACCAGGCTCTGCCTGACTGAAGAGAGGGAGGACTAGGAGAAGGGAGTCTAGGCCTCTGCTTCCCACCCAGGGGGCCTCAACATTTTCCCCATCTCTCTCCAGCTGGGTCTTTGATTCCCAGGGCTCCTAGCCAAAGCTGTTTCAACAGTAAGGATTCCTGCCCAGCTATGGGCAGATCTTGTGTCCCTTCCCTCTAGGCCCGAAACCTGTGTTGTCAGGACCTGAAACAAGAGCCCAGCGCAGGGGGCAGCCTACCTTTGAGCTGCCTCCCTGGCTTGGAGGCCATTACCTGTCCCTGAGGGGCCAGTCTGAACCTGGAGCCTAGCCCTCCCTGGCCAGGCTTCGTTGTGTTTGGCTGGTGGCAGGCCTGTGAGCTCTGGCAGTAAACAAAGGAGCTGCCACAGCAGACAGAGTTCTGGTGTGAAAGAGGAGAGTAAGCCTGGAGGCAGTGCCGGAGAGGCCAACCTGTGGGCTGTGGACACAGGGAGAGCAGTGTAGAAGCAGAGTGGCTGGAAACCCAAAGGCAGAGAGAGAGGCAGAGGACGAAGGGGTCACAGGTGGGGCTGGCTCCTACACACACTGATTTTCTGGGCCGTGTGTCCCTACTTTCTTGGAAAGTCTGACAGACTGGAGCGGCACCCTGCCTGAGCCCTGTCAGAGAGCTTCCTGTCATCTCAGCCTCCGTGTTCTTCCTGCTGAAGGCCTGGGCACTGAATCGACTGTTGTGGTCTGGCTTGGTACCTAGGAGCTTCCTCTCCCACCTCAACCTGCTCTAGAATTCGCTTTCACAAAAGAGCCACTCAGACTGTGTACCCTCCCCCTTCCCTCCCCAGACTTATGGGGATCCAATCAGATCAGTGTGAGGAACAGCCTTTCCGTGCTAACCATCCCATCAGCTGCCTCCTTGGACAGTTATCATCACCAGGCATCCACCTCCAGTGCCAGTCAGAACAAACTGCGGACTCGTATAGGACACTTGTGTGCAGAAGGGCGCAAGGTTTGTATCGTTCTTCAGAGGTCAAAAACAGGCTCTCAGCTGAGGTTTGCAAACATGCTCACGGCTCTGAAGGGCTCAAAAGGCAGCCCAGTTTCAAATTTCAGATCTGTCACTTAGAGTTAGAGGCCTTGGGCAAGTAACTTAATTCCATGAACCTTGGTTTCCTCATTGTGGGGGTGGGGAGGAAGAGGGGGAGGGGTAGACAATATGCCTATTTCATAAGGCTAACTGGGAGGATATGAAGGACACTCAACACAATGGCAAGCACTGAGGTGGCACTTGATAAATATTAGCTGTTATCATTATTGTGCCTCCAACAGTACTGTGAAGCAAGCAGGGCAAGGACTATCACCCTCTGTTTTTATAGATGAGGAAGCTGAAACCCAGAGAGGCCACTGCAGGCCTCCTGCATGTCTCAGTATTCTTTGTGCCATTCTTGCTACTTCTCTGGACCCCCAATTCCACTGACTCCAGTCCTGGCAAGTAGTCGAATTACCTTCCTAGAGCTTACCTTCCGATCCTAAAAGTTTCTCCCTGGGGGCACAGCATGTTAGTTTCTGGGGAGAAATAGCTAAGCATATTGGTTATGGCAGGAACGATGAGAGGCCCATAGGGGTGGAAAGAAGTGAGGCTCCTTGTGCTCTGATGCCGTCTCTTATCCCTTTCCACCTCTCCATGTCCAAGGGCCATAGCAGGAGACTCTGCTTTTCTAGGGCTTGGAACACACAACCTTGGGAAACCTCTCAGACTTCACTTCGACTCCACAACTACTTCCTTGGATCTGTATACACATGTAAGGAAACAGAGTAAGAAAGGGTTAATCACATATGCTTGGGAGTCAGGCAGATTTGAGTTTCAGTTCTAGTTCTAACACTTGCCGGCTGACCCTCTCTAAGCCTTGGTTTCTCTATCTGTAAGAGAGGGATAATAATATCAAATTTAATGGGCCTGGGATTCGGGAGAGGGGATATTTATTCATTCCATTAACCTTCAACCCATTCATTCATTCTTTAATCAATAAATATTTATTGAAGGTCTACTATGGCCCAGATGCTGTGCTGAGTGTTGGGATAATAATAACAACTACAGGGGCGCCTGGGTGGCTCAGTTGGTTAAGTGCCTGACTTCAGCTCAGGTCATGATCTCATGGTTCGTGAGTTCAAGCCCCGCATTGGGCTCTGTGCTGACAGCTAGCTCAGAGCCTGGAGCCTATTTTGGATTCTGTGTCTCCCTCTCTCTCTGACTCTCCCCTGCTCATGCTGTGTCTCTCTCTCAGAAATAAATAAAAAACATTTAAAAAAATTTAATAATAACAACCACAATTGTAAATGTTTATTGAGGGCTTATTATGTGCTAGGTACTGTGCTTAGCACTTTACCTGAATTCTCTTATCTTGCCATGACCATGTTCTCAAGTTCCAGGAATGAATGAAAGAGAAGATAAAGATCCTGAAGGATGCTAGGATGATATCATAATAGGCTGAATTGAAGGAGATGGAATAAAATAAGAAATAAAAATTTTTAATATTTATATATTTATTAATATATAATATAAACATAAAAAATTATCCATCTGAATGCATGAAACCCACCATACAAGTACAGGTTGTTAAAAAAATGTGATTTCACAACTTCAGATGGGAAAGAGATAGTGTTACAGGTAGTTCTGAACTGAATTGAATCGACTGAATATAATGTGGATGCTTCAGTGCAAATATTAGTGTGGGCTTCATTAATAAGCATGTAATATGCAAACCCAAGGAAGCTTCGGTTCTGCTCTGTGAGGCAGGATGTGGGGAGTATTGGATGGACAGTGTACGGGAGAAGCAAAGTCAAGGGTGAATCTTGTGGTTTTCTTGCTTGGGCAACTAGGTGGAAGGTGTGCCATTTAACAACAACAAAAAAGAACACAGAAGGAGGAAAAGATTTTTAGAGGAAGATGATGAGGTCAGTTTTGGATATGTCAGGTTTTAAGAACTCTTAAGACATTAACTTTAAATAGGAAAAGCAGAATTCATTCATGAAGTGATAAAAAGAAGAAAGGATACATACACATGATAAAAGCAGGTTTGTTGGTTGAGCGGTGGGAAGTCAAGTTTCATTCTGATGGCTTCTCATTTCTTTTTTAAAAATTTTAATGTTTATTTTTGAAAGAGAGAGAGAGAGAGAGAGAGAGACCGCACACGAGAGGAGTAGAGGCAAAGAGAGAGACAGAATCCGAAAAGGTTCCAGGCTCTGAGTTGTCAGCACAGAGCCCTATGTGGAGTTCGAACTCACAGACCAGGAGATCATGACCTGAGATGATGTCAGACACTCAACCAACTGACTGAGCCACCCAGGTGCCCTAGATAGCTCCTAATTTCTATCTTCTCTGTGAAATAGGAGATGAGGCCATCTGTTCAGAGCCAGTAGGAAGGGATCAGAGTCAAGGTTTGAGGAATGTAGAAAAGGTTCCTGTTACGGGTTTAATTGTATTGCTCAAAAAGATTTGTTAAAGCCCCAACCCTCATACCTGTGACTGTGACCTTATTTGGCAAAAGGGTCTTTGCAGATGTAACCAAGTTAGGTGAGGTCATTAGGCTGGGCCCAATATGACTGGAATTCTCAGAAGACAAGAGATGCAGAGACTGGCAGATAGAGAGAAGATCATGTGATGACAAATGAAGCGGTTGGGTTATGCAGCTATAAACCAAGAAATATCAAGGTAAAGAGCAAGGAGAGATCCTCCCCTAGAGCCTTCAGAAAGAGCATGGTCCTGCCAATACCTTGATTTTGGACTTCAAGCCTCCAGAATTGTGAAACAATACCTTTCCATTTTTTTAAACCACCTAGTTTGTGTTTGTGTTGTTGTTGTTGTTGTTATGGTAGCCTCAGGAAACTAAATAGCAATTCTGGAGATAGCAAGCCTAGTTGAGCATTAACAGAGGTTGGATACCATATTTAGTGGTACTAATATGCCCCTTGCATGATTTTCTTCAATAGGACTCAATAATCTGGATGCAGGCATGGAATAAATGAACAAGTACAGGATTGCAGTCTTTCTAGATGGACAGGATAGATGGACGTTTGAGCAAGGGAGTTAATATTGGTAAGAGAACAATTAAAATGATAGACCATGGGACCTGAGCTAGATAGAAGTATAGAGAGGAGAGGGTTGACAGACTATAAAGAAAGAAGATAATAAAACCTGGATGTCTCATTGGGGTAAAATGACAGGTATATTAAAAGTAATAAATGAGGGGTGCCTGGGTGGCTCAGTCAGTTAAAGCGTCTGACTTTGGCTCAGGTCATGATCTCGCAGCTCGTGGGTTCGAGCCCCACATCGGGTTCTGTGCTGACAGCTCAGAGCCTGGAGCCTGTTTCAGATTCTGTGCCCCCTTCTCTCTCTATGCCCCTCCCCCCTTGTGCTCTGTCTTTCTCTGTCTCAAAAATAAATAAACTATAAAAAAAAGTAATAAATGAAAACTAAAAGAATAGGATGGTAAAAACACAGAATGGCATAAATTAAAAATTTCAGAATTAAAATGATTCAGTGATAAAGTCCAGGAATTGTCCATGGGAGTGGGTGGCTGGTCACTTCATAGATATGGAACTATAATCATATAATACATAGCCTCTTGTGATTGACTTTTTAATTTAACATGTTTTCCAGGATCATCAAGATTGTAGCACTTATCAGGTAGTTCATTCCTTTTTATTGTTGAATAATAATCCATTTTCTGAACATGCCACATTTTATTTATCCATTCATCAGTTAATGAACATTTAGGTTTTTTCCATTTTTTGGCTATTATGAATAATATAATGATGAACATATAATGATGTTAATAATATAATGATGATTATAATAATATAATAATATAATGATGAACATATAATGATGAACAGTGATGAACATTCATGTACAAGTTTTTGTGTGGACATAATGTTTGTTTTTTAATTTTGTTAATGTTTTTTTTATTTCTGAGAGAGAGACAGCGTGAGCAGGGGAGGGTCAGAGAGAGAGGGAGACACAGAATCCGAAACAATCTCCAGGCTCTGAGCTAGCTGTCAGCACAGAGCCCAACGTGGGGCTTGAACCCACGAACCGTGAGATCATGACTTGAGCTGAAGTCGGACGCTTAACCAACTGGGGCACCCAGGCACCCTGTGGACATATGTTTTAATTTTGACCTAGGAATGGAGATAATGGGTCATATGGTAATTCTATGTTTTCATTCTAAAGAACAGCCAGCCGGACTGTTTTCTAGAACAGTTGTACCATTTTACATTTCCATCAGTAATGTATGAGGGATCAAGTTTTTCCACATTCTTGCTAGCGCTTTGTATTTTATGTCTGTTCGATTATAGCCATCTAGTGGATATGAGAAGTGATATCTCATTGCATGTGTGTGTGTATGTGTGTGCATATTGTTTGTATTTTCCTAATGACTATTGATGTTGGTCACCTTTTAATTAGCTTGTTGGCTATTTGTATATCTTCTTTGGAGAAATGTCTATTCAAATCTTTTGCCCATTTTTAATTGAGTGTTCATTTTTTTTTTATTACTGAGTTGTAGGCTTCTTCATATATTCTAGATAGAAGTGCCTTATCTGATACCTGATTTGCAAATATTTTCTCCCATTCTGTATCTTCTTTCTTTCTTTATTTTTTTGAAGTTTATTTATTGGGGTACCTGGGTGGCTCAGTTGGTTAAGTGTCCAACTCTTGGTTTTGTCTCAAGTCATGGTCTCACGTTTCATGAGTTCAAGCCCTGCATCAGACTCTGCACTGACGGTGCGGAGTCTGTTTGGGATTCTTTGCCTCCCTCTCTCTCAGCTTCTCTCTCTCTCTCTCAAAATTTATAAATAAACTTAAAAAAATAAAGTTATTTTGGGGCACCTGGGTGGCTTATTCGGTTAAGTGTCCGACTTTCGCTTAGGTCATGATCTCGCGGTTCGTGGGTTCGAGCCCCGCATCGGGCTCTGTACTGACTGCCAGCTTAGAGCCTGGAGCCTGTTTCAATCTGTGACTCCCTCTCTCTCTGACCCTCCCCTTCTCATGCTGTCTCTCTCTCTCTCCTAGAAATAAATAAAAACATTAAAAAAAAATAAAGTTATTTTGATAGAGAGCACAAGTGGGGGAGGGGCAGCCAAGGGTTGGGAGAGAGAGAAAGAGAATCCCAAGCAGGCTTGTAAGGAGCCCAATGTGGGGCTCAGACTCACAAACTGGGAGATCATGACCTGAGCCGAACGCCTAACCGACACAGGTACCNAGCAGGCTCCACACTGACTTGAGAAGCCCAAGCAGGGCTCTAACTCACAAATCATGAGATCATGACTGACGTTGAAGTCAAGAGTCGGGACACTTAACTGATTGAGCCACTCAGGCACCTCTCTACTTTCTTGATGGTATTTTTTAAAACAAAATTTAAAATTCTTATGCAGTCCAATTTGTTTTCTTTTGTTATCCATGTTTTTGATATTGTATTTGAGAAGGTTTTATTGGATGCAAGATCATGAAGATTTACTTTTTTTCTTTTTCTTTTTAATTTTTAAAATGTTTTATTTATTTTTGAGAGAGAGAGAGAGAGACAGCATGAGTAGGGGAGGGTCAGAGAGAGAGGGAGACACAGAATCTGAAGACAGTCTCCAGGCTCTGAGCTAGCTGTCAGCACAGAGCCCAAAACACAGGGCTCGAACCCACCAACGGTGAGATCGTGACCTGAGCCAATCCTGGACGCTCAACCGACTGAGCCACCCACGTGCCCCCCCCCAACCCACTGTAATATCCTTGAGGGCAATGACCAAGTTCTAGTTCTTTGTATTTTCTCTTTTTTAAATTAATTTACTTATTTTGGGGGGGGATGGATGAGAGTGAGCATATGCCAGTGGGGGAGGGGCAGAGGGAAGGACAGAGAGAATCCCAAGCAGGCTCCACACTGTCAGCATGGAGTCCAGTGCGAGGCTTGTACTCATAAACTGTGAGATCATGATCCAAGCTGAAATCAAAAGTTGGTTGCTTAACTGACTGAGCCACCTAGGTGCCCCATAGTTCTTTGTATTTTCCGTAAAGCCAATGAGTAAATATTTTCTGTGGAATAAGATTTTGAGAGTGACATAAATGTTTTTATTTCAACTTTATTATTTTTTAAATGTTTATTTATTTATTTTGAGAGAGAGTGAGAAGCCCATGCACACAAGTGGGGGAGGAGCAGAGAGAGGGGGAGAGAGAGAATCTCAAGCAGGCTCTGTGCTGTCAGGGCAGAACTGTGAGATTATGACCTGAGCCGAAATCAAGAGTCAGACGCTTAACCAACTGAGCCAACCAGGTGCCCCGAATGTCTGAATTTCAATGTGGAGCCTCTGAGGAGAAGCACGGGAATCCTGAGGGGTGGAAGCAGTACAGAGGAAGATGAAACATAGACAGGGAGAGGGAGCTTTGGGAGAACAATGGAGGTTGCTGAGGCTTCAGCCTGAGGGTTTAGGGCACAAGTTGCTAGCAAGCCCTGGCTGTAGAAAGCAGCTTAGCAGCCCTGGGGAGTTGAGACCAAGGAGCAGGGGGAGGAGCTCTGTGAAGGGCCTTATGGAACCCTGCAATCTCCATGGGTTCCAAGATAGATAAGCTTGTCCATACCCTCAGTTTGTTCTCAGAAAGTTCCTTCTACTTTCTGTCCTAACCGAAACTTGGCCTTCCTCTTTGAATATTATTTATCCGGTAGCCTTCCTTCTCTGGGATGATGATTGTCATTATTCTATACCCTGTGTGTGTTAAGACTGACAGTTGAAAGAGTTTTCATCCACTTGCTTTCCAATACTACCTTCAATCCATTACCCCTCTGCCTGCTGCTCCTTCATGACTAATGCTGTATGTTCATACTACTTCCAAACTCATGGACGCTCTCTGTCTATCGTAGCCTTTGACCTCAGGCATAGAATACGCCTCTTCATTCCAAATCCAGGCATCATCCTAGGTAACCTCAATGTCTGTATAGATGACGCCTAAAACGTAGGCCATCAATTCTTTGAAGGCCTCCACCCTAGGAATTTTTACTTCTCCTTTACTTTAGCTACAGTCACCCCCTGCATTTGGTCATCACTCAGAACAATTCTTACCATAAAAATTTATATTAAAAAAATCTAATGGTGTGCCTGGGTGGCTCAGTCGGTTAAGTGCCAACTTCAGCTCAGGTCATGATATTGTGGTTCACGAGTTCAAGCCTTGCATTGAGTTCTGTGCTGACAGTTCAGAGTCTGGAGCCATCTTCAGATTCTGTCTCTCTCTCTCTCCATCTCTGTCCAACCCCTCACGCTTGTACTCTGTCTGTCTCTCTCTCAAAAGTAAATAAAACATTAAAAATATTTTTAAAAAAAATCTCCCGGTGCCTGGGTGGCTCAGTCAGTTGAGTGTCTGACTCTTGATTTCAGCTCAGGTCATGATCCCAGAGTTGTGGGATCGAGTTCAGCAATGGGCTGCCTGCTAAGTATGAAGCCAGCTTGGATACTCTTTCCCTGTCCCTGTGTCCCCTCCCCTGCTTGCATGTGTTTCTCTCTCTCTCTCTCAAATAAATAAATAAAAAAAATAATAAAATAAAATAAAATAAAATAAAATAAAATCTTCTCACTGTCTGACTGCAACTTCTTATTCTTTAACCTCTCACTGAATTTTCTCATTGTTTTTCTTTTAGTCACTTGTTCTTTCTTCTTTTCTAACAGCTTCTTTGTCTCTTTAAATCCTTCACTATACAGATTTCCTGGCCTATTACTTCAACCTCTTTTTTTTGACAATATCATTACTTTCTTTGTGCTGATGATATCCATTCCATGACCTGGAAAAAAACTTAATCATTTATTGAATCCAACTATCACCTCTCTCTTCTGCTAATTCCAGGCTGGCAGAGGATTTTGAAGAAAAGTCATAAAGAGGTAGATTGGTGCTATTAATTTTTTTGCTCTTAAATGTACAAGAATACTCACAAAAACACTGGTCATAAGAACAACAACAAAAAGGAAACAAATATCTGTCAACTGTATCATATGATAGAACAGCTAATAAAAGAAAATGACCTAGATCTATATAGAGCAACATATGTAGAATAAAAAAACAACTGTTGAGTGAAAAAAAGGAAACAGCAAAATAAAACATAAGAATGCTGTCAATTAAGTTTTAAAAAAAAGGGAAGAAATAAAATCCACACCAATCAGAATGATGTATTTTCTAAGCAAATACATTTGAAAGCATTAAAAAATATCTGGAAGGTGAGGTGCCTGGATAGCTCAGTTGGTTGAGCATCTGGCTGTTGACTTGGGCTCAGATCATGGTTTGTGATTCAGAGCCCTGCATCGGGCTCTGCTCTGGCAGCACAGAACCTGCGTAGGATTCGGTCTCCCTTTCTCTCTGCCCCTCCCCTGCTTGCTCAGAATAAATAAAAATAAACTAACAAAAATATCCGGAAGGAAATTAAATTTTAGAGAGGGTGGAAAGGATTGGGATGCAAGGTGGTCATGTAAGGAACTTTAGCTTTATCTGTAACATGCTAATTTTTAGAAAAAAGAATGTAATTATATATATCCTTTTCATTTAAAATTAACAAAATTTAAAAAATGAAGAGTTACCAACTTCGACTATACCCTCCATGTTTCACTGGTCCCTTTTTCTTTTGTTCTTCTTTTTTTAAAATGTTTTCTTATTTGAGAGGGAGAGAGAGAGTGGGAATTCAGGGGAGAGGCAGAGAGAGAGAGGAGAGAGAATTCAAAGCAGGCTCCACACTGTCAGCTCAGAGCCCTATGCGGGGCTTGATCCCACAAATGCTGAGATCATGACCTGAGCCCAAATCAAGAGTTGCGCCTGGGTGGCTTAGTCGGTTAAGTGTCCGACTTTCACTTAGGTCATGATCTCGCGGTTTGTGGGTTCGAGCCCCGCGTCGGGCTCTGTGCTGACTGCCAGCTCAGAGCCTGGAGCCTGTTTCAGTCTGTGACTCCCTCTCTCTCTGACCCTCCCCTGCTCACGCTGTCTCTCTCTCTCTCCTAGAAATAAATAAAAATATTAAAAAAAAAAAGAGTTGGACACTCAACCCACTGAGCCACCCTGGCTCCCCTCTTTTGTTCTTTATTAAGCTTTGAACTTTCTCCACTCATCTATAGTCTCATTCCATCTATAGTCCCCTGAGTAGAAAATCTCTGCCCCCTAGTTTGCAGAGAAAATAGAAAGCATCAGAAAGGAAATTAAATATCAATCTTTCCAATTTTTTCTCTTGTGCCCAACATCTCAGCCCATCATCTCTTGTGTGAATTGTTTACTTGGCTTATCTGCACAATTTTTGTATCACATTTGCTCTTGAATCTGATTAACAAGGATGTTTCTCTTATCTCCTCTTAAAGTTTTTTATGTTTATTTATTTATTTTGAGAGAGACAGAGAGTGCCAGCAGGAGAAGGGCAGAGATAGGGGGAAAATCTCAAGCAGGCTCCCTGCTATGAGTACAGAGCCTGAAACAGGGCTTGAGCTCCTGATACCATGAGATCATGACTTAAATGAAACCCAAGAGTCAGATGCTCAACTGAGCCATCCATGTGCCCCTCTCTTCTCTCTTTTTAATATGTGATGCCACTTGTCCTAATGTCCTAATGCAGGAGCATTACACCATTGTAATGCTACACATATGTTACTGATTTGAATGCAGGAAGCATCTTTATTTTGGCTTATAATAGCCTTCATGTGAAAGATTGATGAGGGAAATCTTCATATTCTATATAAAAAGAAAACTAAATTTATATATAACAATTATTGGTATTTGGAGACTATTAGTCTACTAATAGATCTTGTATTTTCACATTTACCCCTCTCTAATCCTATCTTAATTATCTCTTTAAATTAATTCAGATTAATTTTAATGCCACACTAGTTTTCTTTGGATTCTTTTTTTAATGTTTATTTATTTATTTTGAGAGAGAGAGAGAGAGAGAGAGAGAGAGAGAATCTTAAGCAGGTTCCACACCCAGTTTGGAGCCCAACATGGGGATCAATCCCACATCCCTGGGATCATGACCTGAGCTTAAACCAAGAGTGGAACGCTAGGGGCGCCTGGGTGGCTTAGTCGGTTAAGCGTCCGACTTTCGCTTAGGTCATGATCTCGCGGTTCGTGGGTTCGAGCCCCGCGTCGGGCTCTGTGCTGACTGCCAGCTCAGAGCCTGGAGCCTGTTTTGGAGTCTGTGACTCCTTCTCTCTCTGACCCTCTCTTGCTCACGCTGTCTCTCTCTCTCTCTCTCCTAGAAATAAATAAAACATTAAAAAAAAAAAAAAGAGTGGAACGCTCAACTGACTGAGCCACGCAAGAGCTCCTTCTTTGGATTCTTTTTAAAAACATTTACATTTTTTTTATTTGAGAAGGAGCAAGAGAGAGAGCGAGCATGCCTGAGCAGGGGAGAGGGGCAGAGGGAGAAAGAGAGAGAGGGAGAGAGGGAGAGGGAGAGAGAATCACAAGCAGGATCTTGCTGTTGGTGCAGAGCCTGATGTGGGGCTCAAACTCACTAACTGTGAGATCATGACTTGAGCCAAAATCAGGAGTCAGACGCTCAACTGACTGAGCCACCAAGACAACCCCCCCCTTTTAAAAATTTAAGTGTAGTTGACATATGCTGTTATATTAGTTTCCAGTGTACAACATAGTGATATGACAACTTTACATATTACTCAGTGCTTACAATGATAAGTGTAGTCACCATTTGTCATCATACAAAGTTATTACAATATTTTTTTTCAAGTTTATTTACCTATTTGGAGAGAGAGAGAGAGAGAGAGGCAGAGAGAGACTCCTAAGTAGGCTCTGTGCTGTCAGTGCAGAGTCTGATGTGGGGCTTGAACTCACTAACCATGAGATTATGAACTGAGCCAGAATCAAAAGTTGGATGCTTAACTGACTGAGTCACCCAGGTGCCCCACAATGTTATTGATTAATATGCTGTACTTTTCATTTCTGTAACTTATTTCATACCTGGGATTTTTAAAAAATGTTTATTTTTGAGAGAGAGAGAGAGAGGGAGAGAGAGAGAGAGAGGAAGAGGGGGGAGGGGCAGAGAAAAAGGGTGAACAGAGGATCTGAAGCAGGCTCTGTGCTGACAGCAGCAAGCCCGACAGCTGTGAGGCCAATACTGGGCTTGTACATGACCTCAGCTGAAGTCAGACACTCAGCTGAGCCACCTAGGTGCCCCATAACTGGGATTTTTTTTTTTTTTACCTCTTAATTCCCTTCATCTATTTTATCCATCCCCCAGCTCCTTGCCCCCCACAGCTACCAGTTTTCTGTATTTGTGAGTCTGTTTATGCTTTCTTATTTGTTTTGTTTTTAGATTCCACATATAAGTGAAATCGTATGGTATTTGTTTTCCTCTGTCATACTATTTCACTTAACATAATACCCCCTAGCTTTGTTCATGTTGTCGAAAATGGTAAGATCTCAGTCTTTTTTATGGCTGAGTAACATTTCATTGTATATACCCTACATCTTCTCTATTAATCTGTGGATAGACACTTAGGTTGCTTCCATATCTTGACTATTGTAAATAATATTGCAATAAACATAGGGGTGCATATATCCTTTTGAGGTAAATACCCAATTCTTTGGCTTTTTGAAATAAACCCTTGTTCTTTCCTATTTCAGGACTCTTGTCCTGGAATCTTCCATCCCTCTCTCATCCTCCAATATTTGCTGTGATAAAATAGCATATTCAAAGTCACTTCCCATGGCTAGCTCCTTCTCATCCTTTGGGTCTCAACTTACATGTCACCTCCTCAGAGAGGCCTTACCTGGCCATACTATCTAAAGTGTAGTTTCCCATGTTATTCTCAAGTTTAGCTCTTTGTTGCCTTCAAAGCACTTCCCACACTTTTTAATTATTTATTTTTTCATTGGTTTACTATATTTTTGTATGCTTCCTCCACCAGTCTAGAGCTCCATCAAGCCATTATCCACACCTGTCTTGTGACCAGCACAAGGTGAACATTCACTGGATCTTTATTGACTGAATGAAAAGGAAGTCTTTTAGCACCCTGCCCCTCTGCTCCCAGTCAACCCCAGGAGCACCTACCTACAGCTCCCCTCCTCTACTGCTCTTGGGATACAGTGGATGAGGTCCACCAGCCAAGGCCACTCTCTCCCACCTTCTCAAGAAACTCTTTGTACCCTTGATTCTTCTGTCTTCATCTTCACAATCATTTCCTATCAATACTCAAAGATGTTCACATTAAACAACCAACCAATCAGAAACCCCAAAAGTTCCCTTCTCTTCAGGCCTCGGTTCAGCAGGTGACTGCCCTCTTGACTTTCAGGACTCAGCTGAACACTCTCCCGTGTTCCTCTTACAACTTCTCAAGCTTTTTGGGGGGGAGCTCTTCAATGCTGGGATCCCTCAAAGTCCTGTTTTTTTCCCAATCCCACCACCCCCCGTGAAAAGGGGAGAGATTCCCGTGGGGGAAGTCTAGGAAGGAAGAATTCTGACAGCGGGGCGCTGAGGAGTGAGGCTGGGTGAGGGGGACGGAGGTGGCTAAGGAGAGAGCTACGAAAAGCCCAAGGCTATTCCTCAAGGAGGACAGGTGCAGCGGAGAAGACTCGAGTCTCTATGACGTGTCGTAGGAAGAAGACTGGGGAGAACCCGACGCTCGCGCCACGGTGGGGAAAGCGCGCGCTCTTGAGCGCAGGCGCAGGCGCCTGCGCTGCCGTTGCCGGGCACCCGCCCGCGAAAGGACAACTTAGACAAGGGGTGGGGGCAGCGGGGACTCCGGAAGGCCACTCTTTACCCGGAAGTGGTTGCAGAGGAACATGGCGTTGCTGGTGCGAGTCCTTGTGAGTGAAGGAGTAATTTTCTGCGGTCGCCCCCAGGGTTGCAGTCGGAGGAGGCAGGGCGGGAGAAACCGGAGGAGAGTGCAGGAGGGGAGCCTGTGTGGCAGCGAGACTGCGCGGTCGCCTCTCTGCGGGGAACTGAGGCAGCTTCCCACTTTCCCCCACCCTCGGTTTGGTGGTGGCATCCCCGTCTTTAGAGGAGGGAGAGAGTGACATCGGACCTCAATTCGGCGAAGTTTGCTTTTCCGCAGCTACCTCTTGGGACCGCTTTCCCTCAGGGAGAGGCAGCACGTGGGTGGGGGCACTGATTGGAGTTTTCGAGAGGCCTGGGTTCCTGTTTCTGTCTGTCACTGATATCCAGTGTGACCTTGGACAAGTCACTTTCGGGCCCCAGTGTCCCGATGGGAAAAATGAGGACGTTAATCTGCAGTTCCTTCGGTTTCCGAGATTCTCTGGGTTTGTTTCCGACATCAGGAAGACGATTCTTAACTGTACAGTTAAGTGGAATACTGTTACAGTTTATGAGATTGAAAGCTGGCTGAAAAACGGGCTCATGCTCTGTCGAGCACAGTGTATGGCACACCAAAGGTGTTCAATAAATGTGTAAGGAATTAATGAAGTGAGGAAGGAATTACTAGACTTCTTAGCACCCTTGTGGGAAACTACTGCCCTTGTGATTCATCCCTATCCTTCTAGCATACTCTGACATCTGGGAATTCAAGGAGAAGGAAAGTGGCAGCAAAAGAATTTTGGATAATATAGAGCCTAGTTACTAATCATTGAGGGATGGGAGGGTTTATCATTTTAGCCAGACTTTCAAAAATTGGGTCAAGGACATTGTTTTTCATAGCAGACACTGCCCATTCCTGCCCCTGGCTTTCTTGTGAGTTAATTTACGCTTATGTTTCTAATCTTTTTATATATGGTTTATAAGAACTGCAATTTAACTTCTTGTATTTCTTGTCAGCCTAGCAAAGTGCAGTACTGTCTATTCCTCCTCAGTAATTGTTTGAAGAATAGCTCATATAACCTACAGAAAGATTCACTTGGTGAAGTAATTGTTGATGCCAGGGCAGAACTTGATTCAGATCTGAGAACTGCTGGAGAAATGGCAACTAGGATGTCGTAAATTATTACATTTTAAAGGTGGATATATCAGGAAAAAGATGAAAAGTTTATTGCGCTGTATACCTTAATGAACACCTTGATTTATCTTGGAATTTAGGGCCTGCTCGATATATTAAATATTCTTGCCCCTGAGTGTGTGGACCATTGCAGGTTTATTTATTCTTAGGTGGTAGAATCCATATAAACTGCCTAACTGCCCTCTATTAGTCAGATTTTTTTATATTTATTCCTTTCTGCTCATCTTTTTAGATAAAAAGCAAGTTTAGGTAAGGAAAGTCACTTTTACTTTATACTATGATTCTTTAAAGGTTTCTAATTATATGATATAATGTGCTGTGTGACAAAGCAATGGAATCTCCCCTAATTCTAGATGAAAGTGACAGTAAACATGAAAGCAGCAGGTATTTATTGACTGCCTATTCTGAAGAGGCCTTTGGGTTGGGTGATGAGGAATTCACAAATACAGGAAATCTACCCGTCTAAGAGTCTGAAGAGCCTTGGTTGAAAGCGTAGCTCTATTACTTACCTTGAGCAAGTCCCCTAACTTCTCTGAACCTCAGGTTTTCTTAATAATAAGTTTGATAGGCTTGATCAGAAAATCGGGTGATACAGATGACATTTAAATGTTTTATTCTCTTCCTTTTAGTTCAGCACCTGTTTTGAGAGTTACTACATTCTAGAAACTATCCAAGGGACTGAGGATGAAAAGCATAGACCTTTCTCTGAAGTTTATAGTCTAATAGAGACAGGAAAGAGAACTACTAATACAACACTTGAAATGCTGTAATAGACGTTTGTACCATGTGCTATAGGAGCAGGGTAGAGACATACCTAAACCAGCTTGAGGATAAGCATCCATCAGGGAGTGATGCCTGAACTAAATGAGAGCATTAGAGAAGGAGAGAGAAGGCATAGAAGAGAAGTGTTAGCTTGTGGTACTAATGCCAGACAACCAAGAACTGTGTGTGAATCTTTGGCTTGATGTGGGCACTTACGGGGAAATGGCAGGAGTCAGGGCCATGTGTCTTATGGTTAGGATTAGAGGTTTATCCTGAGGCAGAGGGGAACCTTTGAAATGTTTTAAGCAAGGCAAAATTTCTTTTTAAGTTTTTTTTCCAAATAATAATAATAATAATTTTTTAATGTTTTTATTTATTTCTGAGAGAGAGAGAGAGACAGAGCGAACAGGGGAGGGTCAGAAAGAGAGGGAGACACAGAATCTGAAACAGGCTCCAGGCTCTGAGCTAGCTGTCAGCACAGAGCCCGATGCGGGACTCGAACCCATGAACCGTGAGATCATGACCTGAGCCGAAGTTGAACGCCCAACCAACTGAGCCACCCAGGAGCCCCAACCCAATCTTCATTTTAAAGTTGCTCTCCTGCCTATAGTATAACCACTGAGGTACTTCTATTGGCTGAGACCCTGAGTCCTTCAAATGGGTTGAGGAGATGCATCATGGGTAAGCTGCAAAGGCACATTGAGGAGCTTTGAATGGTGTGCAACCTAACATGAACTGATAGCAGCTCAGTGTCTAGGCTGGTTTCCTGTGCTCCCCAGTTTGTCCCTAGTCCTGGAGACTGGGTTTTAGGCCAAGGTTATGCACTCCCTGACCTTTTGGTACTTGTGTTGGAGATAGGCAGGTAGTCCATGAAGGTGATGTATACATATTGCTTGGAGTCATCTATCATGCTGTAGATAGCATCTATGTTAAAGCTTCTGTTTTTAGGGCAAAGGAGTTCGTTTTCTAAGATTTTTTGATATTCTTTTTTCATTAAAAATTTTATTTATTTATTTATTTTAAATGTTTTTTATTTATTTCTGGAGAGAGAGAGACAGCGTGAGCAGGGGAGGGTCAGAGAGAGAGGGAGACACAGAGTCTGAAACAGGCTCCAGGCTCTGAGCTGGCAGTCAGCACAGAGCCCGACGCGGGGCTCGAACCCACGAACCGCGAGATCATGACCTAAGCGAAAGTCGGACGCTTAACCGACTAAGCCACCCAGGCGCCCCTTTCATTAAAATTTTTAAAGTTAAAGAATAATCGACATGCAATAACTTGCACTTACTTAATTATATAATTTGATAACTGTTAGCATAGGTATACACTTGAAAAGCTATCACCACAATAAAAATAATGGACATATCTGTCACTCTCCAAAATTTCTTTGTACTCTTTTGCAGTCCTTTTCTCCTATTCTTCTTCCCTCCTGCAACCACCACTGATGAGGGGAACACCTTAGTTTCTTCCTTTTTCTTAAATTAAAAACCTTTTTAAAAGATTTATTTATTTTCGAGAGAGAGGCAGAGTGTGAGAGGGGGAGGTGCAGAGAGAGAAGGGACACAGAATCTGAAACAGGCTTCAGGATCTGAGCTGTCAGCGCAGAGCCTGACTTGGGGCTTGAACTCACAAACTGTGAGATTATGACCTGAGCCGAAGTTGGACGCTTAACCAACTGAGCCATCCAGGTGCCCCTAGTTTCTGTTATCATTTTTAAATTGAAATTTATGAATTTCATTTTGAAAGTATAAAAAAAGTTAAAAAAAAAACTCACAGTAAACATGTATACCCACTATGAGATTTTTGCTTTAATATATCCCTGTAGCAATTGTGGATGGATCAGTCAGAGTGGGCTGAAGTTCGGGTCCCAAAGTCCAGTCAGAACTACTCAAGTAATCCTGGAAGACGTAGGAAGGCCTGTTTAAGAGGGGGTGGGGAAGTGTGGCTAGAGAGAAGGGGATGATTTCAACAAGCATTGAGGAAACAGAGTCTGCAGGGCTTGGTGGAAGGTTAGATATTGAGGGGGAGAGGGAGGGAAATCTAACAGTGAGTCTTAGGTCTGCCTTGGATGACTGAGTTAATGTAGCAGTGACCTTCATTGAGAATGTCCAGTTGGAGATGGTGGTGTTTTGTTGTTTTTGTTTGTTTGTTTGTTTGTTTTTAAGTAGGCTTCACATCCAGCGTGGAGCTTGAAGTCGCTACCCTGAGATCAAGACCTGAGCTCAGATCAAGAGTCCAAGGCTTAACCCACTGAGCCATCCAGGCACCGCCAGTTTTTTGTTTTGTTTTGTTTTTAAGCAGCTGGAGAGTTGGTGTTCAGGAGAGACTAAGCAAGCTGAGATATAGGTTGTAGTTGAAATAAGATGTTGAGATTTCCTGGGCAGTAATATGGATACCTAATATTTACAGGGCACTTACCATGTGGTAAGCACTCTTAAATACTTTATATACGTGAATTTACTTAATCCTTACAATACCCCTTTGAAAAGGTAGGCACTATTATTTTCCCCATTTTAAAATAAGAAATTTGAACCACAGAGAAGGGATATTCCTGAAACATTCTCATTAGTTTCCCCTTATTTTTTCCCTTCTCCAATAATGGGTTTAGGAAGGAAGAGGAAGCTAAAGCACTGCTATTGCTGAGGAGCTCCAGCAGCGGAACTGGATATTTAAGTGCAGTGGGACTTGTTTATGGTTTATGAGCTGTCCTGGGCATTGGTGGTCATTTTTGCTTTACTTTGACATTAGTAGAAATTGCAGAAAGCCACTCTTGTAGTAAAAATTGTAGTAAAATATATACAAGATAACATGTGCCATTTTAATAGTTTTTAACTATATAGTTCAGAGTGGCATTAAATACATCACAACGTTCTGCTGCCATCACACCATTCACGGAACTCTTTTTGTCTTGCAAAACTGAAATTCTACCTATCAAAATCACCATGCCCCCCTCTACAGGCAGCCATCATTCTTTCTGTCCTTATGATTTTGACTACTGTAGTTAACCTTGCATAAGTGGAATCATACGGTATTTGTCATTTTGTGACTGGTTTATTTCACTCAGCCTAATGGCTTCAGGGTTCTTCCATGTTGTAGTATGTGTCAGAATTTCCTTCCTTTTTAAGACTGAATAATATTCCATTGTATGTATAAACCACATTTTGTTTACCCATTCATTTGAGGACAGACACTTGGGTTGCTTCCATCTTTTGGCTATTATGAAATAGTGCTGCCACTATTTATATCGTTTCAAGTCCCTGTTTTTACTTCACTTGGGTATATATTCAGAAGTAGAATTATTGGATCATATGGTAATTCTATGTTTAATTTTTTGAGCAGTTGCCATTTTATTTTCCACAGTTGTTGTACCAGTTTATATACCCACCAGGAAAGCATAAGGGCTTCAGTTTTTCCACATCTTTGCTAATGCTTCTTTTCTTTCTTTTTTTTTCCTTCATAGTGGCCATGTTAATGGTGTGAGGTGATATCTCATTGTAGTTTTGATTTGTATTTCTCTAATGATTAATGATGTTGAACATATTTTATATCCAAGTTGACCATTTGTGTATCTTTGGACAAATACACAGCACAAGTATACTTTTTGTTTTTAATTATTTTGTTTCTATTTTTATTTTTAATTTAAAAGGCAACTGCATAAAGCAATAATTGCAAATCTATGCTGATGAGCACACAATGTTTAAATATAAAATTTGAATGACATTAATGGCACAAGGGAGTCAGGAAGGAATGGAGCTGAATGGAATCAAGTTTTTTTTTCTTAAATGTTTATTTATTTATTTTTGAGAGAGTATGTATTTATCTAAGTAGTTGCCTTTATCAGTGCACTTTATTTCTTCATGTGGATTTGAGTTACTGTAGTGTCAGGGGTCTCATTTCAGCCTGAAGTTTTCCTTCCAGTGTTTGCTGTAGAGCATGTCTGCTATTGATTTTCTCAGTTTTTGTTTATCTAGAAAGTCTTAATTTTTCATCCCATTGCCTTGGTTTCTGAAGAGAAATCACCTATTAATGTTATCAAGGATCCCTTGTACATGTTGAATAGCTTCTCTTGCTGCTTTCAAGATTCTGTCTTTGTTTTTCAACAGCTTGATTATGATATCTATTTTTTAATGCTTTATTTATCATTATATATTAGTAAAAATTTTTTTAATGTTTTATTTATTTCTGAGAGAGAGAGACAGCGTGAGCAGGGGAGGGTCAGAGAGAGAGGGAGACACAGAATGTGAAACAGGCTCCAGGCTCTGAGCTAGCTGTCAGCACAGAGCCCAATGTGGGGCTCCAACCCATGAACCATGAGCTCATGAACTGTGCCGAAGTCGGAGGCTTAACCGACTGAGCCACCCAGGTGCTCCAGTAAAAATTTTTTTTTAAAGTTTTTAAATTTTAAAAGTGAGAGAGAGAGGCAGGGAGGTGCAGAGAGAGGGGGGAGAGAGAGAATCTCAAGCAGGCTCTGCACTGACAGCAGATAAAGAGCTTGAATTCATGAACTGAGATCATGACCTGAGCTGAAACCAAGAGTTGGATGCTTAACCAACTGAGCCACCAAGGTGCCCATGATATGTCTATTGATAGATCTCTCTGATTTATGCTATTGGAGTTAGTTGAGCTTCTTGGATTTATAGATTGATGTTTTTCATCAAATTTGAGGTATTTTCTTCCAGTATTTCTTCAAATATTTTTTCTTTCTCTTTATTTCCTCTTGTCCTTCTGAGATTCCCGTTATAATATGTCGGTACAATTGATGGTATCCTGTAGGTCTCTGGGACTCTGTTAAAATTTTTTCATTCTTTTTTCTTTCTGTTCCTTAGTTTGGATAATCTTGGTTGACCTATTTTCAAGGTCATTGATTTTCTCTTCTGCTCAAATCTGCTGTTTAACCCTTTTAGTGAAATGTTCATTTTACTTATTTTAAAACATAATTTGTTTTTTAAAAAATAATTTCTCTGTTGATATTCTCTATTTTGTGAGATAGCATTCTTATACTTTGCTATATTCAGAATAGTTTCCTTTATTTTATTTTTTTAATTAAAACATCTTTATTTATATTTGAGAGAGAGAGAGAACCAGAGCATGAGCAAAGAAGTGGCAGAGAGAGAGGGAGACACAGAATCTGAAGCAGGCTCCAGGCTCTGAGCTGTCAACACAGAGCCCGACGTGGGGCTCGAACTCATAAACCATGAGATCATGACCTGAGCCAAAGCTGGAAGCTTAACTGACTGAGCCACCCAGGTGTCCCTCCTTTAGATTTTAAACATTTAAAATAGCAGGTTTAGGGGTGCTTGGGTGGCTCAGTAGGTTAAGTGTCCGACTCCTGATTTTGGCTCAGGTCATGATCTTGTGGTTCATGGTGTTCAGCTCTGGGCTGGCTCTGCACTGACAGCATGGAACTTGCTTGGGATTCTGTCTCTCCCTCTCCTGCTCATACTCTCTCACTCAGAATAAATAAACTTTAAGGAAAATAGGTTCACAATCTTTGTCTAGTTTGTGTAACATCTGAGCTTCCTCAGGGACAGTTTCTGTAGTTCCNTTGTTTCTTTCTTTTTTTTTTTTTTCGGTTGAAAACTGGACATTTTAAATAATATAATATCACAGTTCTGGAGATCAGGTCTGTCCTTTCCCATAGTTTGTTATTGTTTTTCTGTTTAGTGACTTTTCTGAATTAATTCTGTAAAGGTTGTATTCTTTGTTGTGTGGTCTCAGCTCAGTTAGCTTTGTGGTCAGGTAATGAGTAAGTCTTCTGGTTTTTGCTGAGGGGTGCTGTGTGCATGCTGGGGTACACCATCAACATTCTGCCAATCATTTAGCCTCCCTGGCTTAAACTTCACTTCCTCCTTGTGTAGAGCCTCAAGGTAAACCAGAGGTCTCAGGTTTTTCCAGTTCTTGAGCACAGCCCTGTGCATATGAGTGGCCTTCTGATTCCCAGGATTATGTCAAACCTTTTCAAAGCTCATTCCCTTGCTTTTCCTTTTAAGCTTCTTTTGTTAGCCTCTTGGTTTCCCCAAGTATTATCCATTGCCTTAGGCAGCCATGAAGTTAAACAGTTGTTTTCAACTAGTGCTCCTGGGGAAATGGCTTTAAGGAGCATCAGCCCCATTCCTAAGTCAACTTTTTTCCAGAGAGGACTAGTTCTTTTAGTGACTAGTGCTATTTGGAAACCAAGTCTGGATGCTGGATATGGTCATTGCTTCCAGGACCTGTCAGGACAGGAATAGGAAATGCATGTATGTATATATTTACGTATGCACACATCTATTTCTGTATTTGTCTATATATATTAAAAACCTGTACCAATTACTTTAAATTCATCCTAGTACCACAGGGTTTATTGTACCCTTCAGCCTTTTCATATTTAACTCCTTTCTCCACTAGAGACTTTAATGTGTATAATAATTAATACATATATTTACTGATATGCTCAATCTTAATATATTTATAGATATGCTCAAATCTTTCCCACATGTAATCAATCTTTTAAAGCTCAGATTGGACACCCCCAACAAAGTGGGAGGAGGCAGAGTATTCAGTAATGATGGAAGAAATGGTTGAACATTCTCTGCTTCCTCTGTCTGTGTAAATATCCTTTTGTAGCATGCCACTTTGTAACTTGCAGGACAGTTTGCTACAGTAGTGTTTATCCTCTGGATTGTGGAAGTGAATTAGTATACATGGCATTCAGAGTACAGGGACCAGTTGACATTTACAGAGTAGATGTATGGTTGATCTTCATCATTCACAGATTCTGTATTTTTGAATTCAGTATACTTGCTAAGACTTATTTATAATTCCAAAATCAATATTAATGGTACTTTTACCATCATTTACAGATATGTAAATGCAGAGGAGTGAAAAATTTGAGCTTCAGCATGCAAGTCCTAGCTGAGATCAATATGCTGACCTCTTATTTTAGCTCTTGTACTGTAAATAAGTATCATTTTCATAGTCTTTTTAATGCCACGGTTTTTGCATTTTTGTACCTTGTTGGTGATTTCCCTGTTAAATATGGCCCCTAAATGTAGTATCTAGTGTTACTAAGCGCAAGAAGGCTGTGATGTTCTTTACAGAGAAAATTTATGTGTTAGAAAAGTTTCTGTTTTTAAAAAAAAAATTTAAGTGTTTTATTTTTATTTTTGAGAGAGAGAGAGAGACAGTGTGAACAGGGGAGGGTCAGAGAGAGAGGGAGACAGCACAGAGCCCAATGCAAGGCTCGAACCCACGAACTGTGAGATCATGACCTGTGCCGAAGTTGGATGATTAACTGACTGAGCCACCCAGGCGCCCCTGGGTTTCATTCGGGAGTGAGTTAATAGTGCTGTTGGTCATGAGTTCAATGTTAATGAGTTAACAGTATATTTATAAATAATTTATAAATAATAAGATGTTTTTAAAGAGAAACATACAAGGTTATATATTGATTGGTTGATGAAAATGTTGTGACCCAGAGGCTTGTAGGAACCTAACCCTGTATTTCCTTTTGGAGCAGTGGTTCAGTTTTGCTAACTCAGTGTTTGTGGTCACTTTATAAAACAAAACTATGGAGAATAGGAGAATGGACTGCCTGTAAAGCCTTCTCCAATTCATTAGTAAGCCAAGGAAAATACTATGTACAGTATCTTAAAAAGCATATGCAGCAACAGACTGGTCTGGACTGATTAAAGCTGTAGTTGAAAAACTGGTCCATCAGAATAATTTGAAATACAAATGTAAAGTCACCTGCATTTAACAGTATGCCAAGGAAATAAAAACATGAAACCCATCTTTAAGATTTTGGTTTTGAAGTGTTGGTGAGGCAAAAAGACAGTAAAACAACTTCCTGCTTACTAATAGTGTATATATTATCCCAAGTTAAGGCAGTAATTCTAATTGTAAGAAATGGCTATAAATGTTTTCCTGAACTTGGAAGTTGAGGTTTGTTAATTGTTATAGGCCTAATATGTTAGTACCTATAAGAGGGAGGTAAGTCCTTCCACAGATTTTTATTTGTTTATTTATTATAATTTAAAAAAAGTTATTTAATTTTGAGAGAGAATGAGCGAGCAGGGGAGGGGCAAAGAGAGAGGAAGAATCTGAAGCAGGCTCCAGGCTTTAAGCTGTCAGCACAGAGCCCTACATGGGGCCTGAACCCATGAACCGTGAGATCATGACCTGAGCCTAAGTCGGATGCTTAACCGACTGAGCCACCCAGGCACTTGCACAAACTTATATTTATAAATGAAGTACTGGGAGAAGTGGAAGGAAAATGGACCAAATAGAGTCAGGAGAACCAGTACCTAGAGTCTGGAGAGACTTTTTAAAAAAAGATTATTTATTTATTTTGAAAGAGAGAGAGAGAGAGAGAGAGAATCCCAAGTGGACTTTGCACTGTCAGAGCAGAGCATGATGTGGGGCTTGAACTCACAAACCTTGAGATCATGACCTGAGCTGAAACTATGAGTCAATTGTTTAATGGTCTGAGCCACCCAGGTGCCCCTGGGGAGACTTTTTGAAGCTAATGAACTCATGGGTTGGGTAGGAGGGAAGAAGAGAGTCCCAGAGGAACTAACTAGAAGGGAATTAGCTTGTGTGGAGAGGAGTCGTAATTCCCAAACCAGAGAATCTGAGTCAGGTTTTGGAACTGCTGAATGGAGAACACAAGACAGTATGTAAATATAAAAATGAGTTCTAGAGGGGTCTAGTTGGTAAAGATCAGATGTTGAAGTTTGATTAAAGGGGCACTTGGAGGCACTGTGAGCTTTTGAGAAAAGGAATTCCCAGGTTCAAGACAATATTTTAAGAAAATACTTCTTGCTTCTGTGGTAGTTTGCTGGTGGAAGAGAAGCTTACTTACATAATTCAGTAACAATTGTTAATAACAATAATGATGCTTTTGTGTGTGTGTTAGTGTTCTGGAGGTGCTTTTACATAGGATCCTTGGAACACTCCTGTGAGGTAGCTTTTATTATTCCCACTTTACATAAGGGAAAATGGAGGTCCAGAATGTTGTAGCTAGTTCAGGGTCATACAGCTATTTAATATCAGTCTTGGGATTCAAATACCCTTTCTGCTACACCTCAGTTTCAATTAAGGCTTTGGACAAGAATTGTTGTTGTAGGATTGGAGAAGGAAAGAACAGAGCTGATTCCTTCTTTCTTCTAATAAGAACTGATTTAAAGTATTGGCATAAAACCAAGTAGAACCAAAATTACAGAGAAGAATTTTGTTGACGTGGGGAAAAATATGATGAAATTCTTCAGAAGATCTTCCAAAAATTTGCATTGTTCCTACTTGTAATTTCCTCTTACTTCCCCCGCCTCGCCTCCCTTGGGCTTGAATCTGCAGAAGTTGAATCCCGTATTTACATTTTTAGGAAAGGAACATCTAACATTGAGTGATTCTGGTAAATGATTCTACATTAGTAAACAAAAAGCCAATAACTTTCTCTCTTATTTGAACATTATCCCAACAGATCAAACTTCAGCTGAAATAAAATATTTTGAAGCTTTACTTTTCATTTGAAACATAAGATGTTGTGAGTAGCTTATTAAAAAGTTACACGATTTTAAAACTGCGAGACACTTTAGAAAGCCTCTCTGAGTTTAAAATTCCTGCATCTTTCTCCATGTACATCACTCCTATCCCTTCTTGCCTACTCATGAGGAAATGGAGATTCAGATTCAACTTAATATTTATTGAGTTGGACATGTTTTTCTTAAATCCTGAGAAGTAGGGATTTTTTTCTTTATTTTATAGAAGAGGCAACAGAGGCTTGTAGCTTTCAGTGGAGCCAAGAGTCAGATCAGTGCTTTTTGATTCCAAATACATGGCTCTTGCCCCTATACTATACTGTGTTTTAAGACTAGTTCAGAGTGTTAGAAGATACTTTGTTGATATTCCTTTTAGCCTTTCATCCCATAAATGAGCATGGATCCAGGAGTTGGGCTGTCTGGGTTCAAATCTTAACCCTGCCATTATATTAACTATGTGACCTTGGGAAATTACTTATTCTCTGTATACCTCAGTTTCTTTATCCATTTAAGTGGAATAATAGCAATATTCCTAGGTCATTGAGTGGTGATTGTGAGTTTTAAATGAGTTTATATATGTAAAGTACCTAGGAAAGTGCCCGTCACAGAGCAAATGCTCGTAAGCATTACTAATAATTGCTATAAGGAACCTGTGCATTGTAGAGAATAAGTTACTTGTAAAGATCATATTAGAATAGCTGAATTAAAACTAGAATCCAGATCTTTGACTCCTAGAATTGTAGTTTATGTTTGGCAAAGCGTTTTTTTGTTTTTTTTTTTTAATTTTTAACGTTTATTTTTGAGAGAGAGAGCGAGAGCGAGCAGCGGAGAGGGAGGGAGAGAGAGGGAGACACAGAATCCAAAGCAGGCTCCAGGCTCTGAGCTATCAGCACAGAGCCCAACACAGGGCTCGAACTCACAAACCGTGAGATCATGACCTGAGCTGAAGTCTGACGCTTAACCAAGGAGCCACTGGAGCCACCCAGGTGCCCCAAGGCAAAGTGTTTTTAAAACAATTTTATATCCAGCCCTCATTGTGGCCCTATAAGTTATATATAGGCCAAATGAAAGAAACCCTTGGATCCCTCAGACTTGGTTCCTAGAATAGATATCTCCAGTACTGTGTACATGAATGCCATTTATACAGTGGAATGTATTTCAGGTTCATAATATAGAGTAGGCTTCTCATGTAGCAAGATAGAGCTCTTCCTTTCCCCAGCCTAGTCTTTCGCTTTGGCCCGGAGACCTTTCTGAGGTCAGTTAGTACCTGAGTGGGAAACTGAACTTCAGTCATTAACTCTTACCAGCCATTTAATCTCTCTCTTTTGTTTTGGAAATCAAATTGGCATAGTATATTTTCCTACCCTAAAAATGTCAGCCTTAGTTTCTTCATCCTTTTGGGGATGATAGTAATTCCACATTGCTTACTATAAAGGGATTCTGTGAAGATCAGATAAATCAGTGTTTATGAAAAGGCATTGCAGACTCTCATTTAAATGATAATTTAATTGTAAAATGCCTGAAGTCTGCTTATTTTGTTACTCTCCTGAGAGGGAGCCCATGTCCCCTGCCTGAGTCAGCCTTATACTAGAGTTATTTTAGTCCATGGATTAGAAGTAGGCAGGGGTACTTCTCTAAAGATAAAATACCTTAGAGAGATGAGCATGAGAAAGCTTGTTCCTGGCCCTGTTTTTGAAGTTCTCCTTTCATTTACCCTGATCTGGCAGAATTTCTAAACTTCTACTCTTGGAGTTGGATATAGATTCTTGACAGTCTTTTTTTTTTCTTTCTCTAGAGGAACTGGATTTCCCAGTGGGTTCCAGTATGCAGCCGATTGGTACCTGTGTCTTCTACACAGGCACAGTGGGGCAGGGCTCTGTCTGGTACTTTCCAGGTAAGGTTTGTTGTTCCTTTGCTTGGTATGAAAACCTTAGTGTTTATTTGCAAATGTCATGTATTTATAGATTAGCCAAACAAATTGTGTGATGGAAAAACCTCATGAGACCACTTCTGGGTCTCTGTGGTGCCAGCTCAGGACTGATTCTTACAGTATGGTGTCTAGGGCGTTGCTTCTAAATACCCCAGCAGTGGAACTTAGCCTAGGATACCATGCTACAGTCTGATGATTTTTACTGTTTGGAATGTTTCCAGATATTCATTTCAGAGTTAACTGCAGTTTTCTTTTTGTAGCCACACTGTGCCACTTTTATTTGGGGTAAGAAATGTTTCTTCCTTTCTTTTTTTTTCTTTTTATGAATACAGAATCCAAGGAACAATTATTTGAGGCCTTAGTTTACCATTGACCACATGATTCATTACTTTGGACCCTCCTTGAGAGTATTTTCTCCTGATATTTGTTAATTATACAAATAATTTAGTAATAAAGGAAATAAAAATCACTCATGACCTCAAATGTGAAAACATCTGCTGGTTTTTTCCCAGTCCTTATATGTGTGTGTGCGCGTGCTAATTTTTTCCATAGATACCTTAACAAATATCCACAGAATTTTATTTTCTGGTGCCTTTTCACTTATTGGAGCAGACATTATTCATGTTAGATAGATTGCATAATTATATTTTTTAATGGCTACGTGTTATTCTATTTACTTAGGCTTTGTTTGATACTGAAATTATTTGCAATTTTTTTTTTGCCTTTGTAGGCTTTAATGTAGTTACCATTTCTTGATAGTTTTTAAAATTTTTACTTTATAAAAGATAAATTTCTAGGAGGGTATATACCTTGGGTCAATGAATGTGAGCAGTTTCTCTCTCCAGAAGATTGTTTTAATTTATATTGCCATCAGCAATGTATATAACTAACTTTTCATTAACTTCCTCTAAATTGGGTGTTTAAAAAAATTTAAACTAACTGGGTAGAAAATGTTACCTTGTTTTGCTTTGTATTTCTTTGTTCATCCATCAAGGTTGAATATTTTTCTGTTTATCAGTTGTATTCTAGTTTGTAAAAATCATATGCTTATATCATTTCTCCATTTATCTGTGGGAATTCTTATAAATTCTCTTTTAAGAATTTATAAATTTAAATAAATTTAAATTCATATAAATTTATAAATTTTATAAATTTAAATTCATATAAATTCTTACCAAATTATATGANTAATCATATATACTTTATTCATATAAATATAATATATTAAAACTATTTAAAATATAGTATAATTCCCTCTAGCTAGTGTGTAAGCCTTTCCCTTAATGAGGACATGTATTGTTTGTGCCTGTATTTCCTGGGTTTCTCACTAACCCTGGCACAGAGTAGGCACTGAATGTATGTTGAATGAATGAGGAATATGCCTGTACAGAAGAGGCATCTACTTTGTGTAGGCATGCAGCTATTTCTTTTCAGAGTTGGGCAACATTCTGCTACTTTTTGTGCATGGAAAATTTTAGTAGAATTATCATAGAGTTCTAAGTCATTTGTTTTTGTGTGTATATAGGTGGTGGAGGGAGGAACTCATTGTGTGAGTCTCCAACTTGTGCCTCATTCTTTGAATCAGTAAACATTTCTTGACTATCTAATATGTATCAGGTACTGTATTAGATTCTGAGACAGCATTATAGCAAAACATTCATGTAAATAACTTAGAGTGGTTTATCTTGTGCTGACAAGATATAATTTTAGCCAGTGTAAATAAACTAGATATGTGCCTTATTGGCACATCTTCCCACTTAGAGGACCCCTGGTTGGAAAACTGTGGTTTTCTTCAGGTACGTGTCTGACTAGGAGGCATATTTAGCACAGAATGAAGAAGAACTTTGTGTTAATGGTGTCATGGGATGGGTGGGCTGCATTTTGACGTAGTAAATTTCCTGTTACTGGAAATATTCAGGCAATGGTCGGAAGATTGTATACTAAGGGCATGGCATAAAAGAAGCCTTCGTTGGTTGAGTGATAGTAGTATCACATGATCTCTAAGGTACTGTCCAATGCTATAATCCTGTTATCATTTTCAAAAAGCTAGGGACATTGTATTCTCATCTCTGTCTTTTTTTTTTTTTTTTTTTTAAGTTTTTTTTTTTAGAGACCGNAGAATCTTAAGCAGGCTCTTTCCACTGTCAGTGGAAGATCAAAGCCCGAGGCAGGGCTTGATCCCACAAACTGTTGAGATCGTGACCTGAGCCAAAATCAAGAGTCTGACGCTTAACCAGCTGAGCCACCCAGGCACCCCATCATTTCTGTCTTTCGTAGATAAACTTTACAGTTCCGTCATATTTGGGGGCACCTGAGTGGCTCAGTTGGTTAAGCATCTGACTCTGGCTCAGGTCATGATCTTGGAGTTAATAAGTTTGGGTGCTGAATCTGTGCTGTCAGCACAGAGCCCACTTTGGATCCTTTGTCCCCCTCTCTCTCTGCTCCTCCATCACTGTTTCTCCCTCCCTCCCTCTCTCTCTCAAAATAAATAAATACACAAAAAAAACCATTTTAAAGCTCTGTTATATTTTGATGAGTATACTTAAACATTTTTTATTTTGAAGTAATTTATACTTATAGAAAAATTGTAAACGTAGCAGGGCTTCCATATAGCCTTTGTCTAGCTTTCTCTAATGTTAAGAATCTTATATAACTATAGTGCAGTTACTGAAACCAGGAAATTAACATTGATATAATGCTATTAACTAATCTATGCAACTTAGTCCAATTTTACCTGTCTTTTCTACTAATGTCCTTTTTTTGGTTCTTCAATTTGGATTTTTTATAATTAGGTTATGCATTTTTGGCAAAAGTGTTGTTTCCTTCTTAGTGTATAATATCTGGGGATATATGATGCCAATGTGTCTTATTGCTGATGACGTTGACTTTGATCACTTGATTATTAAATTGGTGTCTGTCAGGTTTCCCTACTATTAAGTTAATGTTTTTCCCTTTTGTAATTAGTAAGTACCATGTGAGCAGATACTTAGAGACTATTCAGATGCCTTGTTTCTCATTATACTTTTGCTCACTATTTTTAACATTCATCAGTGTTTTCTTTTTTTTTAAGATATATAACATTAATTAATTAATTTGAAAATTGTGGCTTAAAAAACCCCATATAGCTTTAAATTTACTGTATTAACCATTTGAAGTATATGGTTTAGTAGTGTAAAGTATATTCACATTGTCATACAATAGACCTCTTAAACTTTTTCATCTTGCTAAGCTGAAATTCTATACCTATTATACACTAATTCCATACCACCTTACCCTTGGCAACCACATTTCTACTTTCTGCTTCTATGATTTTGACTATTTTAGATATTACATATGGGTGGAATCATATAGTATCTGTCCTTTTGTGACTTATGTTACTTAGCATAATGTCCTTAAGGTTCATCCATGTTGTAGGATGTGACAGGATTTCCTTCGTTTTTAAGGTTATCTAATATTCCATTATATGTATCTACCACATTTGCTTTGTCCATTTTGATGGATATTTGGGTTGCTTCCACATCTTGGCTATTGTGCATAATGCTGTATTAATATAGTATGCAAATATCTCTTCAAGATCCTGCTTTGGATTCTTTTGGCTGTATACTCAGAAGTGAGATTGCTGCATCATGTGGTAATTCTATTGATGGTTCTTGACTGCAGTAATCATTACTGTGGTGTTTGTATAAAGATCATTTTCTATTTCCATCATTACTACTATATTTATTGCTTGGAATTATACTGTAAGGAAGAGGTGTCACTTCTCCATTTATTTATTCAATTATTTATATGAGTATGAGCTCATAGATATTTATTTCCTTCTATGAGTTATAATTTATTATGCCTATTATTTATTTTGTTGATCAGATTGTCCCAGGTTTGGCTATTAGGAACTCCTTCAAGTTCCTTTTCTATATACTTTCATCATTTTTAAACATTCTTTATTTTCTACCACCACAAGATGTTTCAGGTTTATCTTGTATTTTCTTTGCTTTAGCCCTAGGTTCAACAGTTTCTCCTAAGGAGCCTTGGTTTCTTTAATTAGAGAATGGTATTTGGAATGTTTAAAAATCCACATCTTTGTGCTTGGTGTGCATGATCATATGTTATTGACTCCTACTTAGGTTTTTGAAAGCAGCTTGAAATAGGGGAAAGAAGATAGCTCTGAATGTATGTTTAATCCCTTAATGAACTTTACTTCTCTGGGCTTAAGTATCTTCATCTATAAAATAGAAAAAAAAAATAATACCAACCTTGCAAAGTTGTTGAGATGATGCGAGTAAAACATCAAGCATAAAAGTCCTGGGCATATAGGAGATCTTCAATAAATTGTAACGGCTGTTTTTGTTGCTATTTGTATGTTCATGCTACTTGGGTAAATTTCATCTTTACTGTATATATTGAAACAAAAAAATTAATTTTCCTAAAACTACCTTAAACAAGTTGCAAGCTCTCCCTAGTCTTAGTTTCCTCATCTGTGAAATGAAAAGTTTGGACTTAGATCTCAGGTTTCTTCCAGCTCAAGTGTTGTTATTCTGAGTTACTCCTTAGTTCTTCAATTGCTTTTTCTCCAAGCTAAACATTTTAGCCTTTCATTTTAATTCCTTTTAACCTTTCACTAGGACCTTTTATTCATTTCTTTGATCATTCCTGTGGTTATTTTCTGGATCTTCTCCAGTTTGTCCTTCTATTTAAAAAATTTTTTTTTGAAAAAAATTCTACCTAAGTTTTATTGAGTACCGACTCTATGCCCAGAATGATCTTGAGCAATGGGACAGAAAATAAAAGAAGTATATGGGAGACTGTGCCTTGGTAGAGCTTACTAATGGAGCAGATATACACTGACAATTTAGGAATTTCTTGAGTCCTTCCCTCCTTTCCTTCCTTTATTCCCCTTCCCTTCCCCCTTCCCTTCTCCCTTCCCCTTTCTCTTCCCTCTCCCTTCCTTCCCATTTCCCTCCCTTCCCTCTCCCTTCCCTTACTCCTTTTCTTCCCTTCCCTTCCCCCTTCCCTTTCTCCTTCTTCCTTCCCCTCCCTCCCCTTCCCTATCCCTTTCCTTCTTCCCTACTCTTCCTTCTTCCCTTTTCTTCTGCCTTTCCCTTCCCTTCCCTGCTCTCTCCCCTCTACCTCCTCTCCTCTTCCCCTTCCTTTCCTCCCCCTCCTTTTTTTCTTTTTAGATCAGGGAGGTCTGTACTTATAGAACCTTTCTGAAAGCATAAAATAAAAGTGAAATCTTACATTCATTTTAATGAGGGCTGCCTGCAAAAGATTTTATCATTGGAGTTGTCTGGAGCAGGTCTTTGCATTTATGTTATGTATTGCAATTTGCTTATCTTTTTCACATTGTTTTATTTGGTTCTCAAAACAAATTTATGATAGGCAGAGCTGGGGCTTCTGACTCAATGTTTTCTACTATACTGTGCTTCCTCAACTTTGTCTTCTGACTCACCTTCTCTATTCTGCCCACTTCTTAAGGCTTCTTTGTGAGGTCTTTTTGGGTGACTGTAGGTAATTCTTTTCTCCCTCCAAATTTCTCTTGTTTACCCTATTCATTACATACCTTTAAGCATTTTTGTACATTTTATTGAAGTATAATAAAAATACAGAAAAAGGTATAAATCATAAGTATACACCTTAATTAATAATTACAAGGTTAACTAACCAGCACTCAGATCAAGAAATAGAACCCAAGAACTTCCTTGATTCCCCGTCACCACGCATAAGCAAGTTTAACCAGTCTTCACTTTGAATATCATAAAATAGTTTTATCTTTTAAAAAAACAATATGTACTCTCTTGTGTTTGTCTGCTTTCATTCAACTTTGTTTTAGAAATTCATCAATATTGTTCTGTGTGGTTATAGTTTATTCATTCTCCTTGTGTTTTTTTTTTTGGGTTTTTTTTTTTGTGAACACATTTCTATTGGGCTATATGCTTAGAAGTTGAATTGCTGTGTCTTACAGAATGCGTATGCATTCAGCTTCTGTAGATATAGCCAAATAATTTTTCAGAGTGATTGTACCATTTTTTACTCCTACCAGAAATGTGTGAGAGTTCTGGTTGTTCTGCAGCTTTGCTACACTTCTGTGTGTGTGTGTGTGTGTGTGTGTGTGTGTGTGCATGATCTTTAATCATTTTAAAATATGATACTTGGTTCCGTTTCTTGTGTGAGTCTTCTTTCTTTTCTGCACAAGACTATGAGCTCTTCGAGGATAGGGATTGTCTGTATCCTAAAACTGGACATAAAGACTGGCATACTGTGGGCAGTTAATAAAGGTTGGGTGAATAACATGCACGCACAGCACATATGTAGGTAAGGACAAGAAGGAAATAAATAACCATGTAAGTGGTTGTTCATTCAACGAACATTTGAGTGTTTCCTGTATCTAACACGCTATGTTTGATTCTGGTAATATACCTAATTTCTACCCTCATGAATCTTTTTGGTAGTGGTGATAGAAAATAAGCAAGTTTCATAAATATAATTTTATATTACAATAAGTACTATAAATGAAATGAACAGGTTACTGCTATGATAGAGAATAATGGGATGATAAGAAACTATGTTTAGGTAAAATGGTCAGAGAAGGCCTCTTTGAAAAAGTGACATTTGAATATTTCAGAGTATTTTTTTTCTTTTACAAAAGTTATTTATTGGTATCTTTTCAATTTAAATAAAGGAAAAAATTGATGTCTTTAAAGGTCAAGGGAGTCTTTTCTGAGGGGCGAGTAAGTAAATGTGTGTATTTATAGATATGTGTAGGTATGGGGAATCTAGGTGTTGTCCTTAGTATTAAGTACCTGGGTACTTCAGTGGTTCAAATAGTGTTAATGTTAACTCAGGAATAATGGTCAGACAGAAATACAGCTATTGGTGCATCCATTCATTACTCCTGGAGCTATGGGAGAAGGATCATATAATCTAGTAGGAGAGAACTTGCTAGTTGAAATTGTTGTCAATTGTGTTCTTTGAACCTGTTTTAAGTACTTTGTGTTCTCGATGGACCATTACGTTGATGTATGTGATGTAATGGGAGGTATTCTGTGTTTAGTCTGTTTTTCAAAGCCTGCTTAATACCTATGAGTTAAAGCATAAGTATTCCTGGGACTGACTAGAAGAATCCTAACTAATTTTTTAATACCCTTATTTGGAAAGAAAAGTAAATGGTAATTTAAAAAAATTTTTTTTTAATGTTTTATTTATTTCTGAGAGAGAGAGAGAGAGGCAGTGTGAGCAGGTGAGGGTCAGAGAGAGAGGGAGACACAGAATCTAAAGCAGGCCCCAGGCTCCAAGCTGGCTGTCAGCACAGAGCCCGACGTGGGGCTCAAACCCACAAACCATGAGATCATGACCTGAGCCGAAGTCAGACGCCTAACGGACTGAACCATCCAAGCGCCCCAGTAAATGGTAATTCTTTATTAGAAGTTCTGTTTTTCCCTCATTAGGATTAAAGGAAAAAAATCATTTTTATTTCCTGTGTCTACTCTCTTCTGGAATAAACCAGAATTAAAGGGGTAACCCTCCTTCTCCCTCTCACCCCTTGTTGGGTAAAGGTAGTATAATAGTATTGAGATTTTGGAAACTATATTCCTAAATTTATCCATAATTTTAACAACATACCTCTTTCATTTCTTTGTTTTCTTTCTAGAGATGCCCATATACATTCATGTTTTTACCTATAATTTTATACATATAAATGTTTCCATGTTGTCAGAAGTAATGAGCTTTAATGTAAACTATGGACTTCGGGTGATAATGATGTGTCAGAGTAGGTTAATCTGTTGTAACAAATGTGCCACTGCTGGGAGATGCTGATAGTGGAGGAGGAGTGTATAGAGAGCGGGTTTATGGGAGCTCTCTATTTCCTCTTCAATTTTGGTGTGAAGCTAAAGTTGTTTTAAAAAATAAAGTCTATTTAAAAAATCTCAGGGACTACCTCATTTTCTATTGAATGATTTTGCTGTAATTTAATTAACCATCTTGTTGGAAATCTTCTTATTGCTTCCCCCTCCCCTCCAGTTTTCACTCTTGTGCATAGTGCTACAGTGAGGCTTTCTTACTTGAAAAAATTTTCCCTTAGGAATTTATTTTCAAAGCTGTGTTTATTAGTCTTGATTTTAATACCAACCTAATAGTGTTATGGTGAGGATTAAATAAGGTAGTTCATATAGGGCACTTAGCATAATACCTGACACATGATAGTTGTAAATAATGGTTATTTTTATTGCCAAAGTGCATCCAAATCAGTGTGAACATAAAAGGGAGGCAATTTTGATCTGAACAACAGTGATGTTGATGATGATATTGGTGGTGATGGAAGCTTCCATGACTTACTATTTTGTGAAAGATACTTTACATGTGTTATCTTCTTTAATCCTCCCTACAACTGAGGTTCAGTAAGTTGCTCATGGCCACCCAGCTTGTAAGTGGCAGAAGCATGGTTTTTTTAAAAAATTATTTTAATGTTTTACTTATTTTTGAGACAGAGAGAGAGACAGTATGAGCAGGAGAGGGACAGAAAGAGAGGGAGACACAGAATCTGAAGACAGGCTCCAGGCTCTGAGCTAGCAATCAGCACAGAGCCCGACGTGGGGCTTGAACCCACAAACCGCGAGATCATGACCTGAGCCGAAGTCGGACGCTTAACGGACTGAGCCACCCAGGCGCCCAGTCAGAAGCAGGTTTTAAACTTAAAACTGACTGTTAAAAGAGTCTTTTTTAACTGCCCCTGCTGCTGCTCATGTTTAGATAGGTATTTATTGCAATTCTAGTTCCTAAAATTGACTCAGATTTATTTAGTTCCAGGTTTCCAAGACAGAATCCTTTAATTTATTCACGTATCCAGGAGATATTTATTGAATACCTACCATGTACCAGACAACCATTTTAATGCCCATCTTTGATTCTTTTGGTGATCACATCACCAGGAGCTAGGTTAAGCAAGATTGGAAAGATTCTATAATCTTTACTTTGAAGTAGCTCTACTCAGATTAACTAAGTGAATGCTCTCTGTTGCTTATATCTGTCTTTTTAATCCCCAGTGGCCCCAGATAAGCCAGTCCCTAGTGTGTGGTGGATCAGAACAGATTCCTGGGATAGATGTACAGTGGAATAGGAAGTATCATACCACAAATAAGGTGAGAATTATTAGTGCTTTCTACATTTATAGACTGTTTTCACACAGGTGTTCTTATTTGAATCTCAGCAAAATTGTTAGCTGGATGAGGCAAGGAATTTTATTGAATGCAGAAGGTGAGGCTCAAGGAAGTAAACTGACTTGCCCAAGGTCACAAGGATAAGTGACAGGCCAATTGAATATTGAACTTAAGAGTTCTCTGATCCTGAGTCCTGTATTTCTTCCACTGTAGTATCTTGCTTGGAAAACACTTTTTTAATTATTTTTTAAATGTTTATTTTTGAGATAGAGAGAGAGGGAGGCAGGGATGGAGGGGGAGGGGCAAAGAGAGGGAGACACAGAATCCAAAGTAGGTTCAAGGCTCTGGCTCCAGACTCTGAGCTATCAGCCCAGAACCTGAGGCAGGGCTCAAACTCACAGACTGCGAGATCAAGATCTGAGCTGAAGTCGGATGCTTAACCAACTGAGCTACCCAGGTGCCTCTGGAAAACACTTTAGGGAAGAAAGTTGTTATGGACTTTTTATGTTAAAAATAAAATAGCATTTAACTTTTGCAGGATTTCTTTCTTTTTTATTTTTTTTAGAATTTTAATTAATTTATTTTTAGAGAGAGAGTGGAGAAGAGGGCGGGGGGGTGGGGAGAGCGCGTCTCAAGCAGACTCCACGTTCAGTGTGGAGCCCAACATGGGGCTCAATCCCATGACCCTGAGCCAAAATCAAGAGCCAAAATCTAGAGTCAGATGCTCAACCAACTGAGCCACCCAAGTGCCCCTGGAAAATGTCTTATTGATTATATAGCCTGCCTTCATTTGGAGAAGCCTATCATTAGAATAGGTTTTTCTTGGAGTTTATTTGCAAACTACAAGACTCGTGTCTTCTATAGTTATTAATAAAATTTGTTAGGCCAAAAAACATGAGTTTAGAAACATTTATTCAGTGCTTGGTTTGGGCGATTATGATTTTGAATGACTTTTGACTGCTTTCAGATAGTAGTTTTCTTTCCTTTTCCTGTTATGTCAAAAACATACAACATTCCTCTTTTCAGAAGTCTTTGGGAGATGAGGGTCAAGATTTCCTTTTATAAGTATTGTTTTCCATAGAACTTTTATTCTGATACCCCAAATCGGTCATTTCCTAGACATGAGTTCATAGGCATAAGGTCAGTGATATGGCTCTGAATTTTGAGGTCATCTGTTAGATAGAGTTCCAGATGTGTTTGCACTAAGTGATAAGATGCTCAGAAAAATGAGAATTAAAAATTGTAGGTGAAAAAAAAAAATCTAAGCAATAAAAACGCCCTTAGGCCTAATGAGAAACAAAAGCATTCTTTTTAAAAAAATTATTTTGCAACTAATTTTGTCACCTTCTTTTTGATTAAATAGCTTTTTACTACCAAGGATTCCCCACAGCCTGTTGAGGAGAAGGTTGGTGCCTTCACGAAGATAATAGAAGCCATGGGATTTACAGGACCTTTGAAATACAGCAAATGGGTAAAGTCTTTTTCAGTTCTTCTCATTTTCTTTTCAGGCTTTGTGCTCTCTGCTCCTCATAGAAGATTTTTTAAAGCTTCTACTTTGCTTTTGTGAAATTCATACATTATTTTGAGAACTTCAAAATGTGTTGTCCCCCTCCACATTCCCATTCTAAGTCAGATCTTTGTATCATGTGGGCTGAAATACTCCCTCTATTCCTTGAACCTGATTCCTTAGAAGTATCTCAGTGCAAGCTAAGACTGGGCTTTCTAGGCTCTTTCTACATGATATGCTATACAAATGAGTTTTAAGGAAGTAGATGGGCCAGATGTTCTGATGGGTAGCATTCTTAAGGAAATACTACTCTCTGATGAATCCATACTCATAAATGATTTTTTCATGGGGTCACTGTAGTGATTTTTGTTAAAATTTTATTAATAAGCATTTTTCAAATTAATCAATTCTGCAGTTTATTGCTATTCTTATTATGGAGGGTTATTTGCTATCTGTGTCATTCCTAGTCAAGCCTTGGCCTACCATGTTATCTGTTTCATAGTAATTGCTATATATGAATGACTATCTTCTCTGCACCAGGTGTATATTGCCCATGGGTTTTTATTTTTTTATTTTTATTTTTTTTATGTTTTTTTTAATTTATTTCTAGGAGAGAGAGAGACAGCGTGTGCAGGGGAGGGTCAGAGAGAGAGGGGTCACAGGCTCTGAAATAGGCTCCAGGCTCTGAGCTGGCAGTCAGCACAGAGCCCGACGCGGGGCTCGAACCCACGAACCACGAGATCAAGACCTAAGCGAAAGTCGGACGCTTAACCGACTAAGCCACCCAGGCGCCCCTATTTTTTTATTATTTNCATTTCCCCCTTCCACAACCCCTCCAGTAACCCTCTGTTTGTTCTCCATAATTATGAGTCTCATGTTTCTGTCCCTACCCGTTTTTATATTATTTTTGCTTCCCTTCCCTTATGTTTATCTGTTTTGTATCTTAAAGTCTTCATATGAGTGGAGTCATATGATATTTGTTTTTCTCTGACTGACTAATTTCACTTAGCACGGTACCCTCTAGTTCCATCCACGTAGTTGCAATGCCCATGGGTTTTTATAACAATGCCTGTAACTAATTAAAGTAATAAAACATTAACCATTGAGTTTTTCTCAGCCCAGTTATCTCCTGATGCTAGCATTTCTCTCTCTACTTTTATAGCAGAAGTGCCTTTTAATGCTTTTCAGGTTTGTTAGAATGTTGGATAAGCCTAATCAATCATAAGTTATGTATTAATCAAAGCAAATCAACACAAAGCATTAACAAGGACTTTTCTAGAAAAGCTTTGCCCCAAATGATCGAACAATGCCAGTTATACCATTTCAATAGGATGGATTCAAATTAGAATTTAAATTTTATTACAGACTTTATTTGTAGTTTCTTCTTGGAATGTATGGTTCTCTTCCTAATAATTCTCACTGCAGCAAGTATAGGTTTCTCTATATCTCTTTTTTACATAAATTCTAAAAAGCAAATGGTAATTTTATAAGCATATTTAAAATTTTTTTTAAGTTTATTTATTTTTGAGAGAGATAGAGACAGTGCAAGTGAGGGAGGGCAGATAGAGAGGGAAAGAGGGAATCCCAGGCAGGCTCTGTATCACAGCATAGAGCCTAATGTGTGCCTCGAACCCACGAAACCATGAGATCATGACCTGAGCTGAAAGCAAGAGTCACACACTCAACTGACTGAGCCAACCAGGCACCCCAAGCATTCTGTTTTTAAGGGGCTTTGAAAAGTATAGAAGATAACACATATCTGGGGCCCTAGGTGGTTCAGTCAGTTGTGTCTGATTTCAGATCAGGTCATGATCTTGCGATTGATGAGTTTGAGCCCTGCATTGAACTCTGGTTCTATACAGACAACTCAGAGCCTGGAGCCTGCTTTGGATTCTGTATCTCCCTTTCTCTCTGTGCTCTTGTCTCTCTCAAAAATAAATAAACATCAACAAAAAATTAAAAAGAAAAAAAAGATAACACATATCCTAGGTAATAATGATGTTCTTGAGACTGTAAGACTATGATGTGCATTGTTAATCATCAGTGAAATATTAGTTATATTCATTAAAGTTATCTTTTTTATATCTTAATTTTTTGTAAATGATAATCATTGGTATATTTGGTAACGTTTTTGACAAGAATATTTTCCCTTATTAAAGAAATGTGATTATGGCATTTAAAAGCTAGTGTGTTTTGTTTGAAAATTAGAAATTAATTAAAAGAGAAGGGAAATGAGAGCAGAAAGAAAAAAAAGTGGAAAATTTGCTGTTTTATTTATTTCTTGATGGTTGAGTTCCACTTGGTTGCTACCATTGCTTTGTCTAGGCTGTTTTTTTATGATTCCAGAGGGAAAGTTGGCTACCATTTGGAGGATTACTAAATCATCAGGAAAATTTCCTCACTGTTGTAGTTTAAGTTAGCCTTTGATTTTTCTTGGTTCCTTTGTGACCTCAACAAAGTGCTTAATATTTGCATTTCAAAATCTTTTGTGATGTGGCAGTGTCTACTTTCTGTAACCTTTATTTTTTAATTTGTGATAGAAACATCAAAGTATGACATTCTAGTATAATAGTAGGTGGGAAAACATAGGTATAACTTTCCATTTTGAAAGATGGCAAGCCCTTTTCAGCAAATGTTGACTCAGAAATCTATGGCTAGACCCTTGTATTGGGTTACCCTGGAAAGATTCTTTGAGTTTTGTGTTTTCACATGTCTTTCATTAGGGAGAAAAATATCTGCTTGATGGCAATATCAACTGTCTTTCCTCCATTTTTTTTTTCTATAACATTGTCATCTGTAGTTTCATTTTTCTTCTAGATTCATATTTAGGAATTTAAATGTAGCTTTTCCTTACCTATTTGTCCTAAAATAACCATTCTTTTCCATTATCTTTATGTGGCAATATACAGGTAAAACAAGGACATTTACCAGGTTCAGCCACATGTCATAGAATAGGTGGTTTCCAGATTAGCAATAAGCCAAAAAATTATTTCTGTTCTGAAGGACACTGACAAACTGGAATGTATTCAGAAGTGAGCAGTGAGTTTTGTAAAGGCTTCAGAAAGTGTGTTGAATGAAGAAAGGTTGAAAGAAATAGGGATGCTTAGCCTGGAAAAGAGAAGACATCATGATGGTTCTTCTCAGGTATTTGTAAAAAAATAAAAAGAGAGAGAGAGAGAGAAAGAGAGAGAGAGAGAGACTTAATCTAACTAAGGTATTCCGCTGGGCATTAGATGTTTTATGAATGTTACATGAAGAAGATTTACATTCAATAAAATAAAAATCTAACAACAAGAATTGTCCTTTAGGGGGATAGGTAACCTCACAAGGTCATTGGACTTGTTTGAACAGTGGCCCAGATGGTTGACTGTGAATCAAGAATGTTGTAGAAGGAATTTCAGTATGGAATAGAAGGTTCAAATGACTTCAAAGCCCCTCCAACTCTCACACAGCTGTTAGTACAAACTTTTTACTACATTCATTTTTTATCTTGTAAGATGGTACCAGATGCCTCAGTCAGTGGGAGAGCTGATTTTCATTTCTTAAAGGTGTCTTAGGTGTTTGTGTTTTCATCAAGTACACCAATGAGGTCTTCCAAAATTAGAATGAAATAAACATGAAGTCAGATGAGAACCATAACAATGTGTATTGACGGGATGGAATTTAGGCTGACTTACCTCTTTAACCTAAATTACTGTGTGAATCTTGAAGAAATCCTTTCCCCGTTATTTCCAGTCCTTCTCTGATGGTCTTAGGGGACTTGCTTTAGACATTTGTCCAGGAAAATGGCTCACCCAAGTATAAAGGCTTGGCTTCACTGCAAGAAAAGCGAAGAACTATAAAATACTCCTGATTGCCATTTTATTATGAGCACTGTGTAAATACACTGGCCAGTCTGCTGAGGTCTTCATTATTTGCGGTGAAGGCTTTCTTCATGAACATGCGAGAGACAGCTTTCTCAAGGGATGACTTGGGTCATGGTGGTAGATCTGCCTTTCCTCAGGCAGAATAATTGATTATGAACTTAGAGAACTGTCTATATAAGAATCTGAAGGAAAATGCAGAGTTAAAAATCAAGAAATAGGCCATTAGGAATTTTACTTAAAATTGTAAATGTGTTGATATTTATTTACTAGTACCCATATTTGACAGATACTAGTTTTTGCCATATTTGGTTTAGTTTTATTTTTTCCAATATAAATTTTGCAGAAAAAAATCCAGCCATTTATCCTTTCTTCCCTTTCATTTCCCCACTGAGATCACTGCTATTCTTAAGTTGGTTTTTGTCATTGTCTTGTAAAATTCTGTTCTTTTACCACTCATATATTATCCATAAACAACATATATACTATTATTTTGTGTTCATAAACGTTATATAAGTGGTATCTTACTTTTCAACTTGTTTTAGACATTTGTCCAGGAAAAAACATAATGTCAACATTATGTTTTTGAGTAGAGAGCTGATTTTTGTCATTTCAACTGCTGATTAGCTTCACATTGTATAATTAAACTATAGCTATACTATTCCTCTACTAACGACACTTGTTTTAGTCTTTTCATAATAATAGTATGTTTTAAATTGTGCAGGAGCTTCTTGAGGAAGAAAAATATAATTATTGGGTTACTAGCGTATGAACAGTTTTAACTGTATTTTTAAGATTTTAAGTAATCTGTACACCCAACTCACAACTCAAGATCAAGAGTCAAATGCTCCACTGACTTAGCCAGCCAGGTGCTCCATTAACTTGTATTTATCAGTTGTTAAGTTATACTTATCAATTGTTATATCAGTTTATATGTCTATCAGTAGGATTTAAAGGTTCAATGTCATTTCCAATGCTTGATACTGTCAAGCTGTTTAATGTTTACAAATTAGATGGTGTGAAATGGTATTTTTAAATTTAATTGGTATTCCTTTGGTTACCAATAAAGTTGTATGTCTTCTCTTATGTTTACAGGCAAAAAAAAAAAACTATAAATGTGTCTGTAGTCGAAGTAGGCCATAAGCTTCATGAAAACAGGAGTTTTTGACTTCTTTGTTTACTGCTGTATTCCCAACATCCAAATCCATGTCAGGCACTCAGTTAGATACTCAATAAATTATTTGTCAAATGAAGTGAAGAGCTAACAGATATCCTAAATGCTCTGTCTTGAGAATAGAAGTAGGCCCGTCAAAGCCAAGAGAATAAGATATGATATTAGAATATCATTAGTTTAATGATGGTATAGACCAGTACTTCCCAAAATGTGTTCTCTGTCAAATACTTCCAAGAGCTACAGATGTTAACAAAGTTAAATAGGTTTCTTTTTTAGCCTGCTGATATGGTGAATTACATTGATTGCCTTGTGAATGTTGCATCAACTTTGCATTCCAGGGATAAATCGCAGTTGGTTGTGATTTATTATCCTTTTGAAATATTGCTGGATTGGGGTGCCTAGGTGGCTCAGTTGGTTGAGCGTCCGATTCTAGATTTCAGCTCAGGTCATGATCCCAGGGTTGTGGGATTGAGCCCTGCATTGGGCTCTGCACTGATCATGGAGCCTACTTAAGATTCTCTTTCCCTCTGCTCCTTTCCCCTGCTCATGCTTTCTCTGTCTCTGTCTCTGTCTCTCTCTCAAAAAAAAAAATATTGCTAGATTTGGGGTACCTTATGGCTTAGTTGGTAGAACGTGCACCTCTTGATTTCGGGGTTGAGTTCAAGCCCCATGTTGGGTGTAGAGGTTACTTAAAAGTAAAAAATCTTTAAAAAATATTGCTATGCTTGATTTGTTAATATTTTGTCAAGGAGTTTTACATCCATGTTCATGAAGGCTATGGCTCTATAGTTTTATTTCTTCTAATGACTTTGATTTTGATATCAGGGTAATACTGGCCTTGTAGAAGGAGCTAGAAAGTGTATTTCCCTTCTATTTTCTGGAACAGTTTATGTAGATTTAGTGTCCTTTTATTTTAAGTTTATTTGTTTGTTTTTTATAAGTAGTTTATTGTCAAGTTGGTTTCCAACAATACCCAGTGCTCATCCCCACAAGTGCCCTCCTCCATGCCCATCACCCCCCCACACACCCATCAGTCCTCAGTTTGTTCTCAGCATTCAAGAGTCTCTCATGGTTTGCCTCCCTCCCTCTCCCCCACTATTTCCCACCTTCTTCTCCCCCATGGTCCTCTGTTAAGTTCCTCCTAATCCTCCTGTACGTGCAAACATATGGTAGCTGTCCTTCTCTGCCTGACTTATTTTGCTCAGCATAACACCCTCAAGTTCCATCCATGTTGCTACACATGGCCAGATTTCATTCTTTCTCATTGCCATGTAGTATTCCATCGTATAGATTAACCACATCTTCTTGATCCATTCGTCCGTTGATGGACACTTAGGCTCTTTCTGTGTTTTGGCTATTGTTGAGAGTGTTGCTATGAACTTAAGTTTATTTATTTTTGAGAGAGAGAGAGGAAAGCATGGGGTGGGGCAGAGAGAATGGGAGACAGAGGATCCAAAGTGGGCTCTGCACTGACAGCAGATAGCCAGATGCGGGGTTTGAACTCATGAACCATGAGGTCATGACCTCAGACTGAAGTCAGAACCTTGACCAACTGAGCCACTCAGGCACCCCTTCTATCAACATTGAGTGATGTTGAAGATTGTCTGAATATGTGGAGTTTTCTTTGGAGAAGGTGTTTTTTTTTTTTAACCACAAATCCTATTTCTTTAATAGATACAGGACTATTCATGTTATTTATTCTAGGGAGTTTGGGTAGTGTGTTCTTCAAGAATTTATCCATTTTCTCTGATAATCAAATCTATTGTCCTAAAGATGTTCATAATATTCCCTTCATATCCTTAGGATATGTTGTGGTATCCTCTCTGATTCTTTTTTTTTTATGTGTTTTTTTTTTTTTTGAGAGAGAGAGAGAGGGCATACATGTGCGAAGGCACGAGAGAAGGGCAGGGAGAAAGGGAGACACAGAATATGAAGACAGAGATCATGACCTGAACTGAAGTTGGACACTTAACCAATTGAGCCACCCAGGTGTGCCTCCTTTCTGATTCCTGATATTGCTAATTTTTATCTTTCCTGTTTTTTCTTTTCTTGATCAGTTCTACTTACATTTTATCAATTTTATCGATAATTTCAAGGAACCAGCTTTGGCTTCTTTGATTTTCTGTGTGATTTTTCTGTTTCTAATATTATGAATCTCTGTTCTTTATTATATCTTTTTGCTTGCTTTTTAGGTTTAATTTGCTCTTCTTTTTTTGTGACTTCCCATGGGTTTGCTTAAATTGGCTTCAAATGCTGATTTATTTCCTAGGTAGATAGGTCTGTTTTCCAGTTGTTATGTTTATTCTGTTTCCTCTCATATGAGCTTTACTCTGAAAGCCTTGAAAACGTGACAGATCTCAAATTAGTAAAGAAAAAAATCTTAATTATAATTTGAGACATAATCCTTCTTTAATTTATTCTAGGTATTTCTGCCCATCAGAGACACTGTTGTTTTGACTCTAGATTGTATAGAGAAATATGAGCATTATATAACATTGGATGTAGTATATTTTTGGTGACTTTGAACCTTAAAAACATAGCTTTGCTAAAGTTCTGGATTGTTTTTTCTTCAGTTTCTGTTTCAGTCTCAATTTGTGTAGATTATTTTAGTCTGTATATTTGCGTTTGTAATTCTCTGTCATTTTAAGAAAAAGTAAGCTTCTTATAAGCTTGTTGTGGATGGGCTAATTTATTTAATTCAAAGTCCTTGGAAATACTTCCTTACTTGAGTACTGAGTTGATCTTCAGGCCTACAGTTCAACTCGTAAAAGAATTTATTCTTCACATTTAGATTTATTTTTATGAAGGCATAATGTACATACAGTAAAATATACAAATCTTAAGTATACAACTCAATGAATAAATTAAAACCACCACTCAGATCAAGATTCTAAGAGAATTTGGGGTGCTCAGTTGGTTAAGCATATGACTCAATTTCAGCTCAGGTCATGATCTTGCGGTTTGTGAGGTCAAGCTCTGCATCCAGCTGTCTGCTGTCATCCAGATCCTCTGCTCCTCCCCTGCTTGTGCTCTCTTTGTCTCTCAAAAATAAATAAACATTAAAAAATTTTTTTTTATAAAGGTACTAAGAGAATTCTTAGTGCTTTTGGGAATAGTAAACAGTTGATACTTTTACTGTATTTTTTTTACATTCACTAAAAACCCTTATTTGTATGCACAGTCTTCTTAATCAGCAAACTATAAAACTAGGGAAAATATAGAAAAAAATTATCACTTCTCCAAGATATAAAAAAGACAGAATAGATAGTAGTGCTTCTGAGGAAAGATCGAAGGATTGAGGTTTTGTTTGTTTGTTTTTTGTTTAAGTTTTTGTTTTTGCTTGTTTGATTTTGGTCATAAGAATGGGTAATTTTTTAATATAAAGGGTTTCAGATTATAAAGAGTTAATGTGAATGATGCTGAATAGTGGTATAGAGACTCAAATGTGATGAAATGAGTTTGAGTTAAAGGAGAGATTTCATTTAAATATTGGAAGAATCTTTTTGACATTTTGATGCTAACTCATAAATGTAAAAAATGTCTGTGAATGGTTGGCTTTAAGAAAAGAAGGATAGAATTGATATTGGTTAAGCTATTAAGTTTGCCTAGAGACAAGTTTGGACTCATCATCCTAGTTGAACAAATACAAGATTTTGTGACTTGTGTCTAATAGCACTAGAACATCCACTTGGTCATATCTTGAGTTTGGTTTTATTTTTCTTATCTAGAAGATTAAGATTGCGGCCCTGCGCATGTATACTAGCTGTGTGGAGAAAACTGACTTCGAGGAATTCTTTCTAAGTAAGTTACTGTTTTTGATAGTTCTGAAAAGGAAAATGAATCTACTTTTCATAGGGTGCTTGGCTGGCTCAGCTGGTAGAGCATGTGACTTTTGGTCTTGAACCCCACACTGGGTGTAGAGATTACTTAAAAATAAAATCTTTAAAAAAAATCTTTTCATTTTTATGACTGTATCTTAGTAAAATAGGTCTTGAGTCTCTGGTGAAATAGTTTTTTCTGGACAAGGTATATAATAAAAGCTGCTTATTTTTCTCTTTTAATAGAATAAACAAAGGCCAAAAGAACCCTATAAATAAGACATTTTAACAAGTTTGAAAAAAGAAGAAACCTAAAAATTTATCCACTACTTTGACATTTTTCCACACATGTATCTTTTTACGTATGAGTACTCAAAGTAAACAAATATTGTTCTACATTCTGGATGTTTTACTTAGCATTTTGACATAAAATGAACTTTTTTTTTTGCCAATCATTGCCCTTTTATTTCTAGTTTTTAATTGTTTTGGTTAACCCTGGCATATGCCTAATGATTTTGTTTTCTTTCTGTTGAAGGATAATTGGGTCAAAAGGTACATAAGGACGCTTAACCAACTGAGCCACCCACATGCCCCTGGAGTTTTCTTAAGTGGTTTTTGGAATACATTTCCCCAATTATTTTTCATCAGATGTTTAAAAAAAAATTAGTGTTTATTTATTTTTGAGAAGGAGAGAGATACAAGAGTGTGAGTGGGGGAGGGGCAGCGAAAGATGGAGTCACAGAACCTGAAGCAGGCTCCAGGGCACAGAGCCTGGTGCAGGGCTCGAACCCACAAACTGAGATCATGACCTGAGCCAAAGTCGGATGCTTAACTGACAGCCACCCAGGCACCCCTCATCAGATCTATTTATTTATTTGTTTGTTTATTTTTAACTTTATTTTTAGAGAGAGAATGTGCATGGATGAACAGGGGAGAGGTAGAGAGAGAGAGAAGGAGAGAGAATCCCAAGCAGGCCCTGTGCAGTTAGTGCAGAGCCTGATGCTAGGTTTGATCCCATGAACTATGAGATATGACCTGAGCCGAAATCAAGAGTTAGATGCTGAACCAACTGAGCCACCCAGACACCCCTCATCAGATCTTTTTAAAACCTAATCCTCAGATATCTATTTAATATTTGATTTCAAAAGTAACTCATAAATTTTCATAATTATTTTAAAAGGATGTTTACTAGCTATCTGTCTTAGCCAGTCCTCATTATTGAAGATCCTTGAGTTAATATTATAGATTGAATAATGAGATCATTATTACATATTTAAGGTAACATACCATGTTTCAGTTTATAATCTGTTGTAGACTACTTATAAAAATAAAAGTTTTTAAAAATTATTACCATTGTATGTGAATAATCCACATTCACATGATATACTTTTACATGTGTTTCATTTAGGAGTTACAAAGCCTTATGGGTTTGGAAAGACTTGTATTCTTATTTGCATTTTTATTTTCCTTTCATAAACAGTCGAAGTGTAAAGAGACTACATAATTTCCTAAAATTGCTTAGCTAAGGCTGATCCTGTGTTGTCTGGCTTAAAGGCCAGGAATTTTCCATTATAACATATTGCCTATGAATGAATGTAACTGTAAATTATAAATTGTAATCCATCTTAATTTTTTTTGTATTTTATTGTTTTTAAATGAGAACTCCTCTAGGAGATATTCTATTAGTATTGTAAACTGATATTTATATGTATTAGAGGACAAATGCCTCAGTGAACTTTGTTCCAGCTTTGCCTTTTAAAATGTTACCTGGGGAGGCAGTACATTTTTCAGTGATACCCCACTTACTTAAGTTTTTTGTTTGTTTTGGGTTTTTTCTTTTGTTTCCTTTTTTTAAAGTAGGCTGCATGCCCAGTGTGGGGCTTGAATTCATAACCGTGCATCAAGAGTCAGATGTTCTACTGACTGAGCCAGCCAGATGCCCCTTGATTAAGGTTTTTTTGGACTCAGTTTGAGAATTGCTTTTTATTTATTTATTATTATTATTAAATTTTTTTAAAATGTTTATTTACTTTTGAGAGAGAGAGAGCGTGTCCACTAGCAAGTAGGGGAGGGGCAAAGAGAGAGAAGGAGATGCAGAATCTGAAGCAGGCTCTAGACTCTGAGCTGTCAGCACAAAGCCCAATGTGGGACTGGAACCCACCGACTGAGAGAACATGACCTGACCCGAAGTCGGATGCTTAACCGACTGAGCCATCCCGGCAGCCCACTCATTATTATTTTTAATGTTTTATGTATTTTTTTGGTGGGGGGGGCGAAGGGTAGAGAGAAAGGGAGACCTAGAATCTGAAGCAGCTTCCAGGCTTCAAGCTATCAGCAGAGCACAGCACAGCTCCCAATGTGGGGCTTGAACTCACATACTGTGAGATCATGATCTGAGCTGAAGCCAGACACTTAATAGACTGAGACACCCAGGTGCCCTGAGAATTACCTTTTAGTTTTATAGCTTGTTCATTTATATTATGTTCCATTATGGTCCATCTTTGTCATTTTTGGGTAGATTAAATTTTAAAATCAAACCATAGTGGTTCCAAGCTGTGGCAAGTGAATAAAAAAGGGAGCCAATCTGGTAAATACCATTTGGAAGCAGATAAATATCAGTGAAACAATGAGACTGTCTTTCTTGCGTCTTCTTTTAAAATTTTTTTTTTCTTTTTTAATTTATTGATTTTTGAGAGAGAGAGAGAGAACACGAGCAGGGGAGGGGCAGAGAGAGAGACTGAGACATAGAATCCGAAGCAGTTTCCAGGCTCTGAGCTGTCAGCACAGAGCCCAACGTGGGGTTTGAATTCATGAACCGTGAGAACATGACCTGAGCCAAAGTCGGACGCTTAACCTACCGCCTAGGTGCCCCTTGTATCTTCTGAAGAAAGATTCTAAAGGGTAGGCCAGATAGGTTTGGGGTAAAGGAAGAGAATATATATATTGATTCCCAAGATTACACCTTTAAAGTGGCTGTTGCTCCCTTCGATATTTAGTATTTAAGGACTTGACTTTTAGAGTCCTGACCATTCAGTACTTTTTAAAAAGGATAGAGAGGCTTAGGTAGCTCAATCTTGTCATCCTCACTCTTCCAACAAAAGTGAAGCCAGTGTTAATTCACAAAGATTGTATAAGAATGAATTGTTCACTAACAATGTGCTTGTGATAGGCCCTAATAAAATGTCCAAGTTATAGACTCTCTGTCATCTCAGAGCCAGAGTGTTCAAAAGTCTTGATCCAGAGGCGTACACACTGGGGATTCTGACTGGTGAGATAACTTTAATAGCCAGTCACATATTGTCTTCAAGATGTTCTGATAGTATATGTCATTTGTGACATAAATGAGCATACCCTCTGTGAGCATACAGTCGTTTGCTAACTGGTCTTCTGGAGATCAGTTCTGTTATGAAGAGCAGTTTGGAGCAGAGGGGCCCAATTAGTAAAGTTTGTGTTTAATTCCTTCCATACTGTCTGAAAACTGCTTTGTTTTTAGCTCTTAAGAGACTACCCTGGAGAGGAGGCTTCTTAATGAGTAAGTTCTGAGTCAGTGATTGAGGTTCATCATTTTATTGACACAGTCTTAAATAGTGACCTATTTAAGATATTTTAAACTCTAGTGTTTAAATAATTCTGAGAAACAACCATAGTGAATATTTATTAGTACGTATTAACTATTAACCATCTTGCTAAACGTTTTACAGGCCTTATCTCATTTAGTCCTCACAAATCCTATTAAGGTAGGTTCTTCTGTTCTCCCCATTTTTATGGAGAAGACAGCTGAGGCATGAAGAAGGCTAAGCTACTTTACCCAGAGTCACATAGCAAGTAAGAGGTAGAGTCGAGGTTTTGAATCAGGAGGTCTGACCCTAGAACCTGCATTAAAAAAATAACTGTGTTAGTACTGCCAGTCCATAGGAGCAATGAATTACTAATTTTATCCAGCCTGGTACTGAGAAAGAAAGTACACAGTCTCAGAAAATAATGCACTGAACGTATATTGTTGCAAGAGTGTGATTGTGGCAAAAGACAGTAACAGATTTTAACTTTGAAGTGTTTAAATATCCAGCTAAAGATCTGCTGTGCTTTTGCGTTGCTCATGGTCAGACATTCAGTGGTCTTGTTTTTTAGGACTTGACTCTATGGGTTTCTGTTCTGACCCCAGTAGGTACAGGGAGTCAGTATGCCAGCTCTTTTCCCATCCTCAGCCCTAAGCCGACCCCCAGAATGGAAAATTGTGACCCAAGTCCAGCTGCTGGCCTGTCTGTCTGTCTTTGCTTTCCAGCCCAAGAACTGATTCCCTCTCTGAGAAAATTGGAAAGGCTCCTGGAGGCTGCTGAGAAGCTTTGATGTAGAGGTAGCAATTGAACAGATTGTCCTTTAGAAGCAGCCAAATTTCATTTTCCAGATTGAAAGACAGACTTCCAAGAAAACTTTTCTTTTTAATGTTTTGTTCTAGCATCCAAAAAAGACCCAACTTCAGATCTGGGCTTGAGAGTTTCTCATGGCTATTCTTGTTCTAGGTGGAGGGTGGTTGGCCCACTCTCAGATGGCATGTGTCTTAATAGCTGTATGGTTGGCCAGGCCAGCCTTCACCTCCCTCCTGCTGGGTTCCAAGAGGAAGTCCACTTGACAACTGCTGGGCACCTCCCAGTACACTCACCAGAGTATTTTGGTGTCACTTTGTGACGGACTTGGACTTAAACTCCAGCCCAACCGCTAGCTTGTTAATATTGTGGCTGCCCTCAAGTTACTTAGCCTTTTTGAGCCTCTAAAATGAATATTACAATACCTCCCTTCAGGGTTAAAGTGAGGATTAAGTGAGATAATTATTGACATGACTAGTGGTAGACCTGGCAGGAAGTATGGGCCCTTAGTGAATGTTAGGTTCTGATTATAGTATTAGGGAAGCAGTTAGTGATTAAGACTGTGGTGCCTGGAATCCAGCAGATCTGAGTTTGATCCCAGATGTTTCATTTCATAGCTGTGTGACCTTGGGCAGTGGTCATGATCTAAGAGTCCATTTTCTCACCTGAGAAATGAGGGTAATATTAATACCCACCTCATAGGCTTGGTAGGATTCATTGAGTTCATGCCTGTAAGTGCCATTTATAATGTCTCACACACACAGTAAGCTTACAAGGAATTATGGCTCTTTATTATAATATATTGGTGGTATTAGTGTCCTTCACAGAGGTCCTGCCCTGTGTTTTTTCTCCTACTGGCCCCTTTTTGTTATCATTTAGTGCGTTGTATACTTCATTGTTTGCTGCAAGGCAGAATATATGCCTTTTATCCTGAGTTATTGCTCCAAAAGACTGATTCTGCCCGAAGGGCCCACATTTCCCACTGATACTCATTTTTCTTTGTCTTCTTGCTCTAGCTTATCTCCCTGTCACATAACAGGGTGGGCACATTCAGCATTCAGTGCAGGACCCCTCATCTAGCCAGAGGCATTTCCTAGAGATCTGAGAATTAAGAGGTTTGGATGTCTCAGCACTGACCTGAGTTTTGGTATCTTAAAGCCCAATTTTATCATTCCTGCAGGTTGTTGAATGGCCTTTCATTAGATACAATCTGCTTTCTTATTCAACTACTACTCCCTAGAGCCCCACTTCTTTCTTCCGGTCATTTATTTTGGATGAATCATTCAGCATTCCCATGTTTCTAGCACACTGGGTCGCCTTAAGGAAGACAGGAAAAAGAAACTAGAACAACTTAGACTTAGTGGGGCTCAAATGAAAAAAGCCTGTATTTAATTGGGGTAGGCAAAGTAGTGTCTTCCTAGCTTTCCAGAAGAATTCGAGACCAGGAAGGGAAAATAGCATGTAAGTTGGAAGGAACCATACAGATCATCTAGGCCACATTATACAAAGTGAGAAAACAGCTTCTGAGAAGAAAAGTCACACAAGGCCACACAGCAAAGTGGTAACAGGGCTGGAACTAGAGGGCTTGTTGTCTGACTGCATTCAATACTCTTTCAACTCATAGTCTTATCCTGTGGTTCCACTGGCCCTCTCTATGGTAGCATAATCAGAGAGCACTGTAACTGCCATATATTTTAGTTGAACAGATTCCTAACAATATTTAAAATATAGTCAGTATCCTCTGAACTGTCACATATTCATACTTTATTATTATTTTCTAGGGTGTCAGATGCCTGATACATTCAATTCATGGTTTCTTATAACTCTGCTTCACGTCTGGTAAGTGAGCAATTTAAGTAAAGTCACCAAATTTTTTTTTTTTTTTTTTTTTAAACTGCTGACTTGTAAGGTATAGCCTTCAGCAGGGCTGAATATATGAAATGGCAGTTGTTCAGGCATTAAAAACTATTCCTTTCATTTTAATAAGTAGTGTCTTAAAGCACATTTTTATTAAAGGTCAAAGCATAGTCCCAGAAAGAAACTAATATTTGTAGGTTTTCTCAAAGAACACCTAACCCAGTGAACAATGCTATCAGTATCTCTTAGAGACTCTATGAGCTTGCATGGAAAGTTCTCTCCCTTGGCTGTTTTAGGAAAGTTCACATTTACGTAAAAGTGGTTTGAATTGTGAGAATCCGTGGTCATTTTCATTGCTGGTCATCAGAAACTTATAACAAATTATAGCACTGACATTTACGCCTGTACCTCTAAAATGTGCATACAGGTTAGATTTGTGCCAGGTTTGTTGCATGTAAAAATATTTCACACCTTAAACAGTATATTTTTTCTTCAGCTGCAAATTAAGTAGCCAAAAAAAATCAATTTTTCATCTAATGTTACACAGTATTAAAGGTCAGAAGGATATAGGAGAGACGTTGAAGTGGGGGCTGGGGAATGCATTTATTGAACTGCCAGATCTTGGGAAAGTAAATTCTGGAGAACTAAGTTTACTACTTTGACCATAGTGAGTATCTGAGGAACGTGGGGAATGGTTGCCCTGTCAAAAGGACCCTTGTTTGAGACTGCCTTCAGCTGAGCTTTGCATCACAGGACTGACTACTATATAAAGACTTTTTGGTTTTGATCACCTCTGAAGTATTTCTTCTCAACTCACATAGTCACTGAGATTGGCTAAGGGGCATAAGGTGGCAATTTATTTCAAGTTATTTTTTTCTAAGCGGGTACTTCATTGAGTGCACACTATGTCCTGGGGAGTTTGCTGGGAACTGGTTGTGGTTCTCAAGAAGCTCACAGTCTAGTGAGGGAGATAAGATATTTAATTTCTTTTTCTTTTTTAAAATTTTTATTTATTTATTTTGAGAGAGAGAGAGAGAGCGTGCACATGCAAGTCCAGGGGAGGGGCAGAGAAAGAGGGAGAGAGAGAATCCCAAGCAGGCTTCACGCTTTTAGCACAGAGCCTTATGTGGGGCTCAGTCCCATGCACCATGAGATCATGACCCGAGGTGAAATCAAAAGTTGGATGCTCAACTGACTGAGCCACCCAGGAGCCCCAGGAGAGAAGATATTTAAAATAGTGAGTGATAAATTGGAATGACCTAATTAAGTAGTGCCTGTGGGATCACAGAGGAAGTCGCAACTATTAAAACCTTTACTAATTTTGCTAGTCTTTGAAATGTACCACGTCTTTTAGTCACATAGCTGTGAAAGCAAACTACCTCTATCCAAATGGTGAAGTTAGGAAAAGGTTTAGGGAGGGAAGCTGGGTATCCTGAGAGGAAAACTACTTTTTCAAGAGGAAAAGGCTGCAGAGGTGGCACTGTAGAATTACTCACTGGAAAGGTGGAAGAGTTCAGAGGAGGCTAGGCTGTTCCCAGAGGAGCTCAAAGATAATATTCAGAGCTTGTATGAAAGGCTCTTTATTTCCCATATAGCTAGAGGTATCAGAGTGTTAGAGGGAGTGGATGGCAAAATAAAATATATAATCCCTGTGACCACATCTCAAGGTCAATCCCTGACTAATAGAAGCCAGGAGAACCTTGAAACTACTTACAGTTCTTTCAAGATAGCCACTGTTTCCAGACACTCTTGCTGCGTCTTCCTTGCTGAGGTTAGTTTCCTTTCTCAGAGGAGTGGGGAGTACTACTTACTACCAGTTAAGTAAGGGGAGGGAGGCTGTCTGCTTCAAATCTACACTTGGTCTCCCCTCCACCCTCTCTCTTTAGTTCTCACCATCTGCAGTCTTTAGTGGAATGAATCAGCAGCTTTCCAGTTTGAATCAACAAACTCTTATTGGGGACCTACTGTGTTTTAAGGACTGTGGGGCTTTGGAGAGAAGGGTATGACGTGGTGTGCATCATCTAGCAGTTAACAGGCAGGAAGTACAATTGCCCGTAATGGATGACAGTGAAAGAAGTGCTGTGCCCAAGGCACAAACAGATACTCTGGAAGGACAAGGAGGTATAACTAAATTCAAATTTGGTGCTGGCTGTGGAGGAGGGGCAGTATTGGATAAAGAGTGCTCTGTAGTAGAGATGACATTGAGATGTACCATGAAGGGTGAGTAGAATATCTGTGGGCATTTTAGGTTGAGGGAATAACAGGAAAAACACCCAGGATATATGAGCAAGGACATCCAGTTATCTGAAGTGTCCGGGGCAGGTTTATGGGGGAATTTAGTGGGAAAGGTTGCCATAAAGGTAGTTTGGGGCCCACTTGTGCTGTTATCCTCCAAGAAGAATTGGGGAAACTTTCTGTTCTGAGGGGTAGGGGTATTAGGAGGAGTAATGGATCCACTCCAAGTCTGTGGAGAAGCTATGTTCTTCCAGCCCTATTCTCTTAGCCTGAAACTCTAAGAGGGTAACTGAAAGATAGCCGAGTCCATTATTACAGGGCTCAGTGGACTTGCTACAGATGTATAGGGTTGAAATACCTCCTGTAGGTGGTAGTATGAGGGAAAGGTTGGGAGGCTTAGAAAGCAGTCATAAAAGTAGAAAGAATCTGCCCCATCCCCCAAGGGGGGGGGAAAACCCTAATAAACAGAATATCCTGGCAGTGAACTCTTCAGAAAACTTCCTTAGGTTCCCAAGGGTGATGGCTCCCTGTTGGCTCTTAGAATAGGGACAGGATTTCTCACATCCTTTTAGTTCCCCTGGAGAAGGTATTGATGATTCCCTTATCCTGTCTGCCTTCTCTAGTTCCCAAGATTTTTTGTATATTTCCAGTTTCTAGAGGGGCCTTATATATTCATGTGAACTTGTAGCAGCTGCAATGACTGTGTGTCCTTTGTCTTTGCCGAACAAGATTAGTATTGACTGTGGCTGCTCAGAAATTGTTGAGAGAGGTTGCTGTCTAGCTTTCCTGCATCCAAATGTGGACTTGATAAAAGCAGGCCTCCTCCTCTGTTCCCTGTCTTGGGCAATGGCATTGCAAACTATTCAGGTGTCCACACCAGAAACTGGGGAGACCTCCCTGACTCTTCCCATACCCCCTTCATCTAGTCACTCACCAGTCACCCATTCAAACTTTTTGCTCATGACCCACAGTAACAAATGAATTTTACTTTGCAACCCAGAACACACACGTTTCTGATACTACAGTTTTGTAAAACTTGTCCTTACAATGTTAGATAATCTCTGATATTTTCTATTCCATTTGAATTCGTTTTAAAGAAAAAATTTAAGATGTCACTAGTTAAATTGATTTTACTGGATTATGAGAAACAGTACCTGAAAACTGGTCTTTGACTTCCAACTTCCACCTTCACATGCTATTGATCTTCCCAATACAAATTGAATGAGCATGTACCCACATGCATGTGCTCATGCACGCGCGCGCGCGCACGCACACACACACACACTCCCTAATATTCTCCATTATTCTCAGGACAGAGTGTATTTCTTAGCATGACCTTCAGATCCCACCAAATATACCACCTTTGCTACTCTCATATTATTCTGTTCTATTCTAGGCACTGCTATCACCATCGCTCCCTCCTTTGCAAGATAAAACAATCTTATATAATAGAAATATCAAGGGCTTCTATCCAGAAAGCCCTCCTCTCTCCTTCTACCTTATAAACTCCTGTTTTTTCATTCAGTATCCAACTCACGTATCATTCCTCTTTGAAACCTTCCCTTTCCTTTGAAAGCAAGAGTTAGTTCCTCTTCTGTGTTTCCTTAGTATTTTAGGGACCTCTGTCATAGCACTCATCACATAACATTTTTATGTTTTATCGTATCAGTCTTCTTTGTGGATGGTGACTTTATTGAGAGCAAGAATTATTTTTATCTTTTTGGAAAGATGTGAAAATGAGATATTTCTTCCCATAGTTCTGTGTCTCTTAGCCTATCAATAAATGTTCATTAAGTAATTGATGGCCTCAGATCTGACTTGACTCCCACAGCATTTGGAAGGGTCCTGGCAACTGTCTTTTGGTTGGGTGAAAGTGGCAAAACTCTACTCTCACAGGGCTTAGAGTGTGGGAGAGAGACATTAAATCATTAATAGAATACAGGGGGAATAGCATGATGAGAGGAAATGGCAGGGAGAAGAGGGGTGCATAATTTAGATGGGGGGATGGGTCACTGAGGGAGGGCTTCATTGAAGAGATGATGTTTGTTTATTTATTTATTTATTTATTTTAAATGTTTATTATTATTGAGACAGAGAGAAACATAGCAGGAGTGGGGGAGGGGCAGAGAGAGAGGGAGACATAGAATCCGAAACAGGCTCCAGGCTCTGAGCTGTCAGCACAGAGCCCGGTGCGGGGCTTGAACCCACGAACCATGAGATTATGACCTGAGCCAAAGTCGGACGCTCAACCAGCTGAGCCACTCAGGTGCCCCAAAGAGATGACGTTTAAACTGATGAGTAGAAGTTAGCAAGTCGAAGGGTGGGGGAAAAGCATTGCAAGTAAAAAGATCTAGTGGTTCGGTCTTTTTATCAACTGGGCCCTTTTTAAATATGAAATTTTATGCTGTTCACCATATATGAATAGATATTTGGATGGAGGAAGTGGGAATGACCTGCTCAGTCAGGTCTTTACAACGTGTGCACTGGTAAGGGACCCTTATGTAGCTCTGTGGAAACTCAGACCACAGTTTAAAAACCATAAATCTAATTCAACCCTCTCATTTATACAGTTTTGGCAATTTTAAGGAATTTGTTCACAGGCCCCTTCATCTGTAATGGGGAATCTGAAATCCAAATCTGAAGCTAACTGTTCCTTCTGCGACACTTGGCTTCCTGCTTGAGTGTTCCCTTTTGGTGGTCATGGAGATGGCGGTTTTTTTTCCCATGAATATGAACAGCATGGCATTGATCACCAATGATATGAAACTGTGTTTCTTGGTACTTGCTGTCTTTGTCCTGGGAGAGGCTACAAGTGGACCTGAAAATAGTTCAGGGTGATAAGCGCTATGTGTAACAGACCTACAGATCTTATGGGAACACAGGGGAAGGGGGACTGCCTAGGGATGGTCAAGACAAGCAGTTGCATTAGCTTCCTGGGCACCAGAGGACGTGGGATCTTGAGAAGTTATTAGAAGGGTAAGAAGTAATTGTAAACTACATTTTAAGATACTCCAAACGATTAAGACTGATAATTACTAGAGGGGAAACAGGACAGAGGAGAGCATTTTGTTATTTGTTTTCTACTTTTATTTTGTTTGAGAGAGAGACAGTGAGCATGAGTGGGGCAGGGATGCTGGTGGTGGGGGGGAGAAAGAGAGAGAGAGAATCTTAAGCAGGCTCCATGACCAGCGAGGGGCCCAGCTTGGGGCTTGATCCCTCAACTGTGAGATCATGACCAGAGCCGAAATCAAGAGTTGGACACTCAGCTGATTGAGCCACCTAAGTGTTCCTGTTTTTATTTTTTCATTTTAAGGTGGGGAAAAAACTGGAATGTTTTTATAAGTCTGGGGGAAGAAGCCTCTGAGAAAGAAGAGAAGGAAGTAAATTGTGCACGTGGGAAGGAGTTGGAAAACAGACTGGTCCCAGTCTCAGTCCAGCCAGAGAACTGCCTTGGCAGGCACTCTGGGGCCTTTGCAAGAGGTTTCTTTAAAACTGCCACAGCAGTTTTGGTGCAGCTGTAGGGCTTTCAAGCTCATGCTGGATTCCAGCAGCTTCAGACCTGCTATATATGGTGAGCCCTGGCCATGTGTGTATCCTTTCTCTTCCTCCCCCAGCCAGTCACTCTGTTCAAACACACATGTAGCCTTTTGCCCAAACCAAAGGCCTATGCAGCATCATTTTATCCACACTGCATAAACTAAAAGCACTGGTACCTGCTCCCCAGGAGCGTGGTCTCTTGGGTCCGACAGGCAGGCCACAGAATGGGTGTAGTTCTTGGAGGAGGCTCACTGTCAGGTGAGATGGCTTCAGGAAGTGCCTTATCCCACTTGTCTGTTTGCCCACAGACTGTCCGGTGGCCCCCATGCTCTCCACATAAAGGCAAGGCTTCTTGGGGAGGGAGTTTAGGAAACCAGGTGGAGATAGCCATGTACACAGCCCCGGGAAAGGGAAAGCATGCCAGCTCCACAAATAAATAAACTCATTCATTAGCACACTGCTGAGGCTTGAGTGTGGGCATGTAGACTCTGCTTCCTTGGCCTTGGCTGATGGCAGAGTAAGGGAAACAAGCTACGTGAAAGTCCCCTTTGGGATTCCTTCATAGCAGCCAGAGTGACAGACCTGCCTTGAATGCCCACTAGTCTTTATTGAATTCCAAATCAGATCCACTCTGAACAGCTTATGAACTACCATGGGGGAGAAAAAAGGCCAAAATACAACTGGCATTGTCAGAAGGCCCAAACAGAGCAAGCGGGACAGGATACTCAGAGCTGCCAATACATGGCAGGAGGTCAGTGTCAAGAATAACAAGAATTCTTCCCTCCCAGATTTAGGCAGAGAGGAGGAAAGCATGGCTAAGACTGTTGTTCCTTTGAACTCTGCAGGGAGTGTCGCTGTCTTCTTCCTTGTCTGATCTAGCAGGGAGGGGCTCTTGGAGCTGTGCGGTCACAGAATGGGGGAAACCAGCCGATAGGGACACTGCGCTGGGAGACTCTGTAGCTTAGAGGAAAGGGGGAGTTCAGGTTTCATTCCAGCTCTGCTCTTTTCACTGGGTAACCTTAAGTTACTTGAGTAACTGTAAACTACATTTTAAGACTTTCCAAGTGATTAAGAAAGGTGATCACTAAAGGGAGAAACAGGATGGAAGGGAAACTTTTAAAAAAATTTTTATTGTAAGATGGGGAAACACGAACATTTTATAAGCCTAGAGGTAGAAGCCTTGTTTTTTTTTAATTTTTATTAAAAAAAATTTTTTTGATGTTTATTCACTTTTGAGAGAGGGAGAGAGAGAGGGAGGGAGAGAACGAGCAGGGGAGGGACAGAGAGAGAGGGAGACAGAAAATCCGAAGTAGGCTCCAGGCTCTGAACTGTTAGCACAGAGCCCAATGCCGGGCTCAAACCCACAAAGTGTGAAATCATGACCTGAGCCGAAGTTGAAAGCTTAACCGACTGAGCCACCCAGGCGCCCCAAGGAAGAAGCCTTTTTACTTCCTTCTCTTCTTTCCTCAGAGCATGAGCATTCTTTTTTGTGAAATGAGAACAGTTAAACTAGATTAAAAGAGAGAATGAATGCAAATGCATTTTTGAGTGACAAGTCTGATATTAGGGTGTGCCATCAATGGCAGTAATCATTATTACATTTGCCTTAAGATAAAATTTTTATCTTAGCCCTTTGTTTTTGAGAGCTTGTTTGGAGGTTCTAGCAGGGGAGCGCAGCTACTCATATACCCCTGACTGAAGAACGGTCCTCCTCTATCAGGGAAGGTCGTCCTCTTCGACCAAGACTGAGCCTGCAGCTTTGGGAGGGATGCACGGTGAGGGAGGAAGGGGACACCCGCCTAGCCAGCCAGATCAGCCTAATCAACACTGGCGATCAGTGGGGTGACAGATGTCGCAGCCAGATGGCCCTTACATCCTAGCCCTTTGTTTTTGAGACTCCTAGTGAGTGAGTGTTTCTCCCTTTTCCACTGTCTCTATGCTTGCCTTTTAAGTGATAGTTGGGAGCCGGGACCAGGGCTTGACTACTTCTTTTTTTTTTTTTTCTTTACTTTGCTGGCTGAGTTATTTGCTTTCCTTATATGTAAAAGATATCAGTATTATTTATGAGCCACTGAGATCACTGAGAGACAAGGATAGGACTGTGAAGCTTAAAACCTCAATAATAAATTGTGGGTTTAAGAACATCATCAAACTTGGGAGGGGTAACTGGAATTGCTCCTAAACAGAGAGTAGTTTATATACAGCCTAAGTCTATACTTAGAGTAAGTGCTTAGTAGAAACTTGTTAAATACTTGATTAAATTAATTAGTTAAGTTAATTATTTGATAACTAAATTAATTAAATTAATCAATTAAATTAATTATTTAATAACAAGAATATTACTAAATTCTCTCTTTGTAAAAAGATTTTTTTAAAAAATGTTTTTATTTCTAGGAGAGAGAGAGAGAGAGACAGCGTGAGCAGGGGAGGGTCAGAGAGAGAGAGGGAGTCACAGATTGAAACAGGCTCCAGGCTCTGAGCTGGCAGTCAGCACAGAGCCCGACACGGGGCCCGAACCCACGAACCGCGAGATCATGACCTAAGTGAAAGTCGGACGCTCAACCGACTAAGCCACCCAGGTGCCCCTGTAAAAAGATTTTTAAAAGTAATCTATTTTTGGGCACCTGGGTGGCTGAGTTGGTTAAACATCTGACTTTGGCTCAGGTCATCATCTCATGGCTCATTTCGAGCCTGAGCCTCCTTCAGAGTTTGTCTCTGTCTCTCTTTGCCCCTACCCCACTCATGCACTGTCTCTGTCTGTCTCTCTCTCAAATATAAACATTAAAAAAATTAAAGACTAAATTATTTTTATTTTTTGTTTTACCTTTTACAAAAATGGGTTTTTAAACATTTTTTTGAAAGAGTGTTTGCACACGGGTTGGGGGAGGGGCTAGAAGAGGATCCAAAGCGGGCTCTGCACTGACCGCAAAGAGCCCAATGCAGGGCTCAAACTCTATTTTTAGAGCAGTTTTAGGTTTGAGCAGAAGATTATCTCTTTTTAAAGTTTAGTTTGGATACTTAAGGGCAATTTTTATTAGGTTTTAGCAGGGAGGTGTTCCCCCCCACCCCCCACCTTTCCTCTCCTCTCCTTTCCCTGGAACAGAGCTCTGAAATTATGAAGTTGAATCAATAGCAAAATGTAATTTGGCGTCTCAACTTTTAATTTAAACATTTATTATGAAGGATGTGTCCATGATGGAAATTGAAGTAGAGCTGTCCTGCTCTGTTACTTAAACCTAGTGTTCTCAGCTGTTGTGGAATATAGTTTCCATAGTGACTCAGAAATTGCTGTTGTACAGTCAGAGCCTGTGACAGCTGCTGGCTTTGTTTTGTGCTAGGCACCAGGATCATCATGTCCTTTTCATGTTTGTTTACCATTTTGGACTTGCTTCACTCATTGTCTTTTCACCTGCCAGTGTGCTTTAACATTTTCTAGATAATTTGGAGGGTTCCTGGTAATGTTTAACTGTAATTTGCCAGGCTGTCTTCTTTGAGTTGCGCTGGGTTGTTGAACCTCAATGGCTGTGCTATTTTTGTGTGTGAGTGTGTTTGTTTTCAATATATTTTTAGTTTCTTTCTTTCCTGTTAGGCTGCCAACAGTTAGTTTTTGTTGTTGTAGGTATGCTTGCCTCAAATTCGCTAGTCTTCCCCTTCTGATAGGCTATTTCTAGTGTGATGCTAGTTTTGAAACTGTTACTGCCCTTGTGAAGATTAAATGAAAAATAGAGTAAATGGATTCTAAAATAGGTACTAGTCATTAAAGTAGGCAGAAGAACAGTACAACTCTGGGATCAAGATTATCAGGGTCCATATCTCACTTATAAACCTAGTGGTTGTAACTTTAGGCAAGTTACTTCTCTAAGACTCATTTTCTTTCTTTCTTTATTTTTTTTAATGTTTTATTTATTTCTAGGAGAGAGAGAGAGACAGCGTGAGCAGGGGAGGGTCAGAGAGAGAGAGAGTCACAGACTGAAACAGGCTCCAGGCTCTGAGCTGGCAGTCAGCACAGAGCCCGACGCGGGGCTCGAACCCACGAACCGCGAGATCATGACCTAAGCGAAAGTCGGACGCTTAACCGACTAAGCCACCCAGGCGCCCCAACTCATTTTCTTTAATTATAAAGTTGGGACAGTAGGAATACCAGCCTTGGACTACACCAAAAGAAAAATCTTTTGCATAGTGAAGGAAACCATCAACAAAATGAAAAGGCAACCAGCCTACTGAATGGGAAGGAGAAGATATTCACAAATGATCTATCTGATAAGAGGTTGATGTCCAAAGTATACAAAGAACTTCTATGACTCAGCATTCCCTCACAAATAAATAATCCAATTAAAAATGGGCAGAGGACCTGAATAGACATTTTTCCAAAAAAGACATGCAGATGGCCAACAGACACATAGAGAGATGTTTAGCATCACTCATCATAAGGGCTGTGTAAATCAAAACTAAAGTGAGATATCACTTTACATCTGTGAGAATGGCTAGAATAAAAAAAGACAAGAAATAACAAGTGTTGGCGAGGCTATGGAGAAAAAGGAGCCCTCGTTACTGTTGGCAGGAATGTAAATTGGTAAGCCGCTATAGAAAACAGTATGGAGGTTCCTCAAAAAATTAAAAGTAGAAATCCCATATGGGCCAGTAATTCCACTACTGGGTATTTACCCAAATAATGAAAACACAAATTTGAAAATATATATGCACCTCTGTGTTTATTGCAGTATTATCTACAATAGCCAATATATGAAGCAGCTGAAGTGTCCATCAGTAGATGATTGGATAGAGAAGATGTGGTGTGTGTGTGTATGCAATAGAATATTACTCAGCCATAAAAAGGATGAGATCTTGACAGTTTTCACAACAAGAATGGACCTAGAGGGTATTATGCTAATTGAAGTAAGTCAGAAAAAGACAAATACCATATGACTTCACTAATACATGGAATCTAAAAAACCAAATGAATAAACAAATAAAAATCAGAAATAGACTTATAAGTACACAGAATAAACTGATGGTTGCCAGAAGGGGGAGAGGTTGGGGGATGGGCAAAATGGCTGAGGAGGGAGTAGGAGATACAGGCTTCCAGTTTATGGAATGAATAAGTCATGGAGATAAAAGATACATCATAGAGAATATAGCCAAAATGGTATCATATAGGGTTGGTTGTATGATGACACATGGTAGCTACACTTGTGGTGAGCATAGTATAATGTATACTTTATAGTTTGAGAAAATCTGTGCCTTTTAAACCTCAGAGGGCAGGTGTATTAACAAACTATAGAATTTTCAAATAAATGAAGAATTCCATTACCTCACTATTACTGTTGATGAATTAGCCTCTGACGACACTTAAGCATCAAAACACACAGTGTCTTTTCGGGTGAGAGGCCGACAAGAGTGATTTGATTAATTTTATGAAAAAGAACTATTGAACTTTACCCAGTTTGTTTCTGCTTTGGAATATATTCTATATTCTATGAAGTAGCCAAGTCTTTTTCCATGACCTGTTTTTATTGTTATAAAGTGTTATTTCTTAGGCACTAACTGGGTTCAGAAGATACAAATTTAAAATCACAGCATCAGCAAATCTCATGATGGGAAGGGATGTTAAAGATCATGTAGTCAACTTGTCAGATAGCTGAGTTTTCACAAAGCATTTATTCATCTCTTCAGAAGTAGACACATTCTGTGTCTTGGGCTTATTCATTCCACCATTCAAATCTTCAGAAACTTCTCCTGCTAAAGAGTTATTGTTTTCAGTGTTGTGTTGAGTGATTTTTTTCTCCCTCTGTGGCTTACCCCATTGATTCTGACTAACTCTTGGACCAATAGTCTAATTGCTTTTCTACAGTATTTAAGGCAACTCTCCTGTTTTTCTCCAGGTTATATATCTTCTGATCTTTCATCTCTTCCTCTTGTCTCTTAAAATATAATATTCAGGGGTACCTGGGTGGCTCAGTTGGTAGAGCATCCAACTTTGGCTCAGATCATGATCTTGCAGTTCATGAGTTCAAGCCCCACATCAGGCTCACTGCGATCAGCCTGTCAGTGCAGAGCCCTCTTCAGATCCTCTGTCCCCCTCTTTCTGCCCCTACCCTGCTTGTACTCACCCCCCAAAATAAATTTAAAATATATATATTTATTATACATATATATGTATAAAATGATGTTCAAAATGATGAATAGTATTCCAGGCAGAGTCTGACCTGTGCTGAATGGAGCAAAAATCTCACTTTGCACACTGAAGATACTACATTTCCACTACTATAGTTAGAATCACATTAATTTGGGGAGCAACCTCATCATCACCTTGATTTCCTTTGAAGTCAGTTGTCAACTTAAGTCTATAAGGCTTTTTCACATGTAGAGATGTCATGACTCACCTATCCTGTACCACTACAGTTCTTTTAGACCCAAGTGCAGGATGTAGGTTTATCCCTGTTCAAATTTATTCTGTTAGATTCAGTCCATTGAAACAGTGTCTTGGAGTATTTTTGGTTCATGGTTGGGTCATCCAGCATATTTATCTTCCTGCCCAGCCCCTTGTCATCTGCAAGTTTGATAAGTGTTTTCTTTTCTACATCTTAGTTGTTAACAGAGATGTTGATGCAGGCCAGGCTGGAATCATTCCATTGTGCCATACTATTGCTAGTGGATTTTAACGGGCAGGATTAATTGTCGGTTTAGACTGACTATTCCATAACTATAGCAGGAATTGTCTTTTGATGAATAGTCCAGTTGTAGTCACTTAAAAACTTAAGTAAGAGATAATAGAAAGAGGGATGTTCATTGAGATTAGGAACTAGTTTGGGAAGTTGATGACCCTATTTATATTCTTTTTTTTTTTAAATGTTTTGTTTAAAAACATTTTTTAAGTGTTTATTTATTTTTGAGAGATGGAGAGAGACAGAGCACAAGCAAGGGAGGGGCAGAGAGAGAGGGAGACACAGAATCAGAAGGAGGCTCCAGCTCGGAGCTGTCAGTACAGAGCCCTATGCGGGGCTTGAACCCATGGGTCCGTGAGGTCATGACTTGAGCCAAAGTCAGATGTTTAACCGACTGAGCCATCCAGGCGCCCCCTGTTTATATTCTTGTATATAATTAAGTATATTATTATATTTACTAATTAATAAAATAAAATATAATTCTTATATTCTTATGGAAAGTTTTAAGAAGAGAGCCTTATGGACTAGAGGCAGTGTGGTATAGGAGAAGCCCCAAACTTAACCCTGAGATGTTTTATTCACTTATTTATTTAGCAAATAAATACTAAGTATCTACAATACTTAAGCCCTAGATATACAATTGTTAAAAAAAAGAAAAAACCATTTCAGACTTGATCTTTTCCTCCAATGGAACTTATATTTTCATGGGGGAAATGATTCGATAATTACATAAGTGAAATCATAATACTTTCTGTGATCTGTGTTCTAGGTAAGTGCTGTGCATCAAATAACGCAAGTCATATATTTAAACACTTCTAATAGTTCCATTTAAAAAAGTAAAAAGAAAATATTATGAAATTAATTTTAATAATACATTTCATTTAACTCACTATATCTGAAATAATATTTCAACCTGTAAGCAGTATAAAATATTTGAAATATTTGTAGTCTTTTTGTTGAACTAGATCTTTGAAATCTTAAACTTATACTACATGTCAGTTGGAACTGATCACATTTAAAGTACTCAATAGCCACATGTAGCTAGTAGCTTCTGTGTTGTACACACAGCATTATACCCATCTTTACAGACTGACTACTCTGTGGTATTGTGCAGATTACTTCCTTCTTTAGGACTCATGTTTTCATTCAGTAAAATGACTTACTTATCTTCTAACAACTAAATGTATGTCCCTTTCATGTATGAGAGTGCCTTCTGAGGTGCTCTAAATAATCTCTTTCTTGATCTGGGTGTTGCTTACATGGCTATAAATAACATGTAAAAATCCATCAAGCTATATACTTAAGATTTGTGTGCTTTACAGTATCTATGTTATACTTCAATAAAAGTGTTTCTTTACAAAATAAGGTCATTTCTAGTTTTTTTTTTATTCTGTTCTTTGCTGAAATTACTTATTGCACATGTGTGATGTAAAAAATGTAAACAACCAGTTACTCTTTATGTCTTCTTCTCATCCAGGATGTGTCTAGTCCGAATGAAACAGGAAGGCAGGAGTGGGAAATATATGTGTCGGATCATAGTTCATTTTATGTGGGAGGATGTTGAGCAGCGTGGCCGAGTCATGGGGGTAAGTAAACGCTATCAGATTCTGGTCCTGGACAACTCCAATGAGAGATTGCCTGACTTGAGTTGAAGTTTCATCTCATCTAGAATGGCTTTGCTTTTAGATTTTTGTATAATGCTGCCTAATGTCAAGTGGTAATTCAGCTAGAGTTGCTTCTGCCTCTGTGGGGACTGACATGCCATGGGCACTTTATTTATGTGTCACACATTATTATGGTTTGTCAATGTGAGGACATCCTGTGTTTAGAAATGAATGTTAAGCCCAAAATAATAGAATTTTAGGACACTGTGCATTTGACACCAATTCAGTGTTTGAACAGGTTCTCCTCTATGTTAGTTTTGATGGAAATACCCTGGCATTGGGCCTCCAGCTGCCCTCAGAAACTGAAAAACATGTCTTTGATCACTAACAGCCTAGAATAATTTGGCATGGTATCTACTGAAAATGTACATTAGTATGTTTAATAATTAACCTGAGAAAGGAGGATATATAACATATATATAGCATAGAATGTAATTATAATAGAAAAATGTCACCAAACCATTAGAATACAGTTGGTTATATAAAGAGTAATCTTTTCCTTTGTATATGTTATGTATTTTTGTGTCTAAACCATATTTTAATTGATTATAATCTTTGTTTATTTCCCATTTTGTTGCCTCCCAGTTTGGGACCATCTAAAGCAGAATTGTCAGATGGGTCATAAAATGGGTTAATTTGGTTTTTTTTTTTCATTACAAATTTCTCCGTATGGACTAAGGAGTAAACAGAGTTTACATATGTATTATAGAAGTCATGCATGTTCATTGAATAAAAATCAAAGAGTAAAAAGCGTTTAATGTAGGAACAAGTGTCTTTTCCCCAGGCCAACTCCCCCAAAGTAACCTTTGTTAAGAGTTGATGTGTAGCCTTCTGGTTGTTTTCTATACAAATGCAAATATATAAATGTATATTCTTCTTTTAACATAACACAAATGGGCTTCTACTACACACAATTTTACATCTTGGTTTTTTAACTTAATACATATTAGGTATGTTTTTACTTTACACTTATTATTTTATATATATATTTTATTTATTTCTGAGAGAGAGAGAGAGGGAGAGACAGCGTGAGCAGGGAAGGATCAGGGAGAGAGGGAGACACAGAATCTGAAACAGGCTCCAGGCTCTGAGCTGGCTATCAGCACAGAGCCTGATGCGGGGCTCGAACCCACGAACCGTGAGATCATGACCTGAGCCAGAGTCGGACGCTTAACCCACTGAGCCACCCAGGCGCTCCTACAGTTATTTTTTAAATTCAAAATGTTTTAACTAAGATCGAAATCCCCTTAATCCTCAATCTCATTCCTGGCCAGTTATTTCCTTTCAAGAAGTAATCACTATTTCCACTTTGGTATATATCTTTCACAGCTTTTTTCTGTATAACTTCTTACAGAAAATATGTAATACTGGTTTTGTGTTTATATATTTTATTATACATGATATTGTCCTGTATGTGCTAACTTGTAATAAATACGTACTTAGTTTTTTTCACTCAACAGTATGTCTTGGAGATTTTCCATGCTACACAGGAGTTAAGTGGAAGGTTGTCCACATGTTTTACTTATTGTAGTTATTTTCACATACTCCTATGTGTCTGATGGTATCATGTGCTTACTCTTTGTAAAATTGTGGTCTTTGAGACTAAACCATGGAAATGATGGTTGCCCACTGAGCGCCTATTTCCAAATTCCCATGTCTTTGGAGGAACTGCATATATAGGAAGCACAGTGGACATGGGTTTGTTTTTAGATATCTTCAATGACATTTACATGCCTTTCTCTGGGGCAATAGAACATTGGCATTTCTGTACATTCTAAGATGATAGCATATATCAGAGTTTTAGCTGGTATCATCATCAAATTTGTTTTGGATTCAGTGAGTATTTGACTGTGTTTATAATTGTGTTCTTTGGTTTCTTATTCATGTGACTAAACTTTCTGCTATCTTCGCTGCCCAGAGTGGCTCATCAATCTTTAAGCTATTTGTGCAGTTTGGTGTTCCACATGCCCTCAAGCATTTACCGTGCAATGCTGTGGCAGCACACAGTGGACATGGGTGGTGCTGGTAGTTTCAGATCATTTAATGATAACCAGTGACACGCCCTGGCCAGCCAAAGCCTGACTGTCTGCGGTGCAGTGACATAGTAGCTTTTCTATTAGTTAGCCTGTTTTTCTTTTTCTTTTTTTTTTTTAAATTTTTTAAATGTTTTATTTATTTCTAGGAGAGAGAGAGAGACAGAGTGAGCAGGGGAGGGTCAGAGAGAGGGAGTCACAGACTGAAACAGGCTCCAGGCTCCGAGCTGGCAGTCAGCACAGAGCCCGACGCGGGGCTCAAACCCACGAACCGCGAGATCATGACCCAAGCGAAAGTCGGACGCTTAACCGACTAAGCCACCCAGGCGCCCCAGTTAGCCTGTTTTTCTTATCACTATTGACTAAACCCGGCTGGATGTTGGACTGGTGGAGCCGTGTGGACCACTGCTGTCCACAATGTGAATAGCTTAATGAGCCATAGGTTACTGACTCTTGAATTACAGAAACCTTTTAGTTATTACTCTTCTACCATGAATTTCCTTTGGACCTCTGGTTTCCTTTGGTTCCTTTGGACCTCTATATATATCTCCATCACAATCTCCAACACTTTGAACCTTCTCCTGTGTTACTTTATAATGTCACTTCTACTTGACTGCATGCTTAACGAAGGCAGGAGACCTGTCTTAACACTTTTTCTTTTAATATTTTTATTTATTTCTAGGAGAGAGAGAGAGAGACAGCGTGAGCAGGGGAGGGTCAGAGAGAGAGGGAGTCACAGACTGAAACAGGCTCCAGGCTCTGAGGTGTCAGTCAGTACAGAGCCCGACGCGGGGCCTGAACCCACGAACCGCGAGATCATGACCTAAGCGAAAGTCGGACGCTTAACCGACTAAGCCACCCAGGCGCCCCTGTCTTAACACTTTTTTGCTTACATAGTAAACATCAGATAAATAAATACTTGTTGAATGAATGAATTGAAATTCTATTTTATTTTTTTTTAATGTTTTTTTTTTTTTTAATTTATTCTAGGATAGAGAGAGAGAGACAGCGTGAGCAGGGGAGGGTCAGAGAGAAAGGGAGTCACAGACTGAAACAGGCTCCAGGCTCTGAGCTGGCAGTCAGCATAGAGCCCGACGCGGGGCTCGAACCCACGAACCGTGAGATCATGACCTAGGCGAAAGTCGGACGCCCAACCGACTAAGCCACCCAGGCACCCCTTGAAATTCTATTTTAAAGACAACTTATCAGATAGATGATACTTGATTTGTTTCTAGTCTATATGTACCTCAGTGCAGTCCTACAGGAATTAGTTTCTTCTTCCCCTTCCTTCCCATTTTAACCAACCATTTTTCTTTCTGAATTGTTCTAGATATGGTGTTGTCCTGTAGAGAAAGGTGTTAGATCAGTGTTTTTCACATTTTAATGTGCCTGTAGTCCACTGGGGATCTTGTTAAAATACAGATTCTGATTCAGTAGGTTGGGGTGCTGCCAGAGTCTACATTTCTAGAAAGCTTCAGGTGATGCCAGGGCCACAGGTGGAGCTGGGTGAGGATGGGGCAACCACACTTTGAATAGTCAAGTTTTCGATGATCCATAATACTCCCTAGGTATAGACTTGTAAATTCACCTGCATGAAGAGAAGTGCCAAGCCCCGGTTTAGTTACAAAGACTATAAATAAAAGATAGTGATTTAAAAATAACAGAGGTTTGGATGAGTTGGGGAATTAGTATTATTGCTTTTCTGTTATAGTAGACTATAACTACCAACTCATGGTATAAACAGACAGACACCCTTTATACAGGCAAGAAAATTATTTGTTAACCACTTCTCTGTTGTGATTGTGATTGTATATAGAGGGGTTCTTTGTCTTCTGAGTGCGTACAGCCTAAAGAAATGGGAAAGTTAGGGACATGTGGCTGGAGAAAGTAGGAGGGAGCCAGTCTGGCCTTGTTCTGACCCTGGCTGCCAAGTCTTTCCTCCTCTGTGCTTCAGTTTCCTTAAAAAAATGTGGATTGTTGGGGTGCTTTGAAATCTATGATTTGAAGGTGGTAATTTGTAAATCTTTCTCTGTGTAATTTGGCATCCCAGGTGTACATCTTTAAGAAAACTCATATAAAAAGTAGAATTTATAAGACTGATCAACGAAGTGGTGATTTTTTTACATGCCAAAGAATTCTTAAAGGCTATTACTTTGAGCGGAGCCATTTGTGAATTAATGAGGAATCAGAAATTTGAATCAAGAATTCCCTTGAAATTAGAGTTGCAATCTCATTTACTGAGGACATTTTCATTTAAAAAATTTTTGCTTTTTATCGGCTTTTAGGAGCCCAATATTGTGAAAAACAAGGCAGACTCATATATCATTAGTGAAGCTGGTATAAAATAAAAGTGTTAAGTTTGAGGTTACAAAAATCACATCAATAATTTAGAGAGTTCTAACTTAAAAAAACATTATTTGGGATTTAAACATATAAATTAGCTGTGGAAATAAAGTTCATTATATCACCTCATCTGGTCTTGTTTTATTTCATTAACTGGTTCTTAAAAACCTTTGTGAGCTGAGTTGCAGCTGAAGAGGTTGGAGACCATTTTTCCTTGGGCCCTTGCCTCACTCCTGAGTGTTGGTAAGAGTAGAGGAACTAAGACTTGACGCAGCTGTAAAAACAGACAGCGCCTTTGGCCTCAGCACTTTCTCCTGGTGCAGGCACATTTTAGATGTAAATTTCACTTTCTGCCTCTCCTACTAATGAAGCAAGTTTCTTTTGCTGGGTTTGCAGCCAGGTGTGTCCAGTCTTGTGGCTAACCGGGGCGCTTTAGTTAATTTTTCCATTTGTGACATTTCAACCAAACTTAAAAAACAAACATAAAAATTAGCTCAAGGCAGTGGCTCAAAGTGTTAATGGTAACCTTAGGCTGGCTAAACGACTTCCTCTTAGTTCTGCCCTGCCAGACATCTCCACCTTGTGGCTTACAATGAGCAGGTTTAAGCTTTCCAAGCCTTGGAAACTGGGTGAGAAGGAGTAGGTAAGAGATTTCAAGTTTATCCTTATCAGTGGTCCCTGGCATGCCAGGTGTCTCCTCTGGACTTCAGGTGATTTCTTGCTAGCACATTTCCAGAATAAGGATGAATGTCTTGTCACCTCAAGGTCTTCTGTTCTCTTCTGTAGCAGAGCTCCTTCATGGGGTGGTGCCGAGGGCCTAGAAAGAGGTGGAGGAGCTGTGGGTTGAACTGGACTCCTTTGTAAAATTCTGCTTTGCTTTTTAGAACCAGCATTTTGCTTTGCAAGGTCCTCTGTGATCATACTCCAGACTACCTTTCCAAACTTATTTCCCCTAGCTCTTCGTGAACTGTAAATATGTGAAACCTTCAAGCACGTGTGCCTGGCACATAGGAAGCACTCAATGAACATCACATTCCATCCTTGCTTCACATACCCTTCACTCCAGCCAAGCTGAATGCCTTGGTCTTCCTGTCTTGTGTCTTTCTCCGTGCGATACTACACTAGGTTGCTTAACACCACAGCCCCAATTCCTTTATATCCCTTCACCCCATACAGGAAGCCAATCTCAGTTGTCCCTAGCTGGAAATACCTTAGTAACTTATATGTGCCCTTCGTTTGGCTCTATTTTGTATCCTTGTTATTCATGTGTATTGACTATCTTCCAGGTGAATTGCCTGGGGGCTGCATCAGTTGTATCCTTTGTATTCTCCAAAGTGCTTGTCATTGCCCCTTGGCGGAATGGACTCCTAGTAAATGACTGATAACAGAAGACCTTTCTGAAAGTCCACTGTATGTATTGGAAGAAGTGGGGTGGAGAGGTATTCTTTTTCATTTTGAACATATGTGTTTGCTCTCTTAGTCTTAAATATTGGAAGAAAAAAAATGAGAAATTGTTTCCTTTACCCTCAATTTTTTTCTTTTTCCGTGCTTTCCCATCTTCTAATGGATTTGACTTTAAAAAACAACTAATACATGAGGCATTTTTTGTTTCTAAACTAACAAAGACCTTATAAAGGATGTTAAAAATAAGAATTACACATACTTTAGTTTTTCTGGAAATTTTCTTCCAGGCCACTGTAATTCCATTCCCTTTTCCTTCCTACCTCCCCACAAAAATCTTCAAACTCTTCTGTTTTATTACCAGGAGGTAAAGATTTTGCTATCCTTTGCATCTCTAGGTCAGAATTAAAACTCACTGCCAAAAGTATTTAAAAGGCAAGGACTGGGGCACCTGGGTGGCTCAATCGTTTAAGCATCTGACTTTTGCTTGGGTCATGATCTCATGGTTCGTGGGTTCGAGCCCCGCATTGGGCTCTGTGCTGACAGCTAGCTCAGAGCCTGGAGCCTGTTTCGGATTCTGTGTCTCCCTCTCTCTCTGACCCTCCCCTGCTCATGCTGTCTCTCTCTCTCTCTCTCTCTCAGAAATAAATAAAATATTAAAAAAAAAGTTTAAAAGGCAAGGACCACTTAAGGCTGTAGTTTTGCTTCCAATGATATGAATGGTGGAGTGTAAATACAGAGCAATTCTTTGGGCTTGAGGCCTTTAAAATAAGTCATGTTTGTTCCCAGAAATCAGTCCTTCTTTTGGGAGTTATTTTGTTTTGTTTGTTTTGAATATCCTAATTTGGGGGATACCTGGGTGTCTCAGTCTGTTGGGTNATTGGGCTCTGTGCTGACAGCTAGCTCAGAGCCTGGAGCCTGTTTCGGATTCTGTGTCTCCCTCTCTCTCTGACCCTCCCCTGCTCATGCTGTCTCTCTCTCTCTCTCTCTCTCAGAAATAAATAAAATATTAAAAAAAAAGTTTAAAAGGCAAGGACCACTTAAGGCTGTAGTTTTGCTTCCAATGATATGAATGGTGGAGTGTAAATACAGAGCAATTCTTTGGGCTTGAGGCCTTTAAAATAAGTCATGTTTGTTCCCAGAAATCAGTCCTTCTTTTGGGAGTTATTTTGTTTTGTTTGTTTTGAATATCCTAATTTGGGGGATACCTGGGTGTCTCAGTCTGTTGGGTATTGGACTCTTGATTTCGGCTCAGGTCATAATCACAGAGTTCAAAAGGCTCTGCACTGGGCATGGAGCCTGCTTGGTATTCTCTTTCTCTCTCTGTCTCTGTCTCTCTCTCTCGCCCCCCTCCTCTCCCCCTGCCCCTCCCCCGCTCATGTGCACATGGACACTCATGCTGTCTCTCTCTCTCTCAAAAAATAAACCAAACAAACAAACACAAAACATTAAATGTCCGAAGCTGTTGGAGTGAATATTTGTTTATTAGGTGAAAGAAGGCTAAATTCTTAGAAGGCAGAGCAATTTCGTTTTGGGATTGACTCATGAACTTTAGCAGGGTCCAACTGAGATGTATCTTTAGTAGATGCATTCTTTACACTAATTTCTTAGCCTCAGGTCTTAAGAGGTAGCAAGAGCCCTTGGAGTATGTGCTTTAGGCAGTTTGGTAACTGATCAGATGCCTGGGAGTATACAATCGGAATGTCAGTCTGATGGTTTAGTTGGCCTGTCCTTTTGCATTGCATACTGGACTCACTTCATTTCAGGATTTGTTCCTGAAAGAGAAGTTATAAACCTTTCTGAAATTGAAATTAAATAGAGCATAAAACTTCTATCTATGCACATGATCATTTCTCTCTCTCATGGCTGTTTTTACCTCCAATTATAGATTATGACTTAACTGAGGTCTGATTCATATTTGTTTATCTTGGTATTCCTAGGGTACCTAAAATGGAGCTTTATACTCAGTAGGCATTCAGTAAATGTTTCTTGACTGAATAAATCAATAAGTGAATTTGATTCCTTTTGTTATCTTCAGTTTCCCTCATGGAATTTCTGTAGGAGAAAGACAGTGACCTAATTCCATTTTCAAAGCCCTGGCTGCCTTGGTGCATGGACACTGTTCTTTCTAGGATACACTTCTTAAATACTCTTCATACTAAGTACTCCTGATTCAGCTTATCATTTCAGAACTGTTTACCTCTCCAGTCTCTCTAGTTTCTCTAGTTGCCCTGTTCTGTTTGACACCTTTTGTACCATAGGTTCTAATACTGCTTAGACCTGTGTATACTGAGCACAGCTAAAGCCATTTTCCACATCTCCCTTTCAGGGGTTGCTAATGGTTCTTTCTTCTAAATAAATCTCTAGGGGAGCCTGGGTGGCTCAGTTAAGCATCTGACTTTGACCCAGGTCATGATCTCATGGTTCCTGGGTTCGAACCCCGTGTCGGGCTCTGGGCTGACAGCTCAGAGCCTGGAGCCTGCCTGCTTCAGATTCTGTGCCTGCCTCCCTGTCATTCTGCCCCTTTCCTGCTGTCTCTGTCTCTCAAAAATAAAAATATAAATAAAATGTTAAAAATATTTACAAAATATTAAAAATAAATACATAGGGGCCCCTGGGTGGCTCAGTCAGTTAAGTGTCCGACTTCAGCTCAGGTCATGATCACATGGTTCGTGGGTTTGAGCCCTGGGTTACAGAGCCTGGAGCCTGCTTCAGATTCTGTGACTCCCTCTCTCTCTTACCCTCCCCTGCTCACGCTCTCTCTCTCTCTCTCAGAAATAAATAAAAAACATTAAAAATTTTTTTAATTAAAATAAATAAATAAAAATAAATATATAAATACATAAATCTCCCTCAGGAGATGGGATAAATAGCTCCATGAACCTGTTCTTCCTAGGTTTCCTGTCTTCCTTCGGCTGTCATCTCTATCTGTCCAGCCCTGCCCTCCCCATCCTACTTAGGAATTCTTAGTCTTCCTTCCTCAACTCCTGCCTCATCCTCTGCATCCAAATTGTCCTGTCACTTTTCTGCCCAAAATATCTTTCGATTTTATCCCCCCTTTCTGTTCTGTTGCTTATATCAACCCTCATCATCTCTCCTTTATTGCACATGGTCTCCTAACTAGTTCCGGGACTTTCTCTACTCTAGTGAACCCTGTCACCACATAAACCACTAGAGGTTTTTCCAGTTTCTACATCTGATCGTACCCTTCCTCTGTCTAGAAATGTGAGAGACAGAATTCAGACATCTTAGCAATGGTATTTAGAACTCTTCATAGTTATATAGGAGAATGTTCTTAGAAGATACAGTATTTAATATTTAGGACTGAAATGTTTGATATTTTCACATGGTTTAGCAAAAGAAAAATGGTCATGTGCGTGTGTAGAGAGAGAGATGAAGCAAATATTACAAAATATTAACAATTGTGAATCTAAAAATCATACAGGTTTTTGTTTCACTACCTTACATTTTTTCTTTTTTTAAACTTTTTAAAAAAATGTTTATTATTTTTGAGAGAGAGAGCAAGCAGGGGAGGGACAGAGAGAGAGGGAGACAGAATTGAAAGCAGGCTCCAGGCTCTTAGCTGTTAGCACAGAGCCCAACACAGGGCTCACAGGAACTCACAGACTGCAAGATCGTGACCCGAGCTGAAGTCGGCCATTTAACCGACTGAGCCACCCAGGCACCCCTCTGCTCTTAACATTTTTTAAGTTTGAATCTTTTCAAAGTGAAAAACAGGGGAAAAGAAATCTTCACATTCTAGCCCCTGCCCACCTTTTTAGTCTGATTGCCAACAAACCTCTAATACACAAATGTTCATGCTCAAGAGCATGTACGTGCACACACGCATGCATGCCAGATTGTCATTGACGCTATGGTATGCTATGTTCCTTTATGCCTCTGGGCTTTTGTTTATGCAGTTCCCTTTGTCTGAAGTGGTCTCAGCACCTTTCTTATCTGCTCCTGGCACTGTAAGAGATAGTTGGATAGTACCTCTTCCACGAAGCTTTTCCATATATATATATATATATATATATATTTACCAATAATATTGGTATATTTGGCCACTCCCTTCTCTCTGCTGCTGCAGCACTTCGCACAAACTTCTGAGAGAGGACTTACCATGCTCTGCTGTAATTTTGGGTTTGTGTAGGTCACGCCCATTAGATGGGACAAGGATCCTTGGATTCCTGGTGTCTTACACAGAGTGCCTAACGTAGTCACCCCTCAGATGCCTGTTGAGTGAACACAGGTCCTTGCTTCTGTTATTAGTGACTGGGCAGCACTATCTCCCAATTATTGACTTAATAAATGATCTCTTATCACACCTGGATTCAGTTTCTCTGACTGCCCCCTCCCCAAAAAGAGTTTCATTTTTCTCTCCCTGACCTCCCTCCTGGGTTCCTTGGCTCTCTTATTATTTATATTTGTAATTCACTTTATGGAATAAATGAAGTTTAGAGTGTTAGATTGAGTGCCTCAGACATTCTCTCATTCACTGGTTCTCAATCTGAAGGGGCTCGGATGTGTTAATTTTGAAACGTCTCCCCAGAAGATTTCTGATGCATATCTCAGGGTATGGACTATACATCGGTCCTACTGTCTTGATTTCTGTGGTGAGATAATGGGATCTCAGAGAACTTAATTCATTTGTCTGAGGTCATGCAGCTAGAAAATAGCAGAATGAGGACCCAAACTAGGGGATGCTGGTTCCCAGTCCAGTGTCCACTTTACTATACTATTATCCCTCACTGGGGTCCACGAGGGATCAGCTTCATGGCAGGTTCCTTCTCCTTGGTTACCAAGGACTTCCAAAGGCCAAGAAGACGGCTTTTCTCAAATCTCAAATCTCGAGGCATTCCATTTCTTCAGCACAGTCCGCAGCCTGAGGCCCCTTTTACTCAGACTTTCTAATCCAATACGGCAGAGGTTTCCTACTCAACAGGACGAATAGAGATTAAGGGGAAGAAAGGACAGGTGAGAATGCTAACAATGTTCTGAATTTGTTTCTTTTTCCAGCATTTAGAGTCAGAACGTCTCCACATAGTCTGAATTTGCCTTAGTTGATTTTACAATTATTTTTCAGAGACTCCTTGGTTGTGTTTTTTTAAGAGTAGAGGAACACGGAGACTGAACACCGTGCTAGGAGAGGCTGGGCTGGGAGACTAACAAAGGCGGTATTATACTGTGCGCGGCCGAGCCAATAAATGAATTCAGGAGACACCTAGATGTGTTTCTCGTGGAGGGCGTGAGGGGGAGGGGTCTGGTGAAAAGGCAGAAAGGTGGGATTAAGATAAATTAAAATGGGGCCAGCATTCTGGATAAGGGGACAGCCTCTTCCTGTTCCCACTGTTGCTTAAGATTTTTCATTCTGCTTAGTTCAAAAGTTAAAACTAGTCTTTAACTATGTACTTCATACTCTCCCATCCCCCACTTTCTTAACATAGGAAAAGAACTTAGTTGTAAAACATTTCAGCCTGATACAGCAGTGTTTATTATTTGAATGCTACATCTATTGGATGTCTTAGACTATTGAAACTGGAAAGGAATCTTGAATAAGCTAGTCCAGAGAGTTTCAAAGTGTGGTCCCCAGACCAGTAGTCTCAACATCATTTAAGAACTTGTTAAAAATGCAAGTTTAGGGCTCCACCCTGGATCTGCTGAATCAGAAACTCTGGCGGTAGGGCCCAGCAATCTGTTTTTTGGTTGTTATTTTTTTCAACGTTTATTTATTTTGAGCGAGAGAGAGGGAGAGCACACACACGGGAGGGGCAGAGAAGGGGAGAGAGAGAATCCCAAGCAGGCTCTGTGCTGTCATGTCAGCACAGAGCCTGACACAGGGTTCAGTCTCACAAATTGTGAGATCATGACCTGAACCGAAATCAAGAGTCAGATGCTTAAATGACTGAGCCATTCAGGCTCCCCACCGGCAATCTGTTTTAACAGGCTCCCCAGTTAGAGGGCCACTGCTCTAATCTCATCCTGTCATTTAACTGATAGAGAAACTGGCTCAAGGAGAGCTGAGTAAGTTTAAGTTAAAAACCAACTAAAGAGCGGAACTTAAGTCTCCTGAGTGCTGGCTCTTACTGTTCTCCCTGCTGAGGGGAACAGGGTCTGGGCATGGACAGGTGCCCTGTGAAAGTAGAGGATTTCAGCATAATACAGAAACATATTAGCTAACATTTACATAGAACTTCCTCTTTGATATGCACTTTATAAGCACCATATGGGTTTTACATTTACAACAATCTTACCTGTGAGATAAGTAGTATTTCTATCCTTGTTTTATAGATGAAGACACTAGGATCAGAGAGGTTAGTGTATTAGTTTCCTGTAGCTGCTGTAACAACTTACCACAAACTTGGTGGCTTAAAACAACACAAAATTATTCTCCATAGTTCTGGAGGCCAGAAATCGGTTTCACTGGGCCAAAATCAAGGTGTTAGCAGAGCTGTGCTCCTTCTGGAGGTTTTAGGGGAAAATCTCTCTTTGCCCTTTCCAGCTTCTGGTGACTGCTGGCATTCTTTGGCTTATGGCCGCATCACTCCAATCTCTTCCTCTGTGGTCATGTTGCCTTCTCCTATTCTATCTGGGTCTAAGGGACTTCTGCTTCCTCTTATAAGGGTACATTTAGGGCCCACCTGGATAATCCAGGGCAACTTCCCGGTCTGAAGACCCTTAATCTAATCATAACCACAAAGTCCTTTTCCCCCATAGGAGGTCCTTTCCCAGGTTCCAGGAATTAGGACGTAGGTCTCTTTTGGGAGACCGTTATTCCCCCTACCAGTAAGGTAACTTAACCAGTCTTACACAGTAAATATGAAAGCCTGGATTGGAACCTAAATCTGCCAGACTCGAGAGACCATGCTCTTAATCACTACCCTGTACTGCCTGAAAAGGTCATCACTAAGAACTATGGCTCTAACATAAGCATTGAGATTTTTAACTTAAGTGTTGTTTCCTTCTTCCTCTATCTTGCATAACATTACTTGTCACATAACACTGAACCTCTCAGTCCTTGAGTATGTCTGTATGTTGGTCCAGACTCCTTCGGTTAAATTCTCCTAGAGGGCAGAGATTATATCTTTTTACTTACATTTTAAAAAAAATGGAGTTATAATTCATCTACCATAAATTCCATCATTTTTAGTGTATTTTTTTAAGTAAATTCACAGTGTTATGCAACCATCACTATCTAATTCCAGAACATTTTCATCACCTCAGAAAGAAACCCTGTGCCCATTAGCAGCTACTCCCCATTCCTGTCTTCCCTCAGCCCCTAAACTCCTAGTCTACTTTCTGTTTCCATCGATTTACCTATAATGAGACATTTCGTATAAATGGAACCATATAATATGTGGCCTTTTCTGACTACTTTCACTTAGCTTAATGTTTTCAAGGTTTATCCATGTTATAGTGTGTGTCAGTACTCCATTCCTTTTTTTTTTTTTTAATGTTTATTTATTTTGAGAGACAGAAGTGCACGAGCAAGCAGGGGAGGGGCAGAGAGAGAGGGAGAAAGAGAATCCCAAGCTGACAGTGTAGAGCCTGCCTTGGGATTCAGTCTCACAAACTATGAGATCATGCATGACGTGAGCGAAATCAAGAGTCGGCTGCTCAACTGACTGAGCCACCCAGGCACCGCAGTACTTCATTCCTTTCTATGTTGTCTGTTGTATGAATATGCCACATTTAATTATCCATTTTATCAATTGGTGGACATTTGTGTTATTTCCTTTTTTTTTTTTTTTTTTTTGGCTTTTATGAATAATGCTGCTGTGAACATTCATGTACAGGATTTTGTCCGAACATAGGTTTTCAGTTCTCTTGGGTATATTACTTAGGAGTGGAATTGCTGGGACATATGGTGATGCTATGTTTAAGTTTTTGAGCAACTCAGATATTGCATTTTGTATCAAGTTATTTGAATTTTAGGGTGACATCTATTGTTACTTGTTTATAACAAAATAACATTCTCATAATATGTAGTCTTAATCATATTTCTTATCTTACTGCCAAAAAATTTTTACACATTTAACTGTCTACAGTAGAGAGAAGGAATGGTATGGTATAATGGAGGGAGTCCTGGCCAGCCTGGCCACTCTCTGAGTGAGCTCTAGTAAGTCAAATCACCTCACCTCTCTGGGGAGGAGAGCTAGATGATTTCTAAATTCTCTTCCAGACTTAACATTCCGCAACTCTGTGAGAGTCTGAAAAGCTAGCCTTGTGTTAAATCCCAGAGCTTGTGTTCTGTTTTTTTAGCAGTTCATCATTCTCTGTCTGATTTCTGTTCCCAGACACAAACAAGGTTTTACCCATCTATCCATCCATTTTATTGTGGCCTGCTAGCTTCCAGGTACTCTGCTAGGCACTGGAGATACACAGATGATGAAGATATTGTCCCTGGCTCCCCAGTCTAGTAGGGGAAGACAAACATATAAACAGGTGATTACAATATTAAGAGATTGTGATATTTAAAAATTGCTGAGAAGGCCCAGAGGAGAGAAGCTTGGTGTAGATGACATTTGGGTTGTATCTTTTCAGATAAGCGTTTGATAGATGAGAGGAACCTTCCAGGCAGAGGAGCAGTGTGAGTAGAGGCAGGATGGTGTGAGAGGACAAAGCATGTTTGCTTTTGTATGGTGACTTTTTTCCATTTCCTACAGTGCTGAAAGCAGACTCTCTTTATCCAGACTAGCTCCATTTTGAGATCCTTTTGGGTATCCAATATTCAGAGACTCCTCGACTCAAAGGTCTGCAAAATAACATATTTTGTCTAAGTCCTGGCCACCTATAGAATTTCTTCCTCTTTTTTTTTTTTTTTAAAGGCCCTTCAGACTCATTTTCAGAGTAATGAAGTTCTCTAAGTGGCTAAGGAGCCTTGATCAAGATTTGGGTTTTCTCTTAACATCAGCTTAGTTTGGGCTCTTGCAAATGCCCTCTGGTCTCCCTGAGGGTTTTAGTTACATAAAAATATTAGGAACATAAAATTTTACAATATGATCAGCAGAGCACAAACTAAATTTCTAACCTTTGACTAGAAACATATATGGAAAGCTTTGTGTTTTAAACTGCCCCCTTCCCAGCCTCCTAGCCTTCATGAGAGGTCATTGTACAGCTCTTTCCATGGTCACTGTTCTCTTCCCTTTTACTGGAGGGCAAAACTAGGGCAGAGAAATAATTTTTATTCACTTCTGAAAGGTTACAGTAATAAAGAAACTCTTGTTAACATCAGAGAACGTTGCAGCCAAGAGTTTTCACAGTCTGGCATTGTTTATTTTACATGTAATTTGGAACCTTCTGCACTCTTAAAATATTGGCACAAAAATGTTTTAACTGTTGAAGTACTTCATTGCAAGCAGCAGTAGTGTGGTGTCAGAGGGGCAGCAGGGCTCTGGAGAGCCATTTGCCCTGTTCCTGTTGAAGAGAAAAATGGTGTAAGCGTGCGTGAGTGTGTATGTGTGTGTGCACACACGTTCACTCTAGTATATGTGAACCTCTCTGCATTTAGAAATAAGAACTTTCTCTGTCCTGATGAACTTACATGCATCCCTTTATTTAATGATGAGAATGGTGGAACAATCCTGCTTTCCTGTTGCCAGGGCTGCCAGAAAGTACAGTAGAGCTTCCCTTATTTAGGTATTTGATATAATTTTTCATTATCCTCCGTCTCTCTCTCTCTCTCACACACATACACTTTATTACTTAACCCTTTTCTCTCTCTTTCTCTCTCTCTCCTTTTTATTTATTTTATTTTTTAATTTTTTTATTTTTTTGGTTGAGATGTATACTGTGGGCCAGATTCTGGCATACATTTTACAGATACCATCTCAATCACAAATTGCCTGGTTAGAGAGGTTGAGTGTACCCATTTTGTAGCTGAGGAGAACTGAGGGGCAGGAAAGTTAAAGAACTTGGCTATGACCACCACAGAAAGTCACAAGCCTGGATCTGACTGATTTTCAAACTTTTGCTCTTTTGGCCATACCTCATGCCTTTGTTTTATAAGTCAATTTGAACCTTTTTGGAAGTAGGTAGAGAATAAGAATAAGTGAATAGATTTCCTATCCATTGATAGGAGCAAAGTCAGTTGTGTTGATTGAGATAGTAATAGACAGAAGTACCTGGCTCTAACAAAGGGCTGTTGTTGTTGTTGATGTTGTTTTGTTAGGTTGAAAATAAGATTTGAAAACAATTATAGAAGGATCCCATTATTAAATGGGAAGAATGCTGGCGTGGTGATTGGTCACCCATAGTTCCAGGCTCAACTTTGCTCCTAGAATTTGGAGGATCTTCTCTTTCCCCCATCTGTTTCATGTCCTATGGTCTTAAAATAGAGCTATTTATATTAACCTAGGCTTGCTAAGATCCAGGGATTCCCCAAGGCTGATCATGCTCTCTCTAACTTATCTGGTCTAGAAACAGTGGCCTTCTGCCTCATAAGCTCTTCTTCCTCCAAATCTTTCTTCGTTGGCCTCCAAAGCGGAGCCTTGGCAAAAGAGGCACAGGCTACCCCCACCAGGTGAGCTCTGTGCGCTCTGTAGAGGTGTCACCAAGCCAGGCCCTTCTCTAGCCAGGGATATCTAGCAGGAGGCTCCTTTCCCTGTAGGAGTTCAGTCTGGCTCTGCGAAAAGGATGCTCTGCTGTCATATATGTATGTGTGTAACTTCCCCAGCACTTACCTCTCATCACATGGGCTTTGGTGCCAAACAGACCTGGGTTCTCATCCATGCTGTGCCATAATGTGGCCTTGAGACCCTAGGCAAGTCTCTTTACCTTTCTTTGTCTCCATTCCTTTCTCTATAAGATAAGTCACACATAGCCTGTGACTTAAAAAATATGATGCTAGTAATGACTTAGGACAGCACTTGGCACATTTTAGTTACTTTATAAAATAGGCACTGTTTGGAAACTTCCTATGGCACCTAGCATGGGCTGCCTTATTTCACAAAGATTTATGTACACATCTGTTATGCCCCACTGGATTCAGACTTTCTGGAGGACAGAGATCATATCTTTCATCTTTGTCTCGCCTATTCTGCCTGGCATAGGTCATGTGCCTTGCAGGCAGGCATTCAGTTGAAGTTGGCTGAATCTGTTAGGATGACTTGGACAGAGCAGGGTGGGCATGAATATTTTAGTTTCTCCATCTGAACCTGGGGAAATAGTAACCCCTTATTTTGGAGCCTTTGAGGACAATTTAGAACGCTATGTGTGAAGTGTTTGGAGCCCTTTGAAAGGAAGGTCCTGGGGAAATTAATGGTGTTTTTGCTGTTCTTGGGAAAGCCCTTTGTGGTTCCCAGCGAATAAATTACTTGGAGTGAGTTTTCTAACACATTCTACTGTGCTTTTTTTTTTTTTTTTTTTTTTTTTTTTTTAAAAACTGTCTGCTGTAATGCTTCTTTTGCTCTGACTTATAAAGATATATATTTTTGGTTTTGGACTTTTGACCTCTTTCTGCTCCCAGGAGAGAAATTTCTATCAGAATAATAAAAGGTGTAAACTGTGTGTGTTGCCCCTTTTGTGGGCCTTAGGTAGTTCAGCTGCTAGGGTTAAGAATCAGCAGGCTTGTGGTTTGTGCCTGGTTATGAGGGAAGTAGGAGACGGTTCCCATTAAGCACTCCGTGGCATTCTCTGTGTCTCCCACACGACTCCTTTCATCCCTGTCCTATGCCCTTTTGCTGAGATTCTTTGGATTTCAAGTGAATTCTAGTGTCTATGGTATTTTGAGTACAGATAATTTATGGCTTTGCTGCTTCTCTTTCAAAGACAGAAGGTGTTTATCATCTGCTGTGCTTTAGGTCCCAAGCTGAGTTGCCTGCCAAAGAGGATCCTCCTTCTGGAGGAAGGAGAGGATGGGAAAGTTGAAAAACCACTCACTAGTCTTGGAGTCAAAAGAGGAGGGCATTAAACTTGGTTTCACCATTAACCAGCAGTTTCAGGTGAAGAGCCTGGTCCAGATTATTTCTAAGGGCCCTTCCAATATGAAACAAATCTATGAGTTAAGAGTTTTCCAACTCAGGGTAGCATTCAAAATAGGGAACAGCAGTTTACCAGACTTCCTACTTATTCTCTAAGCTTCTTTTGCCCTCTAGCCTGAAGGAACTGGCCCTTTCCCTATTATCCTTAGTTCAGAAGCTCAGAAGAGACTTGAGTGGATTTGGGGATCAATGTGGGGTTTATAACATGCTAGAGTTGTGGTCTGAAGCCGTGGGTAGACATGGATGGCAGAAGAATTCCACTTGGTGGTGACTGCCAGTGACTGTGTAAAGGAAGTCCAGACTGCTCTGGCTGATAACAGGAAGCCCCATTCAGGGCTAGTCCTCACTGGTCAGAATTGCAAAGCAGTCACTGTTTATATTTTGTGCCACTTCATTGGCCAGCAATCTCCCAGAAGTTTGATAGGCACAAAGATGATCCTCATTTAATCTTTTCAATTGAGAACACTTAGTCCTGGCAAGAAAAAAATGGCTTGTTTGGGGTCATACATTAGTAGCAGAGCAGAGATTAAAACTTACCACCTATTGATTCCCTTCTTTTCTTTTTTTAAGTTTATTTATTTATTTTGAGAGACAGAGAGAAACAGAGCCTGCAAGCTGGCAAGGGGCAAAGAGAGAGGCAGAAAGATTCCCAAGTAGGCTTTGCACTGCCAGGGCATAGCCCTATGCAGGGCTCAAACCTACAGACCATAAGATCATGACCTGAACCGGAATCAAGAGTCAGACACTTAATAACCAGCTGAGCCACCCAGGCACCCCGACTTTGTTCTTTTTGTTACATCATATTATGACCTTTGCCATTCCCAGGAGCTCCCATACACACCCTCCATTTGTCTTCTTGTGTTACAGATCTCTTTTGATCCTTTTCTCTGCAGGTCAGTGTTCTAGTGTCTAGCACAGTGTTTAGTACATAATAGTCCTTATCAAATGTTAGTGGTTGAGTGAGTGAACTCACAGGGTCTATTCCTAACTCATCAGAATGAGAATCCGTTCTCTATTGCTACCTTACCCGATAAACTGATTCATGCTAAATTTTTAATGGATGTTAATAGAATAATGTTTTAATGGATAATGTTTGCCTCTTGCAAATCATTCAACAGCCTGGCTCATCTTCTTAAATAATGCTTATGTTAAATAGTTATCACACTGAAGCCTACAACGGCTTCCTGGTGCCTGCTAGATGTACACCATCCCCTTAACCTGTCTTCAAGCTTCCTTGTGATTCACCATCATTTGATTCTCTTTTCTGCCTGCCGAACTTTTCTTTCAGTCTCTGCCTGTCCTCCACATTCTGCTGACTCCCTCCTGAAACTTTCCCTACCCACTCCAGATTAACATTTTACTAATATGATTGTAAATTTCTTCAGTGCAGGGATCATGCCGAGCCCAGCACAGAGCAAGGTACATTTTGAGTACACAGGAAATGCTTCTTGATTTGATTGAACAAGTAGTTATGTTACATTGCAAGAGGCTCCAAGGGAAGAATAGAATGAAGCAAAGATAATCCTTTCAAAACTGATGGGTATTGAGACCTCTTTGCTAATAAATATATGGGTAAAGCATATTCTGAATAATATTTTCTTGATTAATTTTCTTCAGCCATCCCTGACTCTTATCTGGCATGGTGGTGCAGAGCAGAGTGATACATATGAAGGCATGGGGCTTCCCATTCTCCCTTCCTCACAGTCCCCAGATGTTCTGCACTGGCATAGAGTGTTCACTCAGTGCCTGCCTTGTGCTGTGTACTATGCTGGGGAGATGGATGAGACCATGTGGCCTTGTCCTCCAGGAATATACACTAAAGCTTCCATCAGGTGTCCTCGTTTCTTTCTCTGAGCAGTTTCTCCTACCTTCACAGCAGTTCTTGCCAGCTTTTAGTAACAGCAGGCTCTCATCCTATCCCCACGTCAGGACACCCATACATAGCACTGGGCAGAATTCAGATTATGAGCCTTGAGTGACAGGATTAGGGCAGTAGCACTAAAATTACTATCTAACGTTCTGTGTATTTTATTTTGCTTATTGTGACTCCTTTTCCCCTTCCTAGAAGGTAAGCTCCAGGAGTTCAGTATTCTCTCTCTCTCTTTTTAAGATTAAGTGAAAAAAAAATTTTTTAATGTTTATTTATTTTAGAGAGAGAGAAAGAGTGCGAGCAGGGCAAGAGCAGAGAGAGAGAGGGAGACACAGAATCTAAAGCAGACTCCAGGCTTTGAGCTATCAGCACAGAGCCTTATGCAGAGCTTGAACCCACAAACCATGAGATAATGACCTGAGCCAAAGTCGGACGCTTTAACCGACTGAGCCACCCAGGCATTCCTGAAGGTTTTATTTTTAAGTAATCTCTACACCCAGTGTGGGGCTTGAACTCACAACCCCAAGATCAAGAGTTGCATGCGCTATGGACTGAGCCTGCTAAGCAGCCCTATATTGTCTCATATTTATTGCTATAGCTTCAACTCCTAGAACAGTATTTAGGGGATGGTTAACACTGAATATACATTTGTTGATGATAAAGGCACTTTTGAGTTTCTTTTTCCCTTCAGGTCTAGCAGCATTATTAATGGCTCTATTAAGGATTGTTTTATTCACTTACTCATTTAGGGGACATTTTTGTTCCTTACTGTGTGCTAATCCGCAAATGCTGTTGGTAGAGAATGCACCAGAGAGATCTTACAGGGTTTCCAGTCTCTAGCCTGTACCAAAAAGAGAAATAAAGTTGAATCTTTCCTAGGTTAGGTTCTGAACTGAATAGATAAACAAGTAAGATTTGAGTTCACCTGCTTTTTGTTTGTTTTGTTGTATTTTTGCTGCAGCCTTCTAGAGAAGCTAGCCCAGCACAGGGCTGAGTGTGATGGCAGGATGGTACTGGAAACTAGGCAGCTCCAGGCGCTTAAGAAAGGAATGGAGATTGGCAGCCCTTGGCTCAGGTGGAGGAGTGGGTTGGGTTTGTAATTTGCTTTCTAACTCAGAATCACAGTGGTTGAGAGCCCTTGGGCACCAAAGCCAGACTGGGCTCAGATCCCATCTCAGCTGTGTGACCGTTAAGGTCCTTAGTCTCTGTGCCTCCATTTTTTTCTCTGTAAAATAGGGGTAGCTATAGTACCTACCTCACCTTATAACATTTAAATGAGTTATCACATGTGAGAATTTTTGAACAGTGCCTGGGGGCTAGAAGATGTTTGCAGATATTCATTTTATTACTTCTTGTTAAGCATTTTCATGTCTCATGATAATGTAGAAAGAAAAAAGAAAGGCAGTTTTGCATAATTTAGATGGAAAAACTGAGTTTCAGAGATTGGTCTTCCAGAGTCACAAGGTGGCACAATGTAGCTGACTGGGCCCAGAATTTACTTAGATTTCAAAGCATTTTTTTTTTTTAAATTTTTTTTTTTTTAATGTTTTATTTACTTCTAGGAGAGAGAGACAGCGTGAGCAGGGGAGGGTCAGAGAGAGAGGGAGACACAGAATTCGAAACAGGCTCCAGGCTCTGAGCTGGCAGTCAGCACAGAGCCCGACGCAGGGCTCGAACCCACGAACCGCGAGATCATGACCTAAGCGAAAGTCGGACGCTTAACCGACTAAGCCACCCAGGCGCCCCAATTTCAAAGCATTTTGAAATGCTTTATTTATAAGGTCTGAGTGGGACTTGAATACAGATCACTAGAGAGAGCAGCTCTTTAGCAGATACAGCATTCCAACTGGCGGTTTCTTTTTCCTTTGAATAAAATGTTTACCCTTTTAGTGACCTTTTATTGAAAAAGAATACAAAAAGAATTTGCCTATAGGAATGAAGTCATAAAGCCAAGTGTCCATTCCATTTCTCAGGAATCTGAACATTACTGTTTGTCTCACCATTGGCCTCTTCATTACTTGAGCAAGAATGCATCTACTAGAATTCAGGCTCTGCCATTCCCAAGATTTTCCAGCAGGATTCTATCAGCTGAACGGCAGTTCTGTTTGAACCTTAAGATGAAAGAATGTTGGACTAGGAATCAGATGACATTGTTTCTCTGAACATCTTGACTGTCTATGAGCTGAGTGATAACTGCTAAATCACCTTTCTGACTCATTTCTCTCTCCCTCTGTCCTCTCCCCCTTCTTTCTCAGGTTACCACAGGATCAGTATTTTGGAAATTGTATGGTTCTGAGCAATAAACAGTAAGGAAACAGCAGTGAAAGACAAGCGTTCTTAATGACTTGTGGAGAACAATGAAAATGTCCACTCTAATCTCTGGAGCTGTAGACTTGGTCTGACCTGTTTGGGGCTGTAGACTTTGGTCTGACCTCCTCTCCCCAGTTGGAGTCACTAGTTAACATGATTCAGTTGATTAGGGTGGCCCGTCTCTTTTGCTTCCTATTACTGCAGAGAAGGAGAAGACAGGACTGTTTTGTAAAAGTGCTAGAAATCTCAAGATTTGGAAGGGCATAGATCCTCAGAAAATGTTTTCCAGGCAACATGATATCTATCTTGGAATTGCTGAGTGGGAAATGACTGTGGCTGGAGTCAGTGAGTTCAGTATTGCCTCCAGGTCTTCTGGGATGTTTAGATCCTCAGCACACAGGACAAGTGACAGTGCCCAGACTCTGTTAGCAAAGAACTTACTAATTTGTTAATTATCCATTTTCATCTGTTTCATTTTTAAGTCTGTGTTTTTGAGATGGCTGGTTATTGATGGGGAACAAGCATCTTGTAGTTTTCCACAGTCTCCAGTCTGCCTAAATTTAATAAAAAATCATTTAGGGGCACCTGGGTGGCTCAGTCAGTTAAGCATTGGACTTCGACTCAGGTCATGATCTTGTGATCCATGCGTTTGAGCCCTGCGTTGGGCTCTGTGCTGACGGCTCAGAGCCTGGAGCCTCTAATTCTGCCCCTCCCCCACTCATGCTTTCTCTCTCTCTCTCTCTCTCTCTCTCTCTCTTTTTCTCCCACTCTCCTACCCTTCCTCCCTCCCTCTCTCAAAAATGAATAAACATTTAAAAAAAACTTTTAAAAAATCATTTAAAAAGCAACATTGTGCCTGCAGCTTTTCTGCAGTCATAAGTACAGTCATGAGGTCCCTGGTGCATTTGGGAGCCTGCAAGTGTCTCTGGAACCCTAAGGTGCATCAGCATCTTGCTGACAGTAATCAGGCCACATGACTGCAGGTAGAATCCAGAGGCCCCAGAGGAATGATATCCCCTGACAGGTAGTGAACAGATTACTGGGAACGGGGATCAGGCTCTAGGCCCTGGTGTTCTGTACTCCCGCTCCACTGGAGACGCCTGCTGGGCTCAAGCTAAGTACACATCTTGCTCATATTACATCTTGTTCTAGTAAGATTTTCCATTACTACAACATAGGAGACATTGAGGGCACCGTGATTGCCAAAACCCTACAAGACTGGTTGTCTGCCCTTAGTGCTACCAGGGTCAGAAAGTCATCAGCTTGTGATTACATGTAACTGTTATATTCTTTTTTCAGCTAGCATTCAGTGAGGTCTGATTATGTGCAAGTCATGGCGTCCTCACCGTTTCCCCTCCACACCCACTGCTGATCCTCTTATAGACATTTGTTTTGAAAGCATTCTTCCCTCTTTATTCCTGTTGCCACTTACGCTTTTTCATTTTCTTACCAACTCTCACACCATTGCTGCAACCTCTTCTAGTATTCCCCCCCCCTTTTTTTGTGAGAGAGCATGTGCATGTGCACAGAGTGCACATGAGCAGTGGGGGAGGGGCCAAGGGAGAGAATCTCAAGCAGGCTCCATGCTCAGCGTGGAGCCCCACTTGGACTCGATCCCACAACTCTGGGATCATGACTGGCACTGAAATCAAGAGTCAGATGCTCAGCTGAGCAACCCAGGCGCCCCACCTTCTTTGGTATTCCTGCCTCTGGTCTTTCCCCCAACTTTGTGGTCTGTCCTTTATATTTCTAGGGTTAATTCTTAGAAATAAATCTGTCCATGCAACTTCCCTGTGCTTAGACTTCTTTGTGTGGCATTCAGGGCCATTTCCAGTCAAACATACACTGACTGCCTTTCTCCAGTTCTGCCTTCTGCTTCTTCTCATCATGGCATCTCTGTTACAAAGTTTTCTCTGAAAATGCAGTATTTGTTCACTTCTCTGTGGCTTTGCACATAACCATTTTTTCAGTCTGAAAAGTAATAATCCCCATTCACCCTTTAATACCTAATATAATAAATGTTGCTTCATCTCTGAAGCCTCTTAGCCCTGAGACTCACCATTGCTATTTTTTACAGTGTGCAGTCATTTGTGTGGTGTGTCTTTCACATGAGACCACAGACTTCTTCAGGATAGGTACTATGTTTCATTCATCCTTCATGTCCACACTGTACCATAATCCCTTGAATATAGTAGGCATTCAGTATATCCTTATTGAACATGTACAAGGCAGTATAGAATTCTGCACCCAGACGGCTTATGGTCTAGCAAGGAATAGAAGTTACTCATGATACTACTGCTCAGAATGGGATCGCTATTATAAGAGAGGCTTTAATGTATGTACATGGTTAAGTCACAGATTGAAATTCTTGTGTTAGAAGAATCATTTATAATTGGAATTTTCTGTTTTCTTATTGTGGTAAAATATACATAACATAATACTTAATCATTTTAACCATTCATAAGTGTGCAATTTGATGGCATTAAATGTATTTACAATGCTATGTAGCCATCATCTGTCTATCCCAATTTTTTCATCATCCCCAACAAAGACTCCCTCATTTCCACTTCCCCCAACTCCTTGTAGCCTCCGTGCCTATCCTAGGTACTTCATATAAGGGGAAATCATACAATATTTGTCCTTCTCTGTCTGAGGTATTCCGTCAAGTGTAATATTTTCAAGGTACATCTATGTTGTAGCATATATCCATTTCATTCCTTTTTAGGGCTAAATAATATTCCATTGCATGTAGATACCACATTTTGTTTATCCATTCATCTGTCGATGTATGCTTAGGTTGTTTCCACCCTTTGGCTATTGTAAATTATGCCATTATGAACATTGGTGTACAAATATCTGTTCCAGTCTCAGCCTTCAATTCTTTGGGACATATACTTAGGAGTGGAATTAGTAGGCCAAAGGGTTGATCTGTGTTAAACTTTATGAGAAATCATCAGACTGTTTTTCACAGCGCTGTACTATGTTACATTCCCACCAGCAATGCATGAGAGTTCTAGTTTTTCTACATCCTTGCTAACACATGCTATTTTCCTTTTTTAAAATATTATAGCCATACTAGTAGGTGTGAATGGAATTATCCTTTGCTTATACTTCAGGTAATTGTCTTACAGATTGGCTCTACCTTGATTATTGGCCACTAATGACCACTAATAAACTGTTTTCACTTTCCAAACCTTGTACTTAACAACAGAAAACCAAAGCCCGATCAAAACTTTATACACTGACACTTGTTAGCAGAGCATAAGCCCTTTCTTAAACTTGGAAGTGTAGCAGAGGGGCACTTCTTAGAAAGTTTCCTAGTTACTCTTCCATAGCACTTGTTATAGAATAGGCAGGGATCAAAGTTCTGGTAAAGGTTAGCCTGTTCACTTCAGAGAGATTATTATCTTGTTAGAATGTCCAGTGAGAGGGACATGTGAGTAGCTAGTCAGTTAAGCATCCAACTTCAGGTTATGATCTCACAGTTGGTGAGTTTCAACCTCACATTGGGCTCTCCGCTGTCAGCAGGGAGCCCGCTTCAGACCCTTTGCACCCCTCTGTCTCTGCTCCTCCTCTGCTCTCTCTCACTCACAAATAAATACACATTAAAAAAAAAAAAAAGAATGACCAGTGAGAGAGGAAAAACTCAGCAGCCCACTTTTGTGTTTTCTTACCCCAACAATCATGAATTTCTTTCTCTGTTCAGTCAGAAGCTCTCCTTCTTACTTCAGAATTTGGTATAAGTATTTTGACTTCAGGTCTAGAATGTTAGCAGATGGTAGTCATGGAACTAGAGGTGGTCTTGTAATATTCCAGTGGAAGAGACTGCTCTGAGAGAGGTGTGGGGTTTTAGAGGCCATGTGAGGACACTGAAAGGATGGAGTTGGGCCTCTTCAGGCTACAGTGGTGTTTGGAAACCATGAAAGCAGCAGCATGTACACAAACCTGCTCAGCTCTTTCCCAAACCCTTGTATTCAATCTTTGTACTCAAGGGAGCTTTCTTGAAGTTTGTAAAAGTGGATAGACATCAGTAATACAAGAGGTAGTTATGAGGAATTTCTATATTATATACTTAGGGAGGAATTATGAGGAAATTGAAGAGGTAATTAAGAGGAAATACTATATTGATTCATTCTGCAGACATGTGCTGAGCAGTGCATCATCTTTGCCATCAAGGTGCTCACAGTGGGGGACTATGGGGGGCAAACTATAAACAGATTATTAAAATAGTACAGTATGCCTTCCTGGTGGAAATATTAAAAAACCACGTGAAGGAAAAAGCAACAGCTTTGGGGAACTTGAAAGACTTCACAGAAAATGAGATGATGCCTCTTCTGTAAAAGGAGGACAGTTGCACCCTCTTTTAAGATTAAAAGCTTTTAATACAGTTGCTGGCATATGATTGGCATTCAACAAATGGTAGCTAATGTTATTATATTGTTATGGAGAGATTTTATTGAATTGATGAATGACAATATATCCATTGATTGCAAGCAACAGAGACTGACTTCAGCTAATTTAAGCAAACAGAGGCATTTATTGGAGGCTAACTAGTGCTTACAGAATGGAAAGGAGAGTTTAATAATAGGCCTCAGGAAGCTCAGGGATTGTAATATTACTGACAGGAATTTAGTACAGTCTCTTTGGGATGATCCAACTTTAGCTGCCTTTTATCTTTGGTTATCTTTGCTCAGAAGCAAAAATCCAATTAGATTAGCTGGGACTCCTCTGCCCATCTCTGTGATGAAGGGACAAGTTTCTAGGGTCAGCAGCCTGCCAACTGATATGGAGTTGGGGAGGGGTAGGTCTGGGCCCTAAGGAAGGGATGTAGAGAGTGAATGGTTTTTACCTCAGGCAGTATTAGAGTAGTACTTCCAAGATCTGCGGATCCATTGAGGTTAATGATGGAAGCAACCAGGCCAAGTCATGGTGCAGCCTCTGGGGTTTCTTTCGTCCATAGAATCATGAATGCCCTGGCTTGTGACCAGTGACAACCCAATGTGACCATACCTGTCTGATATTCTTCATTGAAATTTCCCTGGTTTCTCCATGTTTATTCTTAAATATGGTGACTAAAACAAAGACTCTTGACCATTACAGTAATAGAGGAAAGAAAATTTTTTCACCTTTGTATATGGAATTCCTTTTCATATGTCCACGTTACTTTAAAAATTTCTCGTTTATCAGTTCATGATCAGAGATCTGCTCTGGGACTTTATTATGACTACATATGTAGTCAAATCCTTCCTTCATCCTGTTATTTATTATTAGTTTTGCCTAAACATGCTATTGTGTATTGTCTAGTACAAGACCTTGTTGAATCTTGTCTTGTTTCTAGGATAACGTTTCAATAATTCATAGTTGTTTACATTTTACTCTTGTTTTTCAAAGTACCAAAATTAGCAATTTTAACTTTTTTGCTTGTATGGTTTCTCCGTTTCTGATATGATTCATCAGAAGCAGAAATGTGTGACATTTTAGAGAAGACACTGGGTTTAGGGACCAGCTGTCTGAGATAAAAGTCCTAGCACTGTCAAAAGCAGAGTATGACTTTGGGGCAAGTCATTTAACATTTTTGAACTTTTGTTTTCTTGTTTATAGAGTGTAGGAGCTGTGAGCTCCTAGAAGGACAAAGTTATGATTATGAGGCACAAATAAGATGGTATATATGAACACATTATCAAATCAAAGGTGATGTACGCTCATTGCTACCACCGCCACTATCATAATTATTATCAGTACAGGTTTTCAGTGGAAAACCCCAGAATGATTTCCTTTAGGACTTTATGCTGTCAGTGCTGTTGTTAAACGTGACTCTTTCAAGCCAATGTTAATATAACCCCTATAACTGGAGTATGCATGAGATTTGTCATGTGGGATGCAGCCAAAAACTTCAGAAATCACAGTACATTAAAGCTGCTATCTTCCTCTTATCTGTATGTCCTGACATAGAAATTCAGTTGGTGTGGGTAGTTTGATTATCCCAGGTCCATAATGTCCCTCGTCTCATCGTAGATACAGACTTACTGAGGTGTTTGAATGCCTTGTCAAGTGGGTAAATGACTGTAATTTTCAAGGATGGCTGGCTCTTGTTTTGCTGTTTTCCAAGCCTGGGGAAAAGACTCCTGTACTTTATAACCATTCAGAAATTAAAGCCAGTGGTTCGGCAGGTATGCCTGCCAAACCACGTACCTCATTTTTAAAGACATGATCAGGCTATACAAATCTTAATATGCATATTCCAAGCTGCAAGACTGGGATTTTTTAAATAAATAAGTAAATAAGTAAGTAAGTAAATAATAAATAAATTACGTATGGATGTATATATATATTTAGAGACAGAGCGTGCAAGAACCAGGAAGGGGCAGAGAGGGAGAGTGAATCTTAAGAAGGCTCCACATTCAGCACGGAGCCATGACTTTGAGATCATGACCTGAGCTGAAATCAATAGTCAACCAACCTTTTAACCAACTGAGCCACCCAGGTGTCCCAATAAATAAATAATTTTAAGTAGGCATTTCAGTGTAGCAAGCTTCCCTGTGCCATTAAAAGTTTGAAATGATTTATTAAAGTGAGATGTAAGGATTATCTCCTGTTTTAGGTTGGCTTTTTATCACAGCTGAAATATGCTTTACACAGATGTTCATATCGTTTTCTAAAGAGGGAAGAAGACATTGAAACTGTCCATCTTTTCATGTTTTATTATTTTTCCTTTTCTTGGTAATTAATACAGTTTTCTCTGGATCTGCCTAACGTGCATGCGTACACGCACACACACACACACGCAGAATTTTATTTGTTATATTTTGTGGTCATTGCTAAAAGAGCCTTGGTAGGTCATTTAGTCATAATGCAAGTAAGTGAGGTATATGCACCCATGTATTTGGTCTCTCCATATCGCCTTTCTCTCTTTCTGTCTATTCTCACTCATTTCTGTGTGTTTCACATAATATTGCACAGTGAGCATTTCTAACATTAAATTTAATAGACTGGCCGATGATCTGGGCACATTAGCCTATTGCCATGCAATCACTGTAGCCCATGGTGTTGACACTGGAAAGCATCCTTGCAGATGGTATTTCTGACTGCCAGAAAGACCTGACCTGCAATCTTTTGTACTGTGTTGTAGCTTTATGATGAATTTGGTATGTTCCTTATGCTGTAGTCAGCAACTCTAGCCCCCTTTTATCATTCATTCAACAAATTGTTTTTGTTTTTGTTTTAAGATTTTATTTTTTAAGTAATCTCTACGCCCAGTGTGGGTCTCAAACTCACAACCCCAAGTCACAGGATCCACCGACTGAGCCAGCCAGGCTCCCCCATTCCAACAAATTCTTATTAGCCTGTTGCTGTTAGCAGCTTTGCCTCAAGCCAGTAGCTGCAAAGCTATTCTCACCTTTCATGTGCATCAGTTCTTGTGTTGTCCATACCAGCCTTCTTCTATTCTGTCCTCTAACACCACAGTCACACCATTGCTTTCCCGGTTTTCCCAGAAGCGAGGCTTAGCTTACTAGCAATGTCTGATGAATATCAGTGATTGGCCACTGATGACCCATCCTATGACCCCATCGCTAGCCACCATTGGAATTGGGAATCTCTGAGATGTGTTTACCCAAGACCATATTAGCTGTTCTTACTCCTGCCTCTACAGATAACCTAAGTTGTAGGTACATGAAGAGGGGGCTACATTATTTTTTGTGTTTGTTCCAACTTAGATAATCATTGGAGTCAGACTGCTCTGTGTTCTAATCTTGACCCACTGTTTCCTATCTTCCCAAATGTCAGTTTCCTCTTCTCTAAAGTGGGAATAGTAACAGTACCTGTCTCACAGAATTAGTCACTGGGAAGGATTAAGTGAACTCACATGCATGGATCTTTTAGCTTAGTTCTTGGTGCATGATAAACACCATAGACTGGGGAGAGAGGAGGCTTTGCAGAAAGTATAATTTATAAACTGTGTCTTAGATGATAAGAAGGAGTTAGCATCCCAGTAGATAAAGAAGGCAGAAAGATTCCCAGCGGCAGTATACTTAAGAGAGCAAGGCCTGTTTATGGAAATAGCACATAGTTTACTCTGACTGAAGGGTGAGCTGAAATTGGGGAGGTGGGAGGAGGTGAGGCAGGAAAGATGACCAAGAACCAGATCACAAAGATCCTTGTAGAGCTCATGGAGGAGTTTAAATCCGACCCTCCATCACTCCCTCCATCCACATAATCTGGTTCCTCTGTTAAGCAGTCACATAAACGTTTTTAAGAGCAGCAACAGCAAAAAGGGGAAAGAGGGCAGTGAATTGGCCTCAAATGAACTGGCATCTCTTTAAAGCTAATATTCCTCCTCAAGAATACTATATTAATTAAATATGTGCCTTACAAGATTCATTATTGTTTTACTTGTGTTCCCTCTTGGTTGTCTCATTCATTAATCTGCTGATTAGTAACCCTGAACTCTTGCATCTCCCCACCCCCTTTTTGGCATTCCCTTTTTAATATACTGTGCTGTTCCCCCTGGGACGTAAACTCCAGGACCCGTCCCTGGCCTGCTCGTGTTTGTTTTCTTTGCCCCTTGTGCCTGCCTCTGCTATAACATTTGTAGTATGTGTTAAGTAATCCTTAAGGTAACATTTTTATTATGTCATAAAAAGTGCATGGCAAATATATTATAACTCATGGACTTTGTTTAAAAATGAACGGATAATTTATTGGGTGTGTTACATGAGACTTGCTCCCCTCCCCATTTGAGCTGAGACTTGCTGCTCATTTAGCCTCGCCTCCTATTGAGTGCTCCCACCCTGTGACATGCTGGGAAAGCAGACCCATGGTTGGCTAGAAATGACATCATAGTTTATGTACTCAATAAAAATTTAATTAAGTCATTACAGGAATTGCAGTCATCATTTAACCCTCTGATTTCTTCTGTTTAGTTTATTATTAAACATTCAGTAATACCAGTCACCAAATCCTGATGGCTTATAAAATATCTGCATGAATTTTAATAGCTTAAATAAATGGGAAAATATGAGTAACTGATATAAAAGGAACATTTTCCTAGTGGTGATTCTGTATATATGGGTTTCTTATGAAAAGCAAAGCATTATGAAAAGGATAAGAGTTTACTAAGAGAACAGTGCAGTGCTATCTCATTTGGTTTGTCCTGTGTATTCATCATGTGCAGGGCGCTCCCTACAGAATCGTCTGGCATGGGGACACACAGCCTGCACACCAACAAACAAAAGCTTCAGTGAGGGAATAAAATCCCAACAGAGGTTCATTGGAGGGAATATCTAGCTCCCCATGGCCGGTGGACTGGCTAGAAAGCCCGTTGGGGTGAGTCCAGTAGTTCAGGAAGCTGTTCTCACTCACGCTCACCTGTTGCCTGCAGATCATGTGTCTGCACTGATCAAGCTTCCACCCTCTTCCAGGAAGGGCCCTTTTCATGATCTAATTCAGCCTGGGTGATGATATCTGAAAGCCATTCCTAGCTGTGGCTGTTTGCCATCTCTCAGCCAGAGAGGAGAGGGAGAGGCAGCTTACATACAGGTCACTCGAGTTAGAATATGGTAGCGGAGCTTTGCTAATAGGGAATTCTCATCTCGCTCTCCATTCTTCCTGGGTCATAGCCAGCCAGACTGCAGGTGCATCCCAGGAGAAGAAAGTGTGTTTGTTTGTAACTGGATCTTGCTGGAAACTGAGGTTTGCAGATTAATGTGTTGGTGATCCCTGGAAATGCCCTACAGATGGTGAAGTAGGTAAAGCACTCATCTAGAAATCAGGTTCTAAGCCTGGCTCTGACAGTAACTTTATGTGTGACCTCAGACAAGTCCCTACCCCTTTTTGGGTGTCAGTTCACTATTTCCTCAGAGGAATCGAGCTAGGTGACCTCTGAAGGGCCTTCCAGCTCTACAGCTTACTAGTTAGACACAACACATGAACCAGCTCTGCTGAGCACGTTCAGTGAATGTTTACCTCTGAGAGATGCCTTTGTGTTTGACATCTCTGACTCTGTCTGTGGCTCTGAGTTTTCCTACACAATTAGGAGAATAACTTGTATGGGAGTAGGGAGAGCCCCAAAATGGATATCAGCAGGTCTGGGTTGTAGTCCTATCCTCACATTTCAGAAGGAAATAACTCTAGCTCTGGCTTGTTTCTGGACTCATCCTTCGCCTCAGCCCATTCTGGAAGACGGTGCAGTAAGAAGTTAGTACATATTTTTGATGTTTCAGAAACATGTAGGGTACTCAAGCAGCAAAAAAAAAAGGGGAAACAAAAGGGTGTCATTGGACGGAATATAGTGTGTGTGGCATTCAGGGCCTTGTAAGGATGTAGTCATCCGCCTACCAGTCTTAAACCCTGCTCTGGGTCAGGCCCTAGACTAGGTGTCAAGCGTGCCAAGATTAATCAGATAGAGTTTCTTATGACCTTTGAGTAGCTCACAGACTAGTGGGAGAGACAGGTACATAAGCAGCTCTAAACTGTACTGCGCATCCGGGAGGAGGAGTGTGGACATAGAGCTCTGGGAACATGAAGGCTGGAGGTCTGATTTGGCTTGGGTTGAAGGTAGGGGGGAAAGGGCGTGTATTGTACTACCAGCTGCATCCAATCTCACATTTTCCAGTCTTGAGCTTCACCATTCTCTCTTCCTTTCTGAAAACTATCCCTGACTATTGGAACTAGTTTTAGTTTTCTGTAAACAAACCAGAAGGTATTACTCATAATTCATTGCATTGGCAGAGCACTTTACAGCTTACTGAGGCTTTCAGCATACATTGTTGAATTAATGAATGAATACATGCTAATTCATTTGCTGTTTAAACCCAGCGATGTGTTTAGGGCATTTGAAAGGCAAGGAAATAGACTCAGAATGGTTATTAGATTTGCCCAAAATGACATCCTATGAATATAGCAGAATTAGAACTCGAACCCAGGTTGTCTCACAAAATGCAGGTCCTTACACTACTCCTTTCTGCTCTTCTTCAGAGCCCAATTATGAACCACAGGATTAAATCAATCAGTCTTTGATTTATGATCCAAAATAAAATCATCATCCTGAAGGCAGGCACCTGATGAAATGTAAGGCACATGGACTCTGGAATCAAACTGACCTGGATGCTCATCTCAGCTTTATCATTAATTTGCTGTGGGACCTTGGGCCAGTCACTCTACCTGCCTGAGGCTCAGTTTTCTGTGTCCATAAAAGTGTGACTATAGCAAACCTACCGGAGTTCCAGTGTCAGAGGAGATAATGTCTAAACAGCATGTGGCTCATAGCAGGTACTCAGTAAATGGTCAGGATTGTTAAGCACAAACCTTACTCTCCATGTAAAGTTCCTTATACCTTTGGTTGTTTCTAAAACCTGTCAGTTTAAATACTCCGCAGGTACTGCACATTACACCAGGCTTTCTGCTGGGGTCCCAGCAAGGAATGAAACAGGGACCCCCCTGCTCAAGCATTTTCCTAGAGGTCTGGGGGTCTACTGAAGACATTTGGTGAACTGCAGTCTAGACTCTGAGGGCTCACCTGGCTGTTCTTCCTGAGTGTCAGTGGTCTCACAGCAATTGTATTTCAAGGCAGTCTCATAAGGTTAATAGTCTTACTACTTCAGCCCAACTTATTCTCTCCTCCTCTACAGCCTCAGGGGCTCTCCTTTCTCCTCCCATCTCGTGGTCCTGCCTCTCTATCTCCTCTTCACACCTCTGACAACTTCCTTCTGTCTTTTACCACCACAAGCTCCTTTCAGTAGCCCTTAGACATTTCCTAACCTGGTTCCACTGTACCTTTCCAGCATTCTTCCCATTCGCCTTCTTGGTACTCCCCACACATTTCCTTCCCTGCCTCTGCACCTTTACACACCATGTTCCCTCTGTCTAGAACGTACTCTGTCTTTCATGGTCCACATAAGTCTTACCTCCCAGAGAACTCTTCCCCTACTCCCAGAGGAGAGATCATTTGTACTAAAATTCATTTATTGCTCACCACTTCTGGAATAGAATTTGAGGTAACATATTATAGTTTAATTTTTTTTTACATACCTGGTTTTCCATACTGGCCTGTGTGCTCCTCCAGCTTAGAAACATTTCTTACACTTTGTGTTCATAGGGTTTAGCACAAAGCCTGAAACGTACTTGTGGCTCAGCTCACTAAAGTGACTTACTGCTTTGTGTAATTTGGGATCAAAATCTGAAAGAAGCTGTCAAATTTGGGGGAATCTAGACAAATCAGGGAAATGAGGATGGACTAGCAGTTCGACCTGTTAGGGGCCCTCTCTCTTTTTTTTTACTAAGAGTCTATGATAGTTAAGAGGCAAAAATCATATTTTTTGTTTTTTTCCTCCTTTTTTCATACTTTTGTTTCTGTCATTTTGTTTCTGTAGGTTAATTCTTATATCCTGAAGAAGAACATGATCCTTATGACAAACAATTTCTATGCAGCCATCTTGGGATATGATGAGGTAAGATCATTTGCCAAGCCTTAAGTAGAACATGGGCTTCCCCCAACAAAGACTTTTGATGAGAAACTGAGGAAACCTTCAGGGGACATATCATCACTACCCACCATTATGGCTTAGTATTTATTTCCTCATCTTCATTGACTTGGCAACAGGAATGACTCTGCCCAGCAGTTTGCCTAGTGCTTGGGAAAGAGAACGCTATAGAATATGGTCAAATCATTCAGCTAGTAGCATTTCTTGAGACCTTGTGGGATGTAGGGACAAAGGCAAAATCAGTCACTCTCTCAGCCAGGAAGACATACACATGTAAACAGCGTGGTCTGCCAGACATACCACACTCTCCTTTAACTTTAATTATAAAAGCAATATATAGGGGTGCCTGAGAGGCTCAGTCAGTTAAGTGACTGACTTTGACTCAGGTCATGATCTCACAGCTCATGAAATTGAGCCCCACATTAGGCTCTTGCTGAGAGCTCGGAGTCTGGAGCTTGCTTTGGATTCTGTGCCTCCTTCTTTCTCACTCCCGTTCACACTCTTTCTCCCTTTCTCTCAAAAATAAATAAAACAGGGGCGCCTGGGTGGCTCAGTCGGTTAAGCGTCCGACTTCAGCTCAGGTCATGATCTCCTGGTTCGTGGGCTCGAGCCCTGCATCGGGCTCTGTGCTGACAGCTAACTCAGAGCCTGGAGCCTGTCTTCAGATTCTGTGTTTCCCTCTCTCCCTAGCCCTCCCCTGCTCATGCTGTCTCTATCTCTCTCTCAAAAATAAATAAAACATTAAAAAAATTTTTTTAAATAAATAAAACATTTAAAAAAATGAAATAAAATAAAAGCAATATAAACTATATCAGAAACTCATAAACTGTACATAAGTGGTTGAAGTAGAAAATAGAAGGCCCCTTTCTCTCCTGCCCTATTCCCTGCCCCAGAGGAAAATTTTGTTAATAGTTTATTGGGTGTCCTTCCAGACGTTATCTTTGCATACACAAGCACTTATATATTTATTTTCTTTACACATATGGAAGTTACACTACATACACTATTCTGCACCTTGCCTTTTTCAATGAACAGTGTATCTCTGACATACGTCCACATTAGAACATTTAGATCTGTCTTATCAAATTTAACCATTTTTAAGTGCACGTGTCAGTGGCCTTAAATACATTTACATTGTTGAGCAGCAATCACCACCATCCATTTCCAGAACTTTTCCATCTTCCCAAACTGAAGTTCTGTCCCCATTAAAACCCTTACTCTTCCCTCAGCCTCCTCCCAGGCCCTAGTAACCACCACCACCTACTTTCTTTCTCTATGAATTTGAATACTCAAGTACCTCATGTAAGTGGAATCATACAGGTTTTATTCTTTTGCTCCTGGCTTATTTCACTTAGTGTAATGTCCTCAAGCTTCATCCATGTTAGAGCACACGTCTCATCTTTTCCCTGCAACTGTTATTATGGAAATTTCAAACACATCCAAAAGATGAAAGAATGGTATGATGGACACCTATATGCACACTGCCAGGGTTCATCATACCTCATCTGTTTAACAAAACATGTGCTCTTATGTTCATTTTGTGGTGACCTCCAGATTGAATGCAAGCATCACCTCTTCTGGGAAACAGGCCTGGAACCTCCCCCACTTGGCTCCTTCCACCTGCCCTGGACCCCAGCACTTGCTGCATTAGTGTTAACTGTCATCCTGGCTGGGTGGGGACTCCTTCTGGGTAGTGGCAGGGTCTACTATGCTTGCATTTCTACTGCCTGGTAGCATGGTACTTGGCATGTGGTAGGGGAAGAATGAGGAAGGGAGAAAATGCATAAAGGATGTAAGTAGGAAACTGGAGTTCAGGCTGAAGGAAATGTCATTAGCCTGAAGATAATAATTAAAGCCAAGAGATAAACTTACCAGAAAATTAAGGGGTTTGCTTAGGATCCTGATTCTCAGTCCACCAGATATGTTTAGTTATCAGAGAGCAATTTAGATTGCATACCACACATTGAACCATTGCACACCACACATACCGTTGATTGAACATGAGCCTTGCAGCAGTGGGATAGGAGTTGAGAAACACTGCTTAGATCTACACGTGTTTTTTTTTTTCTTTTTAATGTTTATTTTTTGAGAAAGAGAGAGTGACAGAGTGTGAGCAGAGGAGGTGTAGAGAGAGAGGGAGACACAGAATCCAAAGCGGGCTCGAGGCTCTGAGCTGTCAGCACAGAGCCTGACACAGGGCTCAAACCCACGAACCATGAGATNCAGGAGTTGAGAAACACTGCTTAGATCTACACGTGTTTTTTTTTTTTTCTTTTTAATGTTTATTTTTTGAGAAAGAGAGAGTGACAGAGTGTGAGCAGAGGAGGTGTAGAGAGAGAGGGAGACACAGAATCCAAAGCGGGCTCGAGGCTCTGAGCTGTCAGCACAGAGCCTGACACAGGGCTCAAACCCACGAACCATGAGATCTTGACCTGAGCTGAAGTCGGACGCTTAACCGACTGAGCCATTCAGACACCCCTACACATTAATTGTTAAATTAGTTACATTCTGACTTCAGAAAGCTTACAGTGTGTAGAAGAATGAGACTTAGAATTGACAAAATAGAACTCTCTATAAGTTAGCATTTGTTTGAGGTCTTTATTGCATGTAGCTCAGTTGATTCCTTTCACCAATATTAATAAAGGTGTTCTGAATTGTGTTTCTTTTCTGCCCCTCCTACCCCAGTCCATCCTGACAGAGACATCTTACAGACGTGCCTGATCACAAGAGCACCTGGGGAGCTCTTCAGACCAAATTCTTGAGCACTTCTCTGAAGGTTTCAGTTTAATAGGAATGAGGCCTGGTATTTTAGCAAGCACCCCAAGGTGACTCTTTAGAGTGGGAAAGTTTGGGAAATATACTAATTACCTGGGACACTTTTTAGAAATACTACCATTGTTTGGGCCCTGTCTCTCAAGAGTTCTAATTTAACTGCCTAGGTGGGCATCTATTGTGAAAGTTCCCTAGGTAATTTTAAGGTGCATGCAAATCACCAAGGTAAAATTCAGATTCTGACTCAGCAAGTCCATAGTGAGGCCTGAGATTCTGCGTGGCAGACAAGTGGCAGGTGAACATGGTGCAGCCCTCTGCAGACCACCCTGTGAATCATGGGTTCTAGAGCCATGCTGTCCAAGATTAGCCACATGCAGTGATTTTGATTTAAATTCCTTAAATAAAATAGAAACTTCAGTCCCACTGGTTACATTTCAGGTTCTCAATAACTTTATGTGGTTGGTGGCTGCTCTACTGGACAGAACATTTCCATGGTTACAGAAAGTTCCATTGGACAGTGCTCTAGTTCTATAGCACCCTTTTCTTAGAATGTTGCTTGGGTTGTGCCCTGACCCTGGCCACTTTTGGATATTTCCTGTTTTCTACTCCGTTAGGCCCAAATTCCTCCATGGAACTTCCAGGCCTTTTGTCACTGGTCCCCAACGAAACATGTCCTATCCACTGTTATCTCCCATTGCTTTCTAGTGTGTAACCTTTCCAAGTGAGGCCATTTGCTGCACTGCCCCACAGACATGCTGGGCCTGACTGAGACTCCTGGACAACTAGATGTGGGCAGTAGCCAAGTCTGTCAGCTTTGGGCCTGAGGACCTGATTCAAGGCCTGGTACCTTGTAGATATTCTCTCTGTAAATGTTCAGTGAACTAATATATTCTCTCTTGCTTAGAATGTCCTGCAGTTCCCTAAATGTTCTCTATTCTTACAGGCCTCCTTTTCTACAAAGCTTTCCCTGACCTCTCTAAATCTATGTTTGTTTACTTTGGATTTCAACATCCATCCATCCATCCATCCATCCATCCATCCATCCATCCATCCCTCCATCCCTTAGTAGGTATATATTAAATGCCTACTACATGGGATGCGCTGGGAATATATTGCTGAATAAAACAAACATGGTGTGGTTCTTTCCCACTGGAACTTACCTTCTAATGGGGAGATAGACAGTAAACAAGTACACAAGCAAATAAGTATCTTAGTACAAATACAATATCCTAGAAGCTAAGACTGAATAATGAGAAGCCAGCCATGTACGGAGTATACGTTGGAGTCTCCCTATACAGAGTGGCGGTTGTTCATTTTCCAGGATTTAATCCTGTGCTGCTATTCGGTGTGCACTAGCTTTATCCCTTCAACCAGGTTGCAAGCTGCCTGCAGGTTGAGACCATTTTGCTGTGGTTCTGTGTTCTCAGCAACATGCTAAAAGCACATAGTGGTGTCACAAGTCAGTCTTCTCTGAGTGAGACTGCTATTCCAAACCCTTAATCATAACTGGGGCCCTCGAGACACAGGCTTCCTTTCAATTACTCTAGGCCTAGATGTCCTAATCTCTGAAGGATGCTGCTTTTTTGTGTTGCGAGGGCAAATAAGTAGGCCCCCTAGTAGATGGTGGGGAAATTGCTGTGCAAACTAATATTTAGCTGCCAAGTACCCTTTTTCCTTTCCTCCTTTCTCTCTGACTTTCTGGTGGTTTGGTGGGAAGAAGGCTGAAGTTGGGTTTATTGATTTATTCAGCCATTTTTACTGCACTCCCACTCTACCAAGTACTGCATCCTAACCAGAGTTAGTCAGGTGCCATCCCTTGACTTCACCAGTGCATTCTGGTCCTAAGTCTATCACCATTTATTTAGATAACCTCTAAACCTCTTATCTTTCAAATGGGGATAATATCTGTTCTTCTTGATTATACATAGGCATTAGGAGCCAGCTATGTGAAGGAACTCTTAGTCTGGAACAGTCAGGTTGTTATCACTGTTAATCCGAGTCATCCTTTTCTTTCTGACTGATTATGGACTTGCCCCTTCCCAGCCATCTCACCCATTACCAAGGGTGCCTGTTTGCAGCAGGCCATGGCTCCCAGAGCTTTCACTGTCCTGTGCTCTGTGCTCATTCTCTTAAGTCCTCATGACACCTGCTCCCACGCCTGTTCCTTCCCATGTAGCACATGTTGGTTGCTGCCAGCAGCACTCCAGCATGTGCCCAGGGCACTGCAGACACAGGCAGCCTGTTGTGTTAGCAAATAGTTCGGAGAACAGCGATGTGCCTGAGCTTGTCCTTGGGCCCTGTCCCCATCTACCAGAAGAAGCTGGTTTTCCTGACTCAGCCATTGTGCCAGCACAGTCTCTTAAGCTGTGGCATTGTAGGGATGTTTTAGCAGGGAGCATTTGGAACAGGTGGAATGTTTTTCCACCAAACTGTCAGCACCCCATACTGGACTTGGCCCTTCTTGGCAGCAGGCCTGAAGTCAGACCTCAGATGCCGCCATATCCTAGGGGCCAGCCCACAGCACCACATTGAATACACATACACAACCTAGGGTCTTTGTGCAATGATTTGCCATCTACAGAGCATTTCATGGCCATTATGTCCAAATTCTCACAACAGTGTATGGGCTGGGTCTTACTGTGTTTGTTCAGCTCAGAATCTGAGGCTCAGGAAGGGCTAGGGCTTTCTAAAGACCACATAACTATCAAGTGACAGAGCTGCCGTTTGAACCTAGGTGGTCTGATTCCTAGATCTCACTGCTGTTTCAGCTATATCCACAGCTGCCTGCCCAGAGCAAGCTCCTGGTCTTGGTATCTGACATACTACACTTTACAAAGTACTTTTACACAATTTCACTTTTATAATGCAAAGATGCTATACATAGGGCAAGCATTTTCATCTCTGTTTAATAGATGAGCAAGTGAGACTCAGGTGTATTGGATTACCCACCATCTCTGAGCTTGGTAGTAGCAGAGCCAGTACTTGATCCGGCCTTCTGACTTGTAAATCCTAACCAGTGCTTTGTCTGGTTCCACATTACCTTGGCACCTGAACAGAGCCAACTTCTTGGGGCCTTTCCCTTCAGTCACCCTAACCCCAGGAAGCAGGACCCTCTCCTCTCCTTCCTTTAGAGGTCCAAGCTAGAAAATGGCCCTAGTCCATGAGCCAAGTACCAATTAGTCTCTGGTATTTGGACTTCCCAACAGAGCCCCCCTCTTTGCTGCGAAGGACAGTGTTAGGCACCACACATGCACACAGGCTCTGAGCATTCCCTCTGTGGCCCATAACAGCCCTGCTGAACAGCCTGTTCCTCTGCTTGAGGAGAGACAGGACCAGCCATGGCCAACCCAGAGATGGGTGACAGTGAGGCCAAGGTGCCTGGTTTCTTTCCCCTAGAGCCAGCTGCCTTGCAGATGTGTGCCCTTGGACTAGAAGAGAAGGTGCAGTGTATGCCCACCTCTGTTTCTGGGGGATAATATCCCCTCAGGATATTTTGTGCCTATTCCTTGTGGACAGTGGTGGGAACAATGCACCACCGTTTCTCTTCTTGGCCTCACAGGTATTGCTGGGTCAAGTACAGTGCAGGAGAGTAGAGGAAACTGTAGCCTGGGAAGGCGACCAGACACGAACCCCATCTCTGCATCAATCTTAGCCGGGCACTTGGCCCCTCTGCCTCTCGTGTCCTTCCTCTGTGTGAAATGAAAGGGTTGGACCAGATGCTCTCTGCATTCCTCTTCTGGCTCTACATTTTAGCTGACCCGTTCTTTCTTGTAGTGTATATAAGGTCCACAAGGCCATTTAGTGGTATCTGTAAGGTCCTTTCAAGCCAATGCTGTGCTTGCCATCATGTTTACAATATCCCCAGCTTTTGTATCATGGCTCTGCTGTGCCCCCAGGAGACCAATTTTCCTCTGTGTTCCAGGGGATCCTTTCAGATGACCATGGGCTAGCTGCTGCACTCTGGAGAACCTTCTTCAACCAGAAATGTGAAGATCCTCGACAGCTTGAATTATTGGTGGAGTATGTGAGGAAACAGGTGAGCAACCCTCCACCTCTTCCAGGGGCTCATGGAAAGCAAGTCCTTCCTGAGGTCTGTAGATGCTGGACTTTCAAAGGATCATGAATTCCCAGAGGCCAGTCTGAGGGAGTTGTGACCACATCATGTCTGCAGCAGGCACTGATAGAGAACAGTGTATCCAACCATGAGCTCGGCAGGGGGTGGAGAATAGGACAGAAGAAGAAAAGGCGCTGAGTAATCTCCTGCTTTCAAACACTTTTAGGTGTTCATTCACTACACATTTGATTGTTGTGTGCCCAGTGCAGTGGAAGACCCTGGGTGCGCACAGTCCTGTAGGATATGGGAATGGGTACAGTGTGGTCACCCACTGTAGCCCGCTCTGTGCCCACATTGAAGCTCCAAGGTTCNGAGACCCTGGGTGCGCCCAGTCCTGTAGGATATGGGAATGGGGTACAGTGTGGTCACCCACTGTAGCCCGCTCTGTGCCCACATTGAAGCTCCAAGGTTCATGTCTCCTGTTCCTCATTTCTAGCAGAAGTGGACTCCAGGCAGAATTCCACAAACAACCCTCAAGCCTCCATCCCCAATCAAGCAGTGTCCTCCTACTTCATCCCCCATCCCCCGGTCCCCCAGGGCTCCCTGACACCAGAGCTTCTACGAGAAAACTCTGGAGTGACAACTGCTTCACTACATAGTTTTTCTTGAAACCTACTTTATTTCTTGCTGTCTCTACCCCTTGATTCTGTATTGATGGGAAATCCATACTTTATAAATGAGTGAGCTGAATGGCAGGGAAGAGGACCTTAGAGGCTTTTCCAGGGTCTCCCAATGAGTCAGCCTGTACAGCTGGCCTAGAACCCCAAGCTGGTGATTCATGTAGCCACCAGAAGCCTTAGCTGCTTCAGACAGCTCATCAGCTCAGGCTGTCCCATGAGTCACATCTCTGCTTCATGGGCTTGGCCTCTGGAGCTGAAGGGGCCTCACCCCGCAGTTATTCTCTTATTCACCTGTGTCCATGGCCTTTAAGCCTTCAGCAGCTAGGGAGGGGAAGGCTAGGCCCTGGCTCTTGGGGAGAAGCCAGCAGGGGCAGCTTGTTGATGGCTGGAAAAACCACACAGTGGGGCTCTTCAGACCCAGAGGGTAGAGAACCCCAGAAGCCAGGCCTTCTGTTTGACCATTCTTCAAATCTGCTAGAGCTGGAAGAAGGCACTGTGGCCAGAGGGCTCCACCCACAGAGAACTCTTGAGACTCACTGTTGACTGGAGTCGCTGTTAGACAGAAGTAGCAATTGGCAAAGCAAATGCTGTGTTTTTTGAGAGACCAGCCCAACTTTTCCATCTGTCATGGTGGGCTTGTGGCAGAGGCCACAACAAGGGCACAGCTGGAGCCTTTCTGAGGGCCCTAAAAGAAGGAGTTACCACACCACACCAGTGCCTCTAGAAGAAATCCTATATTGTCTAGTGAGAGGCAGGCAACAGAAAAATACAGTGATGGGGCTCTTAGGGAAGCAGGGAACTTTGATGGGGACCCGCTTATGTCAGCAAAACTTCTGAGTACCTACTGTGCCAGGCACTCTGTTGAGAAAGCAGAGATTCACAGGACCCAGACCTACCTTCCAGCCAACTTACGGTTTGGTGAGGAAGCCAGTCAGGCACAAGGCTAACCCTGGAATCAGTCAGTCTGTGATGTGGTACAGGTAAAAACAAAGGCTGTGGAAAGCCAAAAAAAAAAAAAAAGGCAAGACTCAGTATAAGTTAGCAGCTTAGGAAAGACCAAGAGGGACCCTGAACAGATTAGTCCTGTGCCATGATCCTGGTTGGTCTGGTGGGTAGCCCAAGACCCAGTCAGTGGTTATCTTGAGATTTTTAATGCTGAAGATGGGCAGAATGGCTGCATTAGGCATAGAAATGGAGTTGTTGGAAAGAGGAGTGTATTTTAGGGGATATAATGGGTCAGTTGCTCTCCTTGCATTGGGAGACAGCATGATGTGTAGAAATCTAGACCTCTGAGGCATATGTGAGAGACTGAGGTTGGGTTTGAGGGTCAGCAGCCTGAAGGTGAAACAACAGGAATGAAGGAATTTTTGGAAAGGAGGATGATCCAAAGCCTAAGATGAGGCCTCTGGACTCCTGCCCCTTCACCTTTTCTCCCAAATGCCTTTTCACCCCACATGGAGCCTCTTCTTTCTGAATGTAGTGCTCACTCCTGATGTGATCCCGCTCCCACTCTAAATTTTGCCTGTCTACTTGAAAGCATTTCTCATTCCTCTCTTCTCCTTACTAGCAGCAGCATGGGGAATCCTTCCAGAGACCACTTTTATCTCCTGAGACTTGGCCTCTCATTAGATACCTGCTTCTTGAGGAACTGCCCAACATCACCTTCCCTGCGGCTGCGCCCATTCTCCATCACAGGTGTCCCTTCTCCACATTGTTGTTCAGAGAGATAAACTGCCAGTCATCGTAGTGGGTGAAGCTGGGCCCACTGGGAAGCATGGTAGTTAATTAATCGTGTGGTCAAGGCCCCAGAAAAAGTTCCAGTGACTAGCAGTTACAGCATTTAATCTTTTCATGAGTCCTGTGGGGGTACACGTTACTATTCCCTCTTTCAGACAAGGAGACTTAAACCTCAGAGAAGGGAATTAGCTCACCTTAAATAAGATCACTACCCTGAATGGACAGATAAAACCACATACGCACACTTCCCAAATACATGTCTTCTTGCAATCCAGAAAGTGTGTCTGTTTGGTCTATTAGAGGTGTGATGGGAATTCTCTAAAGCCTTCCCAATGAGCTTCCCCAGTGACTAGTTTCTCTCAACTCTCTTTAAGGAAATAATATGAGATTAGAGACCCACTGACCTGGGAGCTGGTATTATCAGAACCCCACACAGACCCCCTCCCCACCCTCTCCATTGGAAGGCTGATTTCCTTCTGCCATCTCATGTCTCTCCTGTCCTTGTCCCTGTCCTCTGTTTCTTACTCTCCTTGTTGCAGATGCAGTACCTGGACTCCATGAATGGTGAGGATCTGCTTCTGACAGGGGAGGTGAGCTGGCGCCCTCTAGTGGAGAAGAATCCTCAGAGTGTCCTGAAGCCCCATTCCCCAACTTACAACGATGAGGGTCTTTGATGGACTGGTCCTTCTGAACAGCTGGCCAGCTGACTTTGAAGAACTGCCAGAAGAGAGGTGCTTGTTTGGCCCAGAACCCTGCAGAAGGTGGCCTGAACTGACCTTTGAACAGCATCTGTCAAATACCTGGCCCCATTTGTATTGATTTTCCTTTTAGTATGCCCAGGAGTCTGATGTGGTGGGGTACAGTGCTGGGAGAACCCGTAGTTCTTCTGAGACATCCTCTCCCTCACGAGAAGCCCTGAGCAAGAGCTACCCAGTACACTCCTCTGATCCCCTCCAGTAACTATGTGATTGACAGCTTTTCCCAAAGGCTGCAGAGGGTTGGGGGTAAGTTAGAAAGGGGACACTTCCACCAAGGGCCCACCATGGCCAAGGAGCAGTTTGGAATGCTGCTGAGTCAAAACGGGTAACCACACTCTGTCCTCTGGTTTTGAGCCATAGGGTTGAGTTGGCCATTAAAAGACAGACATATCTCTGCCATGGCTCTTTATTCCAGGGTGTTTTTAGAAACTTATCTGAGATGGCATTTGCTGTAAGCTGAGGAGCATCACCCTGCTCAGACACAGGATGGGGAGAGGGTCAGGAGGATCTCTGCTGCTGCTCTTGCCTCCAGTTCATGGAGATGTCACTGTTCTGGCCAAGGCATAGCCTGCCAGGCTCCATCCTCTGGGACCCAGGAGGCTTCTGATAGCCAAGGGGCTTGTCATATCCTGAGTCGTTTGGAAAGAAGCCCCAAGAACATAGGGCCCTTTGTCACTTTCCCATTGAATGGGGTGAGGGACATGCTGTCTTTTCCTCTCTTGACTCCTTTATGTGAGATACTGGGGAGAAGAGGAAAATATTTTTTTCTGGCTTAGTTGTACCATCCCAGGTCCCAGCCCCATGCCCAGCTTTCTAGCTCTTTCCTAACTTCTGGAGCATGTGGTACAGAGCCACCTTGGTCTGTGCACTTGAGAGTCAGTCCCCTCCTCCCTGAGTATGGGTCATCTCTTGGGGGATTTTCTTTGCACCGAAGGAAGGGGGCGGGGAACCATCTTGCCCCTCCTTCCCCCATCAAACTTCCTTCATTTAACTTGCTATAAAATGAGTCATATAAAGAAATTCTATATGGGTGAGGTATATCCCACTTCTGTGAAAACATTACAAATCAGACCGCCTTCTCTGAGTTTATTTAAGATGCTTTTGTTGCGAGCGGAGTTCTAGAGTGAAGCCTCCTCTGTGTGTGTGAGATAATAACACCTTGTAACTCATTACAGCTGGGCACTATTTACATAAACCAGAGCTGAGCCAGGCAGGAATTTGCTGATTAATTTATTTTTAATGGAGTGAAGTATACCATGCACCAAAATAAACTTTACTGTGTGTACCTAACTGCTCCTGGAATGGATGGAAAAATTAATGGAACAGATTTTGGCTCCCAACTCCACACATTAATTCATATATAAAAGTTATTTGAGCCTTAACCCATTTTCTGCCCAGGGCAGCTCCCCAGCCACAGATCCCAGCCCACAGCACCAGTTCAGCTACTGGGCTTGCTTGATAATCACGGAATTGCAGATTTAGAAGAAACTTTAGAGGTCACTTAGTCCAGCTCTGGTCCAGAACTTGACTCCCTGTCTCAGCATCCCAGTTGGCCTAGGTTCATACAGGCTGTTTATGAATACCTCCAGCAGCAGATGGTCCTGGTTTGTAGGGCCATGTCCCATCTCCATAGGATGAGTAATCACCAAACACTGCAATGTGTAATATGGAACTGTGTTTTAAAGAGCCAAATTGGATCTATCATGTTGGGGATGTCCCGAAGCCCTCGCTTCCTGATTGTCTGGCATCTTTCACCGACTACACAACCCCCATCCCCTCAAGGTAAAATTCAGGCTCCTGGAGGCCGCAGGGCTTCTTGCTTTGACTTGTGCTTGTTTCTGAGTCTCTAACTCATTTCTTCTCTGAGGAAACAACCACTCGGGGTCACCTGAAGAGACCACCCTTTATGTTTCCTCTACCTGGAATCCTTGTTTCCTCTTCAGCCTAGAGAAATCCTGTGTGTCCTCAAATACCCACCCCCCTATCCTACCTTGTCTGTCCCAGGTAGGAACTAGTTTTTACATATACACCTTCCATCCTGCTCTGTGAGCTCCCTCAGAGTGGGCACGGTGTTTGAGTCAGTCACCTTTGTTTTCCTAGTGCCCCAGGAGTGCCTGGCTCATGGTAGGCATCAGAATAAGCTTTGATAAGTGAAAGAAGGAATGAATTACTAGATCATCAGTCATTATTAGTACAAGCTCAACAAAAAGTCTCTTTCTGGATCATTCTCTGACCCACAGTTCAGCTTATTTTAACAATTCAGTACAAAGTACCTCCATTGGCATAGGGATGAGAGCTAAGTGTTCTTTCTGTAGCTACATGTTCTTTCTTTCTTTCTTTCTCTTTCAGTAATCTCTACATTCAACGTAGGGCTCAAACTCATGATCCCCGAGACCAAGGGTCACCCACTCTATGGACTGGACCAGCCAGGCACCCCTGTAGCTACATGTTTTTCTACTGTAAATTGTTATTATACAAAACAAGTGAAGGACGTTTCTTGACCTTAGGGAGAATGCTCTCTAGAAATAATTTTGTCATTTATTTGTACTCTGTATACTTCTTCACAGCAAATTAAGAGACACAGTTACAGTAAAACTGCAAAATGATTAGAACAAAGTTTAAAAGATAAGGTGCAAGTATTAGGAGGCGGGGAAGGGAAATATTCATGTCAGAAAACCTATGCTGCTAAGGGTGCCTGGGTGGCTCAGTAGGTTGAGCATTGGACTCTTGATTTTGGCTCAGGCCTTGATCCCAAGGCTGTGGGATTGTGCCCTTGAGTCAGGCTCCACTCTGAACATGGAGCCAGTTTAAGATTCTCTCTCTCCCTCTTCCCCTCTCTCCTCACTCAGCACTCACTCACTCACTCTCAAAAATAAAAATTAAAGGGGCTCCTGGGAGCTCAGTTGGTTAAGCATCCTACTTTGGTCATGATCTTGTGGTTCACGAGTTCAAGCCTTCCATCGGGCTCTGTGCTGACAGCTCAGAGCCTGGAGCTTGTTTCGGAATCTGTGTCTCCATCTCTCTGCACCTCCCCTGCTCGCACTCTGTCTGTCTCTCTCTCTCTCTCTCAAAAATAAACATTTTTTTAAATTTAAAAATAAAATTAGAATTAAAAATTTAAAAAAAGTAGGGGTGCCTAGGTGCTTCAGTAAAGTGTCTGACTTTGTCTCAGGTCATCATCTCGCGGTTCACAAGTTCGAGTCCCACATTAGACTCTGTGCTGACAGTTCAAAGCCTGGAGCCTGCTTCAGATCCTGTGTCCCCCCCCTCTGCCTCTCCCCCATTTACGCTCTGTCTCAAAAATAAACATTTAAAAAATAAAAAAATAAAAAAAGTTAAAGAAAAAAACCTGTGCTGCTAATAACCAACTTTCATAGGATTTTTTTGGGTAATTTAGAAAGTGGTTTTAATGCATTTTCTCACAGCAGTCCTGTGAAAAATAGGCATCCTCATCGTTCTTATCCCCTTTACACAGATGAGGGGACTAAGGCTCAGAGAGACCTGGAGAGTCATCCAGACAGAGGAAGAAGGGGCCCAGGGTGCCCCAGTCCACATCTTCCAACCCCAGGGCCCTTGTTCTTTCCCCATCCCACACTGCCTCCCACAGATCAGTGAGGAAATCTACAACAGAGTATAAAACCGTGCTCTGAGCTTCCTGGCAATCAAAGGCAGAAATGGGAGTCAAGGTTATATAGGTCCCATTGTCACATAAAGGGAAGTACACTTTTTTGTCAGAATAGTTTATTTATTCTTCAGAGAAGAACATACTATATGGGTTTTAAGCGAGAAACAACCAAACAATGCTGTGAATAGTACCTCTGAGATTTCAGTTTTGCCCAGAAGTTTGAGAACCATAAATAATCACTGTTTCTTACATCAAGCTGAGATCAAAGCCATGGTCACAATCCAGCCAGTATCTTTTCCATTTCTGTTTTTGTCTTAGATACTGCTTGGTATTTTCACGTGTTACCACTTTTAATCCTCAGTGACAAATCTGTGAGGTAAGTGTTGCTAAACTCTTATTACCATTGAGGGAAACTGCATGAAGCTTAGGGGGGACCAGATTTACCCTGCATGCAGACTCAGGTGGTTCTGCGACCCGAGTCCAGTGCGTTTGGTTTTAGTAAAGGAATACCAGATGGGGAAAGGAGCAGTTGTGCTACAATTTAAAAAAGTAAAAGGAAACCTTAAGCAGTATTCCAGCCACGTGTGTTTTTTGTGAGGACATACTAACAGGAAAAGTCAGAACAAGGGGGTTAGACATCAGAAAAGCCTTGAAGGGAGTCAAGACGTAAGGATGGGCAAAGTTTAAGTAGGTGGAAAGTAAAACAAGAAATGAGCTGCCCAGGGGAAGGCACAGACTAGGAAGCTCTTTAGACTCAAGTGGGCCAGCTGAGTGGTTTGCTAAGAAAAGATTGCAGAGCTGGGTGGGGCCACGAACGGGGGGGGGAGCCTGGATAACGCATCATCTGGCATTCTCAGGACAGTGACCTGATGGGAATGGAGATGTTCGGTGGTGTGCAAGGCTCAGTCAGGAACTAGCCAGCTAGGCTTGAGGGCCTGGTGGGTGATTGTAGGAATTCAAAGGGAAGTTGGGGGGCGCCTGGGTGGCTCGGTTGAGCAGCTGACTCCTGGTTTCCGCTCAGGTCATGATCTCACGGTTCATGGCATTGAGCCCCGTGTCCGGCTCTGTGCTGACAGCATGGAGCCTGCTTGAGATTCTCTTTACCCAACCCCTGCTCGCACTCATTCTCTCTCAAAATAAATGAACTTGAAAAACTAAAGGGAAATTCAAACTCCAGAAAGAGTTTGAAGAAATCATCGAGACTTGATGCCTCCCTGCACTTGGGGCCTGAAGAAAGCAGCATAGAGCTTTCCTGGGAGCCAGGAGATGGCAATGTCGGGCAGAAGAGGGAAACTCAAAAAGAAGAAGCCTCTGTATTTTGTTTTTTCCAAGTGCTAATTACATTATCCTGTGGCATAGACAGGGCAGAGATTATTGCCCACACCATGCAATAGGGGAACAGGTTCACTAAGAAGCAGCCACTAATTGGTGCAAGGTGACTTGGTAGCAAAGCTGAACAGTCTCCTGCCTTTCGAGCTGTCTCCATTGCTTTTGGTGTGTGTTGGTTATGTCTGTATGGGAGCGGGTCTGGTGGAAGGTGCCCCAGGGAGAGCAAGGGCATAGGGAGGGGCTGAACCTCAGGAGAGGATTAGGATAGAGGGCCTAAGGGCTTTGGCCTTGTCTTGGGTATAGAAGGGGCACTTAATGAAAATGTATGAGCTCCCAGAAGTGAAAATGTAGAGGGCTGACCAGGAACTGGGGTCAGTGTGGGAGAAAGCATTCTGGGGGGCTGGGGTTAAGGTTGGAAGAACAAGAACCAGCATAGGAAGTAGAGACTGGGGTAGAAGCCAGGGGAGAGGAGAGCTTCCAGAAGGAGGAGGCTTTTAATGCTGTATCCTGCAGAACAGGGGTCAGGGAGTAAGTGAATGAGGCTTAAGGGCTTTAGACTATTCCAGGAGCAAGATTTTTGAGAGAATGCAGACATTGCAAAGGGTTAAGAAGGCAGGGTATCTTGATAAGTGCCTAGCTGAAAAGAAATGGAGAAAAAATGGGCAGGAGTTAGGAGAGCATGGTAAGTGCTAAGGTATTTTCAGCACAGAAAAATGTTGAAGATGTGCATGGAAGGTGAGGAGGACCTGAAGTAAATATAAAGCACCTGGTGGAGTAGGAAACTTCCCATAAATGTTAGGAATTACAAGATCTCTCTGAAAGTGGAGGTCTGGTCTTAACAAGGGCCTGGCTTTGGAGGGGAGGAGGGAACCTTTTCCTGTGACCAGAGATTGGAGTACGGATGGGGACAAGGGATTTCTCAGGTGAGGGCTGAGCAGGAAAGGACCAGCTCATGCTGGTCTTGACGCCCAGAGAACCTGGAGTTTATCGGTCATTGGGGTGAAGGGGAAAGGAAGAAGAGCTGACAGTTTGTGGAGAGTCTCCAGGTGTTTGAATTCTTCCTTTGGGAGCAGTCCCCTCTCTACTTGTTGCCCTGGTTCTGTCTGTTTCTAGCCTTCCCACAGAATCCCACTATGCCTCGCCCACTGCATCACTGGTTTGGCCTTAGGGAGGGTAAGCCAGACCGCAGGCCCTGGCCATGATCTTCTACCCACTCACTCCTGTGCCAGTGTTAACCAGCCATCGCAAATCCTCTGTGGCTTACAGGAGACTTCCCTTGAGCCATGCTGGTGAGCCCAGGACCTAGACCCTTCCCAGGTCGAGGGCGTCCCCTCCCTGCACCACACACAAATCTACCATCTGTCTATTGAGGGGAGAAAAGGTTCTAGAGATCCTGAATGGAGAATTCCTAGAAAGGAGTCTTAAAGTACTGACCTATAATAACGATGGGGGCAGGGGGGAAGTGATGGAATATGTAAGTGCTAGAAGAGACTTGGAGACCTCCAGCCCTGCCTTCTGACTTGACACATGGGAGGCTGAGGTCCTGAGAGGCTCACTCATGGTTTTACAGTTGGGAACCAGAACCATAGACCTGTGCTGGCTTGTTTCTTCCTTAATTTTATCTCCCTGTCCAGAAATGGCTCCTTCACCTCCCAGTCACCATCTGAGAAAAAGCCTGCCACAGGGCTGTACCCTAGTTGGGGATGGAGGGGTGGGGGTGGAGACATGCTTCCTCTAAGGTTCCAGAATGGGTCATGAGCTGTAAACCCAAAGCATATGCCTGTGGCTTATAATTATTTATGAATCTGCCTTCCCCACTAAACTATTAATTCCTTCAGGGCAGAGACCAAGTCTTACTCACCTTTGCGCCCACAATGTTGGCTTAAAGGAGGCATTAAGTACATGTTGGGTGAACTAGATGGACAGAGGGAGAGGAGGGGATGGGATAGGACAGGGAGGGTGAGGTGGCTAGACCCATAATGGTGGGGGCTTAAGATGCCATTAGATAATATCTTTTTCTTCCTCTCCCAAGTTCAAAATGAATTGAGAAATAAGACCTAAGAGACAGGAGCACCTGCCTGTCTCAGTTGGTTGAGCATCCGACTTCGGCTCAGATCATGATCTCACCATTTGTGAGTTCGAGCTCCATATCGAGCTCTTTGTTTTCAATACAGAGCCGGCATCAGATCCTCTGTCCCCTCACCTGCTCATGCTTACTACCTCTCTCTCTAAAATAAACATTAAAAAAAAAAAAAGACCTAAGAGACAGACAGACATGAAAACAGCATTTTTACCAGTATTTCTGACAAGCTGATTGGAGAATGTAACTTTCACTCTCTGGCCAAATGGGCTTGTTAATATCCTAAAACTAAACATACTCCTCCACCCCCAGAAAGAGCAGACCTCTCCCACCCCATTACAGGGGCAGAACCTCCTCTGGAAGTTTGCCATTCAGATGAATGAAGAATATGCTACCTTTACCTACAGCAGAATCAAAGAGAGAAAGAAAGAGGGCTGGGGCAGGGCAAAAGATTGGAGCCCAACTCCTTCTAAGCCACCAGACAAGCCATTCCTTCTTTGGAGAGGAAGAGTGAGTGAAGAGAAAAGAGGGGGCGGTCCTCTCTCACTTTCCTTCCAGGAAAGTAGAGTAGGAATTCCCCCTCACCCTTACAGAAACAGGGGTAAGAACAAGTATCGAACAATTGGATGGGATAAGGTGGATGAATGGGTCATGGGAGGTTGAGGGAAGCGAGACCTCATCATCACAGTGTCTGTAGTCCAGACCCCAGACACGGCCACCTGTGCAAAATAGAATGCCCAAATTCTCATTCTTGTGATCTGCCTGCCAGAATGCTCATCTGTGTATGGAGTGTGAAGAGAGGATCTTGTCTCCTGTGAGCTGGAATAAAAGGCCAAATCTCAGAGCCACACTCCACTGACATGGCCAGAGGGCCATGTTCACATTCAGGGCCAGCCTTTGGTCTAGAAAGGGTCTGAGACAGACTGAGGGAACTCCTCCGGTCGCTGCTTCAGGCCTCTGCTCGAGCCCCTGCCCTTTCACGGCCTGATAAAGCTCTAGAATCCAGCATGTACTGAACTACTACTACTCCTCTTAGTCATGCACTTGCCACAAAATAGCCCATTTATGGGGCGCCTGGGTGGCTCAGTCAGTTAAGGTCTGACTCTTGATTTTGGCTCAGATCATGATCTCACAGCTTCGTGAGTTCAAGCCCCACATTGGGCTCTATGCTGACAGTGTATAACCTGCTTGGGATTCTCTCTCTCCTTCTTTCTCTGCCCCTCCCTCACTTGTACTTTCTCTCAAAAGGAATAAACAAACTCAAAAAATATATATATAAAAGAACAGCCCATTTATTCCTCACAAAAACCCAGTGAAGGAGGTGACATTGGTCCCATTTGACAGATTAAACCATTGTGACTCAGAGTTGTGATTGTTCGATTTGCTCATTAAGCGCCAGACCCAGTGGGACCTCCTGAAGGCCTGCGAGGTGCTCAGGAACAGGGAACCACACCCATCTGGGTTGTTTCTGTGAGTCTGGTGCTTCAGGCCACTCTCCCCCTGGGGGGCTGTTTCATAAGTTATCCTAAAATACCACTCTAGGAATCTTGCCAACCTTGCACCATCGTCTGGATAATGAAAGCCAGCAATTCAGAAAGGCCCTCTTCAGGGTGTGGCTTCAGAGGCCTTTCTGGCAGCCCTTTCCCCGCACCACAGCCCCCGTCTCCCTTTAGCAGCCCGTGCTCTTGCCCCTCTAGTCCTCCAGCCCCGAATGTCCTTCTGCACATCTTGGAGTCTTTCTCATCCTTTAATATGTTCACCGCTTATTCCTGTGTCTCTAGCTCTCAGGTCACTTTGCCTTGATGCAAGGGATTTGAGCAGACCTGGCTCTCCTACTCTCTCTGGCTGCTCCTCCCAGGAATATTGTCTCAGCTGACCCAGAAGTGCCACATAAAAGGTACGCGGCAGTGTTGGCGTCAGAGCCACCTGCACCTGATGGACTCCGACCATCCCCACACGACAATCATCAGCCCAGGCGCCACCTGGCTTATAAGAGATAACAGACCAGGTGAAGTGGCCCCCGGGATGGCAGAATGATGCCAGACAGGCGCCTGACACATCCCCGGGACAGGAAAATATTTTTCTTCCTTTTAATAACAGTTATTAAGTGGCCTGTGGCAACACACTGCTGCCAGGGTCCGGGCTTTGCTATCTGTATGGCTTCTGCCACTCTGGGTGTCCGGCCCAGGCCCAGCCCTGAGGCCAGGATATACTTGTCTACCCTCCGGTTGCCCTTCACCCATTCAGCCCATTGGGAGGGGCTAGTCTTGCCACCTGGGGGATTTGATTTACATGCTTCCATTATCAGCATGTCAGGGATACTTTGGAGCTCTTTCCACTTTAATTCATTGTCTTCCCATCTCTGCCCCTCTCACTTGAGCTCCCTGTACGCACACCCAGTACCGCACTGCAGAGTTAGGGTCAAAGACCTCCCCTGTTGCCCAGTCACACATGCACACAAACAGATCTTCACCCACACGTGCAGACACAGGTAAATACACAAGGACATATGGCTAGATGTTTAAAGGCAGCCACACAGACACACAATCATCACAGATAGCATGTACATGTACATTACATGCACAGGTACAGTTATGTATGGGCATATGTATATATATGAGTTGAACCATATGAAATTACTGATATTCAGTGTTGTTTTTTTTTTCTTACAAAAATAGAATCTAGGGGTGTCTGGCTGGCTCAGTCTGTAGAGCATGTTACTCCTGATCTCAGGATCGTGAGTTCAAGCCCCACAGTGGGCATAGAGCTTACTTTAAAAAAAAAAATCTAATACAAAAATCTAGAGCTAAATTTGTACACCTGTGTTTAAGCAGCATTATTCACAATAACCAAAAGGTGGAAACAACCCAAGTGTCCATCAGTTGTTGAATAGATAAACAATGTGGTATATACACACAATGAATATTATTCAGCCTTAAAAAAGAAGGAAATTCTGACACAACATGGATGAACCTTAAGGACCTTATGCTAAGTGAAATATGCCAGTCATGAAAGGACAAATACTGTTTGATTTTGCTGAGATGAGATGCTTAGAGTAGTCATATTCACAGAGTCAGAAAGTAGGGTGGTGGTGGGGCACCTGGGTGGCTCAGTCGGTTAAGTGTCTGACTTCGGCTCAGGTCATGATCTCACAGTTCATGGGTTTGAGTCCCACATTGGAGCCCGCTTGGGATCCTCTAGTCCCCTCTCTCTGCTCGTCCCCTGCTCACTCGCTCTCTTTCTCTCTCTCAAAAATAAGTACACATTAAAAAAAAGAAAAGAAAGAGTGGTGGTTACCAGAGACTGGAGGAAAGGAGGGAATGGGGAGTTGGTGTTTAATTAAGGGTACAGAGTTTCAACTGGGGAAGATGAAAAAGTCCTGGTGGGTGATGATTGCACAACAATGAATGCATTTAATTCCATTGAACTGTATATTTAAAAATGGTTAAGATGGTAAACTTTATATGTCTTTTCCCACAATTAAAAACCTTTTTATAAAGATAGCCAACAATACATATCATCAGATAGATGTGTAAACATTGAGGGATAAACACAGGAACTCAGCAACACAGAAACACGCAGCCTCCCTTCCCAGGAACACTTCTCCAACCCAGATAAGGGCCCAGTTCTTCCCCTAAACAAATCTGGAGATAAGACCCTAATGAGGGCCCTGCCTCCTTGGCTACCCCTACAGCTCATTACCCTCCCACGGTCTGGCTCTGTTCACCTAACTTCCTACCTTTCATGCACCACCACCACAGAAGGACTTCCTTAGAGCACCTGGTGTTCCAGTGTCTGCCCCTGCCTCTGGAATGGGATGGAATGGCCCAGCATCTCACCTCTTGGCCTTACCCTGACCCCTGGGGGCCTCACTCCTAGACTCCTCAAAGACAAAGCCCCAGCCCCATTCATCTTCAGTCCCAGGGCCCAGCTCAACATGGGAACCCCTAAATCCCTCTGCACCCTGCCATGAATGTGTCAGGCCCTGTGTGAAACTCTGTGGACATAGAAGGACCTGTGTCTGGTCTGAACATGATCACAGACCAGATAAAGCAAGTGTAATCAGTATTATACAGGGTTGTGAGACACAGTGTTAAGTCTCCGTTCTCCAGGCCATCCTCATTGGACCTTGTCCCTCCTTAGAAGGGTGGTAACTTGAGCTGGCATTGTGCACTGTTGTGACCACTTCTGCCTGGGCTGCCTCCCTAACTAACTGCCATCTACTGACCCCTCTTCTCCAGAGAAAAGCTTCTCACTCATGCTACTGAGGACTCTGGTACTGTGGCCCTTGTTAGGGGCAGAGAACAGAAACGTGTCCGCTCTGTTTGCCTCCTGACCTTGCAGTGGGCCCCCATCCTCTAAAACAAGCTTTCATACTAACCATTTAATACCCAGCTCCTGAGGTGGGGAGGAAGAATGTGGTGTGGCCCACACCAAGCCAAGCCGTGTGGAACAGCATTTCTCAGGGATGGGCCTGGGTCCACTGTCCCAAGTACACTGGGGTACTTGTAAAACAGCAGGCTTCAGAAGGTTACTTAGACTTTCTGGATTTGAATCTCAGATGGGTGGATCCTGGGGATCAGTATTTTAACCCTCACCAGCTGTTCCTGGGGACTAAGGTAAAAGCCACTGCTCGAGATCCTTGGAGGATGGGCTCAGAGCCAGGGTAGGGGCTGGGCAGGGGACTGTGAGTGTTACACTTACAGAGGTAGAGAGTGGCAAAGCCATCATGGGAGCAGAGGGGCCTGGATGGCGGACACCTGGATAGGTGTTGGTGTCCTTGACAGTTCTGTGTGACGCCCTGTTCAGTTCTTATTTAGGGTCTGTATGCAGGTGTGCCAAGGCTTGTGTTATCCACCATAGTATGGTTAGGCTTATGGCTCATCTCTGAATTAGCACTTGGGTCAGTCCACACGGGTTTGATTGAAACATATGGTCTGCGTATGACATGTCAGCCTGTCTACTTGTGTGTTCATATCTTTATCTCGGTGTCTTGAGTCATTTATCCACCTGGTGTGTATGCGTGTGTGTGTGTGCATGTGTGTGTCTGCGCAGGCCCAGGCCTCTCTGGACCATAGTCTGATTTCTATGGGGGCTCTGGAAGGTCAGGGTTTGGAGAAAACTTGCTGGGAGCCTGGTGGGCCTGGGGCGGGTGATGCTGGGGTGGGGCCAGGGTGGGGGTGGGCAGGAATGTGTGCTAAGGGCCTGGCACTGCCATTTCCCTGAGCGGGCGAGTCTCAACAGCAGGCAGACAGGTGAGGCTGACCCAACAGGTTCCAGAGGCCAGGGGCAATGGGGCGGAGCATGGCTCTGACTTAGGGTGGCAACGTGTTGGAGGCCCTGGCACATACAGGGCAGGCAGGCAGGAGGTGCTTCTATCGGTATCTTCTTCCTGCTGCAGCCGGCCCAGGGTGCAGGCCATGGAGCCTACTGGAGGGTGAGGGCAGCCGGGTGGGCAGGAATGTTTGGAGGCCTGGGGCCTGGAGACACGGGGGCCCAGGGCATGGCAGGACCCCTGCGGGGCCGGGTGGAGGAACTGAAGCGGCCATGGTGGCGGGAGGCCTCACCACTGGTGCTGCAGCACAGTGAGGCTGCCCGGCTGGCGGCCGACGCCCTCCTGGAGCGGGGCGAGGCTGCCTACCTGCGGGTCATCTCTGAGGAGCGGGAGCTGCCCTTCCTGAGTGCTCTGGACGTGGACTACATGACCAGCCATGTGCATGGGGGCCCTGAGCTCAGTGAGGCACAAGGACTGGAGGCCTCAGGGCCTGACCGCCTCAGCCTGCTCTCTGAAATCACCTCAGGCACTTACTTCCCAATGGCCTCCGATGTAGACCCCCCAGACCTGGACTTGGGCTGGCCTGAGGTTCCACAGGCCACAGGCTTCAGCCCCACCCAGGCAGTGGTCCACTTCCAGCGGGACAAGGCCAAGAACATCAAGGACCTTCTGCGTTTTCTCTTCAGCCAGGCCCGCACGGTAAGGGCCTTATATCTTCAGACTTTCATTCCACAGATGTGTAAACTGAGGCCTGGGGAGGGAAAGAGACCAACCCAATGCCATATGAAGCAGCTTGGGGCAGCAGTGGAACTAGACTCTCTGGCCTCTATCAGATCACAAGCTCCTAGAGGGTGGGCATCTGTTTTACTTACTTTGGTAATCCCTTGGCACTCAAGAACATTACTCACCAAACACCCTAAAAATACATGCAGAATTGGGGAAATTTCTGGGAGGGGTCCTCTCTGAATCTTTCTGGGGAGAGGGTCCATGCCTCCATTAGATTCTTGAAGAGTTTATGATCCCAAACTAAGAAGTCCTATCTTGATGAACATTTGAGTCACCCCCTTGACTTACTGAGGAGGAAACTGAGGCCAGAGAGAGGCTGGAACTTGCTCAGGAAGGTAAAGTTAGCTGGCGAAATAGAGCTCAGGGAGAAAGAAAGGGGCCCTGACTCAGGCCCTGGACCCTGGCTCGGCCCTGCCTCTTGGTGCATATCCCCAGCTGCACCTCCCCCCTCCTATACTGCATCTCCAGCTGGGCCTGAGACAGGCAAAGAGGGCACTGGTGCCAGGGCCTCAGCATGGCATTTAAGGGCTGGACTGTTAGTTCTGCACCAAAAGGGAAGAGGGGCGGAGGCTTCTGGGCTCAGGAATAGGAAACTGAGGCTCAGGAGAAAGAGAAACAGGGGAGGAGAGCAGGTCCGGTGATTGGTACCTGTGAAGGCTTCAGCCACAGACTAACAAAGCTTCATTCCTGAGCCCTGGCCTCCGACTCAGGAGGCAGGGGAATGGATCAGATAACCCCAGGAAGGATTTGATGTGGGTTAGACTCAGTGTCTTTTTCTGGGGGAGTAGCCTGCTACAGAGATCAGAAGCCAGCATGCTGGGATCTCCCAGGTACCTCCAGAACCTCCTTGGCAAACCTGCCTGTGCCCCAGGCAGGAGAGGGCCAGGCCTGATTAGCACTGGGAATGGGGTTATTAGTAAGGTGGCTGCTGTTGTCACCCCTGCCCCTTTGATCTTTCTTACCTGACCTTGTTCCCCCCCACCCTCAGCCAGGCCTGTGCCATGGCAGCACCTTGCCTCCTCCATGGCACCCTCTAGCACCTTGCCTCCTCATCTAGACCCTCCACCTCTGGGCCAGGAGCCAGACTTCCACTCTGGGCTGTCACTGACTCTCAGAATAACCTTGGGAAGGGCTTCCTTTTCCTGTGGGCCAACGTCCTTGTTTGTTAAGCAGGCAGCAGGACAGGAACATTTATTGAGCTTCTGTTGTGTGTTGAGTATTTTCACACTGAATTCCCCATAACTATGAGCTGTAGTTATCATTATCTCCACTTAACAGACGAGGAAATTGGGGTTCACAGAGGTGAAGAAACTCACCCAAGGTCGTGTCACTAGGAAGTAGCAGAGTGCAGATTTGAACCCAGTTCTGTCTGGCTCCAGAGCTGGAGTGCTTTGCACCTCTTGCCTCAGTCTGGATGAGGAGAGGCGGTTCTCACAGCAGATAGATGCAAAAGGAAGAAGGGGCAGTTGGGGGGGCTTGATGGTGTGTGTGTGTGGGGGGGGTTTCAGGGCTGCTCTGAGGCAGTCCATTATATGAGGAGACCACAAGCCCCAGTCCCTCAACTGAGCAGAAAACTTGGTCCCACTTGGTGTGGGTAGATGTGAGGGAGTCTGTGGGTATAAGATACCACACTAGACCTCTGTAGCTTTGCAGGGAAACTGAGGTAGGTCTGGAAAATGGCTTGAAGTCCCCAGTAACTGGCTTGCAGCTCTAATTCTTGAGGAGGGAACCTTCAACAGCGCTAGGGCTGGAGCTAGTGGGAGAGTATGAGGGCCTATGCTGGGAATCGGGGTCTGGGCTCTGCTCCTGACTCCTTCCCTACTCTGGGCCTAGGTCTCCCCACAGATATCTTTGAGGAGCTTATGACAGATAAACCCTCTGTCCCCAGAAATATGCACACAGAAGCTTTCAAACATATTTTGGGCATTCAACACAGTGGAACCCCCTCTCCCCCAAGTCTAAGTGAAGAACCTCTGAGCTAGGTTGTTGCTAAAAGTCCTTCCAGTCCAGATGTTCTTACAGGTTCTGGCCTCCTGATTTTAAGCCTAGTTCTCTTTTCCTGGGACCTCAGTCCCCACTCCTGAGCTGGGCAATATCCTGGGCAGGGCTGAACTTGTTCCTACATCCTCCAGGTGGTAGCTGTCGTGATGGATGTATTCACTGACATGGAGCTTCTATGTGACCTCATGGAGGCCTCGAGCCGGCGTGGTGTCCCCGTTTACCTGCTTTTGGCTCAGGAGCACCTAAGGCACTTCCTGGAGATGTGCTACAAGATGGACCTCAATGGGGGGCACCTGCCGGTCAGTGAGGGACAGGGGCAGTAACCGGGGTGGGGGGGGAGTCAAGGAGGGCAGAAGGGTCAGTAANGGATTTAGATGTGGCTTGAGCCCCATTCTCTCAAGGTTACTACCCAACCTACCTACCTCCTTGGCCCAGAACATGCGTGTACGGAGCACATATGGGGACACGTACTGCAGCAAGGCTGGCCGCCGCTTCACGGGCCAGGCCCTGGAGAAGTTTGTGATCATCGACTGTGAGCAGGTGGTGGCAGGCAGCTACAGGTGAGCACCTGGAACAGGGAGAGAGGGGCCGGGGCTGTACTACTGGCTGGTGAGGGCACCTGGGATCTGGCAGCTTGAATTTACCTTCATCCACCCAACCCTTGCAACATGGACTAGGCAGCTACCAAGTGCCAGGCATTGTGCGGGCCTTAGGGCATGTGTGGGGGGAAAGACAGCCCTCCACTGCGCCCTGGAGAACCTCACTCTGTGGAAATACTACTTTAATGTCTTTGGCATATATGCATCTCAGAACTAGAGGGACTCCAAGAACTCTTGCCCCCAGTCCATTTTACAGATGGGGAAGTTGAGGCCCCGAGATGGGAAACCATGTGTCCAAGTCCTCTGAGTTAGGACTAGCACAGACTCTGAAGTCAGAGCTCTGTCCCCTCACTTGGGTCTTAATGGTGGTGGAGTTGTCTTGGTATGTTCCCTGGGTTATGACCCCTGCACTTTGGGTCCTGCACTTTGCCTTCTGACCTTGACCTTCCGTCCTCAGCTTCACCTGGCTTTGCAGCCAGGCCCACACTAGCATGGTGCTGCAGCTGAGGGGCCGCATTGTGGAAGACTTTGACCGGGAGTTCCGCTGTCTGTATGCCGAGTCTCGGCCTGTGGAGGGCTTCTGCGGTGGTGAGGATCCCATACCTCCCAGGGCACTGTGTCCTCCCACGGTGGCCCTAGGCTTCCGGCCCGGTGTGTCGAGCCCAGCATCCTCCTCACCCTCCAGCACCAGCCTTAGCAGCATCAAACGCTCACCTCTAGTGGGCCACTCCTCTTACCTCAGTCCACCAGGAGGCGGTGGCTGCAGTGACATGGGCATAGGGTCCTCATCCTTGGGCCCTGCCCGCCGCGAGGCCAGTGGCCAGCCCTCTCTGCAACGCCAGCTGTCAGACCCTAACCATGGCTCCCTGACAGGGCCCTACAGGTCCAATCTAGGCAAGCTGGGGGTGTCCCCATGGTCTCAGTCCTCCCCTGCCCTCAACCACAATGGTGCCAGCCTCCTGACCCTGGCAGTGGGGTCACCTCTGCTTGTTCGCCAACGCCCCCTCCTCCCCTTCCCCCAGGGTGTTGCAGCCCTGTCCCGGCTCCCAGAGAATGGGCTCCTGGGAAGCCAGGAGTCTAGTCCCCAACAAAGTCGCTGGGTACCTAGCACAGCCCTGGAGACAGTGGAGGAGAAGAAGGTGTCTCTGAATCAGAGCCATGGCCAGTTGGATCTCCTTGTCCCCTTCCCCAGAGCCAGAGAAGCTGGAGGCCCTGATTCTGGGGTTAATCCCAACTCAGGCTCCCTCTGGCCTGGAGACCAGGCTTCAGAGGACAGGAGGTTGTCCCCAAGTGAGAGATACAACCAGCTGGATCTCCTGCCCCAGACCCAGGGTGCTGGGGGTACCCCTGAGTCAGGCTCCCCTAGACCTGGCAATCAAATCCCAGAGTACAAGAGGCTGTCCTCAAACCACAGCCAGTTGGACCTCTTGGTACAGTACACCAAGGCTAGGGGCTCCAGAGTGCTCCCTGAAGCCAACTCCTCAGCCAGGGCTGGCAAGCAGGGTCCTGATGAGCGACGACAGACCCTGGGCCACAGCCAGCTGGACCTCATCACAAAGTTTGGACCATTCCGGGGTGAGGGGCCTGGGCCCAATGGTCTCCCCAGACCAAGCTCTGCTCGAAAGGCTGGAGTGGGCTCTGGGGATGAGAAGAGGCTGACCCTGGGACACAGCAAGCTGGACCTCATTACCAAGTATCATCAATTGCAGGGTGCCAGGCAAGGACCTGAGCCTGGCCTCCCTGGGGGCCTGACAGGTGGCCATCACAATGGCAGTAGCAATGGTCTGTCAGGGGATGAGAAGCGGCTGACCTTGGGCCACAGCAAACTGGACCTCATCACTAAGTACAACAAGTCCAAGTTCAAACTGCTCCGAAGCCGCTTTGAGTCCTAGTCCTGATCCCAGCAAGGGCATGTCCCTCCTCCATCTACTTATATTCTACATTTACTCAGGTTGCAGACTCTATGGTTCTCCAGCAGGGGCTGCATGGGGAGCAGAGGGTGTCTAGAAGCTCAGGTTAGACACTCACTGAGTTCAGAATTCTTGTTTACACACACACACACATGAAAATAGAACCCACAGTACCTGACATTTGCCACTGTGCTGGGTGCCTTACACAGGTTAATTCTCATCCTTCATCCTTACAACATCCTACAAGATAGACCTCTAGTAGATATATATTTCTAGGGTCATGGGTACTATCTTTTCCTGTTTTATAAATGTGGAAGCTGGGGTCCAGAGAGTTTGATAACTTGCTTGGAATCTGATACAAGTGGAATCAGTGGCAGAGCTGGGGCCCAAACCCGTGTCCCTAATGCTTAAGATTGTATTTTTGCACAGACATAACACACCATTGTCAACAGTTCACATGTCGCCATGCACACAAAATACACACATCACAGAGATGCCCCAAATGCCTGTACAACATACACAGCGCACTGACAGGGTTCATACCCACAAACTGCATACCCATAGACACACAGTAAGTAAAAACAAAGGTTTGTGATAAACCCAAACACTCAGAATTCTAGTTATAGGTACTCAATGAATATAATATGGCTAAATGAGTGGCTACACAAAATATATGCATTCAGTGCATACTATAGACCCCTCAGGATCCACAGAAATAAATACGCACATAACCACATACATACATCATACACACACACACATAGGTATGCACACACCAATCAGTATCTTCATTGGCCTATGCTGAGTATCTACCACAGGGCTGACAAGTGAATCAGACTCGGTGCCTGGGAGATAAGGATTAAATACATAAACCAGGGGCGCCTGGGTGGCTTAGTTGGTTAAGTGTCCGACTTTCGCTTAGGTCATGATCTCACGGTTCGTGGGTTCAAGCCCCGTGTCGGGCTCTGTGCTGACTGCCAGCTCAGAGCCTGGAGCCTGTTTCAGAGTCTGTGACTCCCTCTCTCTCTGACCCTCCCCTGCTCATGCTGTCTCTCTCTCTCCTAGAAATAAATAAAAAACATTAAAAAAAAATTTAAATACATAAACCATTGGCAGGCAAGATAGAGCTGTATCTAACTCAAGACAATCAGTGACGGGATGGTGACAGTGGAGTGGTGAGGAAAATTTCAAAGGAGGCAGACTTTGAGTCAGCCCTTGAAGGATGGGGAGGATTGGACAGATGAAGAAGAAGAGGAATTCCTGGTAGAGGGTTGCAAGTGAAGAGACGGCAGGGACAGGACTGTATGAGTGGGTCTGAGATGAACTGGGGAGGATGTAGAACGTGTGGATACTCAGACAGACACACACACACACACACACACACACACACACAGAGGCTCTGACAGGTTGTGCATCTTTTCCTGGGCTCACCATCTTCCTGGGACCGTTTGCACAATACAAATAAATAAAGGCAGACATGCTATGACCCAGCAGCAACCTGGTGTATCCTGAGAAAGGTGGAGTTATCGAAGTGCACGTTGAGGGCTGGGGAAGGGCACCATTCTGGCCAATTGTGGAGGGCTCCCTGAGGGAGAGTGGATGTTTGCAGAAGGGCTGAGAGAGGACAGGGGATCCAAGCCCCCTCTACCCTTATTGTGACATTCTGAGAGGCCTTGGGGCTTTTGTAGACTCTACAAAATGTAGATCACGTTCATCTCATCCATGAGAGCGGGTCTCTTGACTGCTACCATCTATCTCGGGGACAAAGAGTGGCTGCTGAGTGAGTGACCAAGCACATGCATGGTGGAAGCCAGTCAGCATCCATACCATTGCCCATCTGGTCCCTCCCTAAGACCCAGTTTCATCCATCCTACCCTTTCTCCAATACCTTCTTCAGACTAGTTTCTTCTACTTCTCAGGCCACATCTCCTTCTCCAGCCTTTGTCCTGTCTTATTTCTCCCTACTGGACGCCTCCGTGGGTGACCTCACCCACCCCAGACTTCAGCCCCAAATCTCAGCCCCTCACTCTCCCCTGGGCTCCAGATCTGGCCTGGACGCCTGTCTCGAACCTCACACTCGGCGTGTCACTTTCCCCACACCTGCTCTTTCTCCTTAGGCTTTACTTCAGTAAATACTTCCATCATTAACTCATCTTCTGCGGAACATCCTTGGGGCTCCTCCTCTCTTATGCCTCGTATGCAGCCAGCCACAAGTCTTGGTCAATGGCACCTCCCAAAAGACGCCTGAATAAATGAGGTAGTGAATGCATGAGAGCATGCGTGGGGCGGGGCCAGGTAGGGTCCAGACCAGACCACTTGCAACCATAGAGTCCTCCCAGGGGGTGGAGCTACGGTGGCCGCCTGCGTGGGTGGGGGCTCCCAGCTCTCCCGGAAGTCTCCCTGGGCGGAGGCGGAAACGGAAACCTACTTCGGGCCGAATAGAAGCTGTTGAAGCGTGCGGAGGTTGCAGTCGTTTGGTGAGCTGGTGTGGAGGGACCCCGGAAGGGACAGTTCCGGGATCCCGGCATCGTGAGTGGTAGGGGCCGGAAGATTCCGGGCCAGAGAGTGTAGAGGGGTCCAGTGGGCGGGACCTGAGATTTGAGAGGCCGAAAGGGGCGCGGTTCGCGGCGGGCCCTGAAAGGCTGAGGCCGGGAGACCCGGACCCAGGGCGGAGAGAGGATCCACTGGCCCTGAACCCCAGGTCCCGCAGCCCTTAGGCCTCATGGCGGTCCGAGCGTCTTTCGAGAACAACTGTGAGGTCGGGTGCTTTGCCAAACTCACCAACACCTACTGCCTGGTGGCCATCGGAGGGTCGGAGAACTTCTACAGGTGCGGCGGGAGCCCAGGTGTCTGCTGGCAGTGGGGTGGCTGGATGGCTGAGAGGGTGCTGGGAGTCGGGGGCTCAGACCCCTCAGCCCCTTAACCGCTGAATCCACGTCCCTACAGTGTGTTCGAGGGCGAGCTCGCTGATACCATCCCCGTGGTGCACGCGTCCATCGCTGGCTGCCGCATCATCGGGCGCATGTGTGTGGGTAAGCCAGACGCCTAGCGAGGAAGTGGATCCTCCCAGAGCCTTTAATTGTAGCCTTGGAGGGGACTCCTAGTGACCCTTGGATTTCCAGGCTTTTATCCATTGTCTCCAGAGACTAGAGAATCTCTCTGGCCTATGCCGGACCCTGTGTTTAAGTGCCTTCAGATCAGGGACGATCACTGGCAAAGGCTTCTGGACCATAGGATAACAACATTAAGTGCTTTCACTCTTAAACTTGATTGCATTCTTTCACGAAAACCCTGGCAGGGAGGGAGGCAGGCAGGCATTATTGGCCTAATCTGACTAATGATGAAGCCAAGATTCAAGGAATCTAAGTGACTCACGAAGTACCACACCTTCCCTCCACACCTGGGAGGGAAGACAGAAATGTCGTCTCTCCCTTGCCACTGACTCTGGGCAAGTTGCTTCCTCTTTCTGATGATCCAGTTCTGCCTCTACAAAATGACAAGCTAAGATTCTGGGTATCTTATTCATTATCCCTTTAAATGTTAAAGTCCCTTTACCATGTCTCTGTCCCTATCCTACTCCCCTACTTCTAATCACTGTTGAGTCTGCCCATTGGTCCTTTGTTTGAGCTGGATCTGTCTCCCTTTACTGTCACCCTGTATTTCCAGTTCTATTCATTGGGGTCATATAGGAGTTTGTTCTTTTATTTTCTGTATCATAAAGCTGAATGACCTTGGCCTCTGACTATTTTCTAATTCAGGCCAAACACTGTTGGCCCTAACTATGACCTTTAAACTTGACGCTTGTGGGTGTTTTGTTTTTTTTTTTATAATGGGTGTAACTTAGAGTTTAGAAGTTCAAGAATAGTGTTCTTGTGGAGGTAGGCAGAGGTTTAGTTGTTGTTGTCACGATATAATTGTAGTTTGTTCATTCTTACCGTGTTTTGTGTAAATATACCACAGTATATTCATCCATTGTATTGACAGTGGGCATTAGGGTAGCTTTCAGTTCTCACATGAACAGTTGTTGCTATGTCTTTTAGTGAACACATGTACATGTTTCTATTGGCTGTATAAGGCGGCGAGGGCTCGTTGNTTATAATGGGTGTAACTTAGAGTTTAGAAGTTCAAGAATTGTGTTCTTGTGGAGGTAGGCAGAGGTTTAGTTGTTGTCACGATATAATTGTAGTTTGTTCATTCTTACCGTGTTTTGTGTAAATATACCACAGTATATTCATCCATTGTATTGACAGTGGGCATTAGGGTAGCTTTCAGTTCTCACATGAACAGTTGTTGCTATGTCTTTTAGTGAACACATGTACATGTTTCTATTGGCTGTATAAGGCGGCGAGGGCTCGTTGGGGACAGGGTATGTGGACATTCTGTATAGTAGGTGATGCCAGATACTAACCTGAAGTGGTTGACCAATTTGCACTCCTATTGATTGTTCCATATATCTTTGCCAACATTTGGTATTGGCATTCTTTTTAAAATGTTAGCCCTTCTGGTAGGTGTGTAGGTGTTACCTCGGTTTTTAAGTCACAAAATATATAGCTAAAGCCAAGAGCTCCTCTTGTTAGTCCTGGCCCCCCCTGGTTGATGATGGCAAAATGGGCAGTGTGTGTTGAAACAAATTCCTGGGCTGTCTCTGGCGTGCCCAGTGGGACTCCTGGTCCCCAGGGGTGTTGTATGGATCAGTGGGTTAGTGGGCTGGGGTCTGGGTCTAAAGCTTTCCTGGGGAAACTGACTGGGCTGGGTTGTATCTGAAGCCCCTGGAGCTTAGCAGACATCTTGTGTATTTGTGGTCTGTTCTTGCCCCACCCCCTAATTTGGATCTCTCTAGGGAACAGACATGGTCTCCTGGTGCCCAACAACACCACCGACCAGGAGCTGCAGCACATTCGCAACTGCCTCCCAGACTCAGTGCAGATCCGGCGGGTGGAGGAGCGGCTTTCAGCCCTAGGCAATGTCACCACGTGCAACGACTACGTGGCCTTGGTCCACCCAGACCTAGACAGGGTAAGGTAGCCCAATTTCGCCCAAGAGTCACAGGACCAGCCTAGTCAGTGGTTAGTCTAGTCACTGTTCTTGCCTGTCAGGAAGGACTTAGGGGTGTCTCTTGTTTCTCTTTATGCTTGGGCTCTCAGATTTCAGACACTTATTGGAATAGTTATAATAGTGATAATAGAGGTGTGATCAGTGCCAGAAAGAAACTGAGGAGAGGGTATTAATCCTTCAGAATCGGAGACTGGTCCATCCCAACCTGCAACCAGAGCCAGAAGAGACGATTTGACAATCAACTCTTGAGTGTGGGTTAGAGGGAAGAGGGTGATGTAGAGACCAGCCCGTATCTTCTTAGGGCACGTGCATCTATTAGGGACTCCATAGCTGGTCTAGACTATGCTTCAAGCTAGATTTTCTCCTTTTTCTGCATGAAGCTTCCACATGCAGCTATATAGCAGAGCGATGGGGGGCTTAGGAGCCATGCCCTGTGTGGTTCTGGGTGTAGAGGGCCCCAGGTTCCTTGACCTGCAGGTTCTGGGCCCTGAGTACAGTGCCTTGGCTAATAGGAAACAGAAGAAATCCTGGCTGATGTGCTCAAGGTGGAAGTCTTCAGACAGACAGTGGCTGACCAGGTGCTAGTTGGAAGCTACTGTGTCTTCAGCAATCAGGGAGGACTGGTACATCCCAAGACTTCAATTGAAGACCAAGATGAGCTGTCTTCTCTTCTTCAGGTCCCTCTTGTGGTAAGCATTCCTTTGTCTGATCTCTGTCTCCTCCTGAGGCAGATCCTTCACCCAGTGTTAAGGGTCTGAGTTATTACCTGTCACGGTTTGCAACTGGAGATGCAGGTCAGGGAGCAGAGTTTGGGGAGCATCCTCGCCAGGGAGTGGCAGGACTGTGGCTTTTGGTGCCGTGATCCACACTGAGCTCTCCCTTGGCAGGCGGGCACTGTGAACCGAGGCAGCGAGGTGATTGCCGCTGGGATGGTGGTAAACGACTGGTGTGCCTTCTGTGGCCTGGACACAACCAGCACAGAGCTGTCAGTGGTGGAGAGTGTCTTCAAGCTGAATGAAGCCCAGCCTAGCACCATTGCAACCAGCATGCGGGATTCCCTCATTGACAGGTATCTGGGTCTCTCGTCTGCCTTTGGGGGGTAGAGGAGGGAGATGCCCCTAGCATGGGGCCACACTGCATTCATACTGGTAGGTCTTCACGTGTGAGAGCACACTGCACACCTCTGAGCAGTCACAAGGTACAGCCAGCGAGCATTGCCTGAATATCTGCTCATCCCTATCTTTGGAAGAGTCAGCTCAGTGTCCCCTCTCTGGGCAAAGCTCCCTTCTGGTCTGTCTTATTTTCTCACTGACCGCATTGTTTTGTAGTCTGTGTGTGCTTGTGTGTTTGTGTCCCCAGCCAGCAGCCCAGAGCTTGACACCAAAAAGAATTATTTGCTGAGGGAAGGAGGGGAAGCTGCTCTTAGGAACTAAGGAGACCCTAAAGGACTTACTGGGGGTGGGGATTGCATCGAAATCACAATTGTCTGCATTTTTGTGGGTATAAGAAAAAAGTGGGATGTTGAGCCTAACCCTGGATGTTCTAGGGTGTGAGGCTCTGGAATCTCTTTTTATTTTGGAGGAGCAGTAGGTGCCAATATTCACCCTTTCCCATTGAGGATTCTTCTCAAGGCATGCCACACCCCAGTATCGCAGGAGTCTTTATGAGGATTGAAACCCCATATACCCATAGTAGAGCAAGTACCCAGTGACAGACCCCCTACTTAAAACAGCAAAACTTCCCTTCATTCTCCCTTCTTCATTCATTCGTTCATCTGATGTTCATTGAGCCCTGTCAGTAGGGCTCCATGTGGGATAGTCAGGCAACTTAGTCCTGTGTGCCGCCTCTAGGAGCTCAGTGTAGCTGAGAAGTTGTAGAGGCTACACATAACTCTTCACTACCTCAAAGAAGAGATAAAAGGTGCCTTAGGTGGCTCAGGAAGCTCCAGTGAAACACTGGTGTCCCAGAATGTTTCGTGGAGGACAGATCATTTAGTCTGGCCCCTGGGGAATGAGTAGGTATTTGAATATGCAGAGATGGAGTAGGGAAGCACTTCAGACAGACCCAGAGGTGGGAAAGTATTGAGCGTGTGAAAAGGCAAGGTAGTATTGCCAGAGTGTTAAAGACCCTCAATGCCCACCTCAAGAAGTTTTTTGACTGTAAGCCTGTGATTTTGACCTTTAGTCTATGTTGGGATGCTTGTTACTGTAGATTCCTGGCATCAACCCTCAGTTACCAATTCCCTAGATCTGGAGTGAGACCCAACCATGTGTGGTTTATTTTAATAAGTTTCTCTGGGTGATTGTGATGGGGAATCAGAATTGAGAGAGCGGTGAAAGGGTCTGAACAGGAAAGTGGTACCACTGGTTTTGTCATTTGTTCAATAGCTGTTTTTGAACATGCCAGACCGTTGTGATTTGGTGAATAAGATATACCTATACTCCCTGTCCTTTATACGATCATAGAATCTTACAAAGAAGACAGCACATACACAATCATTTAATTAAAGGACCAAACAAAAAACCTCTTAGCAGCCTAAGAACAGAAAGAAATTTCTGCAGTCTGATCATTGGTACCTACTAAAAAAACTATAGCAAATGGTGTATTTAATGGTAAAATTTCAGAAGTTGCTCTTAAAGTCAGGCAGAAATGCCCATAGTCACCAGCACTGGTCAGTATTCTGGTGGTTCTAACTTATGCTGTTAGATAAGGTACAGAAATGGATACTGGCAGCCAGGCCAGCAGCTCATTACCCTCCTTTGGTTTTGAACCTGTTGAGTTTGAGGTGACCATAAGAGCTGATAATGAAGGTGTCAGGTAGTTGATTAGAAATATGTACTTTAGTTTTAAAATTATACACGTATTTATTTCTCCTGTAATTTTTCTTTTTTTAAGTGTTAATTTTTGAGAGAGAGGCAGAACATGAGTGGGGGAGGGGCAGAAAGAAAGGGACACAGATTCCAAAGCAGGATCCAGGCTCTAGGCTCTGAGCTGTCAGCACAGAGCCCGATGCAGGGCTTGAACTCACAAACCATGAGATTATGATCCGAGCTGAGTCAGACACTTAACTCACTGAGCCACCCATGTGCCCCTGTATACATCCTTATTACCTCCAGGAAGAATGTTCTGGCCCCATCCCTGCCACTGGGGGATTTGAGTCTGGGCACATCCCTTCTCTTCTTTTGAATCCCCTTACTCCCTTCTCTAATGTTTGCTGGATGTGACCTGAGGCTCTGGTTTGTGATTGATAACAGTTTGAATAAATTGAGTTGATTGGGGAAGGAGTTACTTGTAGTATTTAAGTCTTGAGAGTTCTAGACTGGATTGTGACTCAAGGAAGCCGTGTAATCTGGAAGGGTCTCTGCGGGTGGCTCTTCAGCGCTGAGCTAGAACAAAGGGTGGAGTGTGCTCTGAGAAGCACCTGCTGACAGTGTTCCTTCTCTCTCTAGCCTCACCTGAGTCACCTTCCATGCTCTTCTGCCGGTTCCTGCCTCTGGACTCTGGCTCCCTCTGCCCCACCCACCTAGGCGGAGGAGTTGGCAGAGAGCTTACTGGGAGTGAGTGGCTGGATGCCCAGCTCTTCGCCTGTGCCCATCTCCTGGATCTACAGTTACTCCAAAAATCTGCCATGTTGTGCTATCAGGCCTTACTGGCTCCTGACTGACCACTCTCTTTCCTGTACCACCCCCATTAAAGGGCAGGTGTCTCTGGTTATTCTTGAAAGTGTTGTTTGGGGGCCTCCACTTACAACCCTCCTTCCCTAGCATCATTCTGGGGTAAGGTGGGCAGCACACACACACCCCACCCCCNCTGGAAGGGTCTCTGCGGGTGGCTCTTCAGCGCTGAGCTAGAACAAAGGGTGGAGTGTGCTCTGAGAAGCACCTGCTGACAGTGTTCCTTCTCTCTCTAGCCTCACCTGAGTCACCTTCCATGATCTTCTGCCGGTTCCTGCCTCTGGACTCTGGCTCCCTCTGCCCCACCCACCTAGGCGGAGGAGTTGGCAGAGAGCTTACTGGGAGTGAGTGGCTGGATGCCCAGCTCTTCGCCTGTGCCCATCTCCTGGATCTACAGTTACTCCAAAAATCTGCCATTTGGGCTGTCAGGCCTTACTGGCTCCTGACTGACCACTCTCTTTCCTGTACCACCCCCATTAAAGGGCAGGTGTCTCTGGTTATTCTTGAAAGTGTTGTTTGGGGGCCTCCACTTACAACCCTCCTTCCCTAGCATCATTCTGGGGTAAGGTGGGCAGCACACACACACCCCACCCCCCTGGGGGCAAGTGGGTGAGAGAGAGAGAGAGAGAGAGAGAGAGAGACACACACACACACACACGGGGACACACACACCCCCCATATCACAATTGCCCACCCTCCTCCCCGGATCATCAGGATGGGTGCTGATGATTGTCCCAGGGCTAGAGGAAGAAGCACTATCTACTGTAGTTCTCGCATTTTCTACAACTTCATCCTCCTACTTCTGGGGTTTAAGAAATGAGAATCTGTTCCAGCTCTCCTCTGGGCCACAATGAGGACCTGTAAGGGGTCTGGGGCACCTGGCTACCGGGCAGTCTTGTCTTCTTTGACCAAGGTGGATGGAGGTTGCTGGCCTGGCTGCCAGGTGCCATGGACATCCTCAGAAAACGCAGGCGCCTTCCCTTAGTAGATCCAGTGGGTGTGGAGCCAGGAAAGTTCCAGAGGAGCCCTTCGTGGCTAGGGCGGCTCCTTCAATCTCTAGCTGTGTGCGGGGCGGGGCCCCTGGACGTTGGAGCCGCATTGGCTGGTTACTGGTGGGTGGGGTCGGGTCCCAAGTCCCGCAGCGGCGTCAAGGGGGCGGGGCCTGTGCGCAGTGAGGTCACGACGCCGGCCCCTCCCAACGCCGCTACGCAGGCCTGCGGAGCGCAGACGCCGGCACTAGGATCCTGTAGACCTGCGGCGTGGGCAGCGAGAGGTGAGGGCTGGGCCGGGCCGGGCCGGGGGCGGGAAGACTGGGTTGCGTGCAGCCGGCCCCGCACCTAACGGCTTCTCTTTGCAGACCATGGGTGCTCGGCTGAGCGGCGGCCAGGGCGCTCCGGAGCCCGTGCAGCCCCAACCCCAACCCCAGCCCCAGCCAGGGGCGCCCGAAGCCCCTGAGCGACCCCAGCCTGAACCCGGGCCCTGGGGGCCACTGGACGATGTGCGCTTCCTCATCGCCTGCACCTCCTGGTACTGACTCGACACCCTCCGCAGTCACTGGCGGCTGCCAACATCGTTATGCTCTTCTGTTCCTCTCTTGTCGTCTATTTAACCCCCCGGGAGCCCAGGACAGGCTCGGAGAGTCGAGGAGGTCACAGAGGACTAGAAGGAGGTTTGGGCATGGCGTCCCCTGCAGCCTCGCCACGGGGTACCGGCTCACCTCTAGCTCCCCCCGAATTTGTTCTCTTGCTAGACTGCACCCAAGTCAGCTTAAGCCTCCGTGCTCACCCCCACCCTACAGCCGTCTCGGTTGTGGGGCAGCCCTCCTTTTCACTGGCTTCCAGAACTAGGCCAGGACTCCTGGTAAGACCTCAAGATTGCTGACTTGATCTCCTTTCGTCTGTCCCTTACTGCTGAGAACCGGGCTTTTGCTTTCGTCCCTGGTTATGGCACCAGGTACCTTGGCTTCAGAGAAGACCTTGCCATAGTGACCCTCCCTGTACTTCTCGTAGGGGAGGCTTATCCTGCCACCCTGGATCCTAGTGAGGCATTATCAGGCTGTGTTCCAGGAACCCCAGTAACACTGGGCCTCTGGGGCCAGGCTTTTGGAGAGAGGGGACATCTGATTGTTGGGCTGGTAGATATGCGTGGGACAGTTCCCAGACACCCCCAAAGCACCCTGTTCTCCTCCCAGAAGCTTCTTAAGGCCACTCCCAGAACCTGATTCTTGTTTCCATATCCCAAGAAAACAACACATTCTGTATTTTTCGTTTATTTAGAAATGATTTAAAAAACATTATACAAAGGCTGATCAGTTTAAAATGTGACCGACACTGAAATGCTGTGATATTCCCCAGGCCGAGGGGAAGCTGAGCTCTGGGGTCCCCAGTGCTGTGCCCCTCTGTCTGTCTGCCCTGTCCTGGGGTGAGGGGCAAACAGATGACCACAAGACAGGAGAACTGGAGATTGGAAGCCTCCAGGCTGAGCCCTCTCTGGGCCTGGCCCTGCATCCCTCACATCTGCAGCCTGAGCTGCCTGCCTCCATCTCCTGCTCTTTCTCAGCTGGCCTCGGTAGTACCAGGAGCCAGTGGGGAGCCTGGGGAGCCTAGAGCTTTCAAAAAGTGAGAGCACCAACCTGAGGAGTGGAGAGGGACCGGGAAGGGGAGAAGGGAGGCCAGGAAATGATGGATAAAAGAGACCCTTCTGATCTCATCTTGGACCCTAGAGGGGTCCATAGGTGGGGACCCGAGGCCCAGCAACCCACCCGATGGCCTGGGCGAGAAACAACCTCTCTGTGCTTCCTTTGAGGGCACGGTGAGAGTTACCCTAGGCTTCCCAGGGCCTACACAAGTTTCATGTGAGTGGACAGGTATGAGCTAATAAAGTGCTTTGCAAAGTATAAAACACTGTACAAACCTATGAATCACTAATATCTCTGCAGTTGTTCCCCACCCGCCCCAGGGAGCCCGCCCTTGGCCAAAATGAGAAAAAACAGAAGGATGATGACAGGGAACACAGTGGACCCACATAGGTGCCTCTGGGACAAGAGAGATTTTGCTCAAGACAGCTCCCAGGGCAACAGTAGTCCCTGTCTGCTACAGGTTAAGCCAACCCAAAGCCCAGAGGCCACAGGGTAGGGGTGAGGCCCATGTAGGCTCAGAGGGCCTGAATGACATCTGAGACTCTGCCAGCACCCTGAAGACCTACCACCTTTTGGCTTTTGCAGAGAGCCAGTGGGCATCACTGAACCCATTAGTCTTGCCTAGGGCTCTTCAGTGATGAACAGGGCTGCCTCCACTAGGTTGGAGTGAGGCAAGCCCTAGGAATTTCTCCCAGAGACTGTGAAGGATGGCCCTTAGGATTGGGACTGCTGTCATTTGGGGGGGGGGGGGGTTGCCCTTTTCCAAAGAGCAATGCAGGCAGATGGGCCCAGTGAGCTGGGTTAGCAAGGGCCAAGTTTGTATAAACACTGCTTCCAAGCTGAGAGATTGAGTTGGCCTCAGGATAACTGGGGTGTTGGCTCTGAACCCTTCAGAAGGCTGTCCTGGGCCCATTACCCCCAAGGCCATGAGAAATGTTGGCCTGGAGCCATTTCTGCCTCCCCTAGCTAGTCAGGCTGAACCCAGGCCATAAGCAACAGGGTGGGGGATGGGGAGTGGAGAGAGGGACAGAGGAGTGGATAGTCACAACTCAGATCAGCTTCTAGAAATGGGGTCAGCTCCTGCTCCAGCCCTTTAGCCTCATGAGCAGGGTTCAAGCCCTGGGGTGTCTGGGTGCTAGAGTGGCCTTAGCAGCACCTTGGTCCTTGTCTCCTGGGGAAGGGCCGGCCGGCCACGCTGGCCTTATCACCAAGATAGTCACCTCTAATTCACCTAACCCCTCAAGCAGCCTTTGCAGAATGGGACTTTTAAAACAGTAGTGACAGGACATTTAAATATTCACGACATGACAGCTGGGTCCTTACAAGACGCAGCTGGGCCACAGCACTGCCTGCAACATGTGACCCTAAATCCTAGATCTCAGAGGAGACCCTGATGTGTGGAGCAGGTTTCCTGAGGATCTGCTGTATGCCAGCAACAGAAACCCAGGCTTGTTGCCCGCCATGTTGGCAGCAGGGGTCTCGTATCCTTGGAGGATAGTGGGGTGGGGGTGGGGGAGACATCTGACCAGCAGGTGTTGGCAAAGGGGGACCAGGATTGGTGGCATCTCCCAGATGGGGCTGAGAGTGCTAGTGCTGGCTTCCACAGAAGATGCTTGGTCCAGCCAGGAACGGAGCTGTGGTGCCTCACTGATACTACAGGATGCAGTGACCACAGGGCCTCCTCCTGGCATGGTCCCTGCCTCCTGATGGGGCCTGGCCTATTCCCTTGGGTAGGGAGCAGTTCGCCCAGGACAGAAGGCTGGCAGCTGGCTGCCAGACACCCACCCTGGGGCACAGCCACCATCACTCCCTGCCTCATGCTCAGCCTAGGTCAGTGTACCTACCACTTCAGCTGCACGACCCCTGGCCTAGGGCCCTGCTGGCCCTGGTGGGCAGTAGCCAGAGCTGCCCCTGAGACCCTGATGAGGAAGGGCCTGGTTGGCCAGACCGAGTGGACAGAGAGGGCTCTGGGCTGCTCACACCCACTCCTGGACTGGCCGCTTATAGTAGGTGACAGGCTGAGGGCCTGCCTTGTTCTTGAACTGGAAGATGGTGTAGACCAGCACCAGGATGCAGAGGGACAAGATGCAGGGGATGACCACAGCCACGGCATTCACAGAGCCTGGTACGTCATTGATGGTCACCATGATGTCCACATCGTCCTGGGGCAGCCGCCGTTCCTTCCGCCGCTCCACTTCCTTCTGGTTGCAGCCCATCCAGTCACGTAGGATGTTGCGTGGATAACCTGGCTCCACACTCAGTTTCTGGTTGTCAAACTTCCAGTAGTCCCGGCCCTTGTAGAAGTAGGTGTAATCTGCAGAAACATGGTCCAACATCACTACTCCCAGATATGGTCCTGCACCTGCTCTGGGCCAGTGTGAGAGGACATGGGGTGCTGTGGCAGCATGGAGAAAGGACATCTCTCCCACCCTGGAGTCCAGGAGGAGTCCCACCATATGAAGTGGTGGGAGCAGCGTCTTGGATCGCTTGCAGATGCCACCCTCTGCAAACAGTGTGGCAGCACTGCAGAGTGTGACCTGCACAGTTGCAGAGAGGTGTGCCCAGAACCTGGAGCAGCCTGGCGAGGGGCTTTAAGTAGAATTGATAAGTTCAATTTGTGCCTCCCTTAGGACCCTCCCCTCCACCCTGCCCATGTGGGTGAGATCAAGTTCCTAACTATGGCTTGGACAGCACTGCGTTAATAGCTCTAGAGCCACAGTCCAGCTTCTGCTTGAGGCAAGGGAGGCAAGGAGCCAAATTTTTCCTTTTGTTGACAGCAGACACCACTTTATCATAGTTATGGCTTTTCTTTGGCTTGCATCACAACACAGATGCAGGGTCTCTGGGACTCTGCTGGGGAAGGGACTAGAAAGAAAGGAGGTGGAGGCTGGGGTGCCTGGGTGGCTACGTCAGTGAAGTGTCTGACTCTTGGTTTTGGCTCAGGTCATCATCTCACAATTCATGAGTTTGAGCCCTTCATCAGGCTCTGTGCTGATAGCCTGGAGCCTGGTTGGGATTCTCTCTCTCCCTCTCCTTCTGCCCCTCCCCTACTTACGCTGTCTCTCTCTCTCTCAAAATAAATAAATAAAAAGAAGAAGAAGAAAGGTGGAGAGGCTGGGCAGCCACACCAGGCTCCCAGCAACAGCCTTCATGTCCCAGATAGCGTACAGACAGCAAAGCAACTCATTCAGACTCTCCTATTGGCCAGTTCCCCACTCTAGGACTTTCATTGGCCAAATTCCTTGATGTCACTTGTCTCTGAGGCTCCCAGAAAGCAAGACCACGTGTGTAAAGCATCGAGTACACAGGAGAGCCATCAAGTAGCAGCTCTGCCCCTGAGGCTTTTGGCTTTCTTACCAGTGACATCTCCGTAGAGAGCCCTTCCTGACAAACCTCTCTAACGTGCCCTCGCCAGTGCCCCCTGCCCCCACCATAGCTCTTCGACTGCATTTCTTTCCCTTAGAGCATTTGCTGCCACTTTAGTTGTTTTCTGCTTCTAGAATGGGAGCCAGGGATGCAAACCAAGTTTTATTCTCTGCTCCTTCCCCAGCTTTCCCACACAACCTGGCTCTCAGTATTATTGTGGAGGGAATGAACGACTCCTGTCATTCTACATAAATTAAAACATATCAACAAGATGATGATGATGATGGCGATAGTAGCTGAGTCTCACATGGTATGGATCACGTGCTAGGCATTGGTCTAAGTACTCTACTTAATTCATCTTCTTATAAATCCCAATGAGGGTAGGTACCATTATTGTCCCTGTTTGATAGATGAAGACACAGAAAACTTAAATGGTTTGCTCAAACTCATAGTAAGCAGTGGAGGTGGGATGCGAAGCCAGCCAGCCTTCAGAGTCTGTGCTTTTGACCAGATCAGGGGAAATGTATTTAACAAACATTCATGGATTCCCTCCCACTCTCCACCTGACAACACCCAACCCCTCTTCTTGAGAAGCTTCTAATCTGCTGGGAAGCTCCCAGCCTGGCCTCCAGAAGGAGCTTTGGAAATGTCTCATAAATAAAAAGGGCTTCTTTTTCCATCTTCCTGCCCTCAAGCCTTATAAAAAAAAAAAAAAAAAAAAGCACCTTTGAAAGCATCTGTATCCATCCTTGCTTTTCAGATATAACTCGAGGCAGTCAAGGCAGCCCTAGAGTACATCTGAAGACCACTATTTGAGAAATGCTACCTGAAGGAATGAAGTCAGTCTATGGAAACATCTCTCAAATGTGAGTCATCTCTGCAGATGAGAAACTGATTTGGTAGCTGGTAAGAGAATTTACTGTGTGAACATAGGTAGATGTGAGGCAGTTGTCTTTACCATCAGACATCATTTCTCAAATTTGGATATCCTGAGAGTATGCCCATGGGCCCTGTTGGGACCTACATAAAATCAGGCCACCCCACACCCAGCCAGACCCTTACGTACATCCTTCCTTGCTGATGAAGGCCCCTTGGGGAGCCTGTGGGATGCCCTTCCACACAGTGATGGGCTTGGGGTAGCCAGGGTCCGTGGCCCGTCGCTCCTCGCTGTAGCGCCAGTACCGTTCACCTTTGAAAAAGTAGGTCTTGCCCACAGGTTCCCAGCGCAGGGCCGTGTCAATGCCTTCTCTGGGCAGACAGCTCCCCAGCTCCCCCAGGCTGTGGGGGTACCCGGGCTCCACCGTCACCTCCTTAAACACCCAGTACTTGTCACCTGTAGCCAAGAGAAGCCCAGGATCAGCCTTCCCCAGTCACTCAATGCTAGAGGTTGTGGCTAATGCCACTTGTCCATCTTCTGCTGGGACTGAAGTCATTCATAGAGCCAGGGTGTCAGGGGAAACAGCACAAGGCCTCTCTGGAAGACTGAGGCCCTTTGGCCCTGGCAGAGCATGGGGGAAAGAAGCCAGAAGTCAGTCACCACAGATCTTGGATAACTGGCCCCATGCTGCCCAGCCTCCATGCCCCACCCGCTGTTCATTCACGTGACTTGCTCTTCTTCTCTCAGGTGTCCTCAGCCACTCCCATGGCTTTGCACGCATTAGTATTCCCCACCTTTTACCAGTGACACCCAACTCTGAGGGCTCACAGCCACTCCCACCAGACCTGAGCTCCAGACCCAGACCCAGCTGATTCAGCGTACACCAGCATTGGGCATTTCCAGAGCTGCTTCCTGGAGTTCCTCACTACCTCCACAGGGCGCTCCCTCCCTCCTCACCTTTCTGCCTCTCAGTTCCCCAACAAGAAGCCTGGCATCACCTTTGGCCCTATCTTTCCTTCTCCTCTCCATGTTCAGCCTCTCACGAAGCCTTTTGCATCCTTCAGCTGTCCCCCTCTGGCCTCACTGGTCCTCCCTGGTGTGGGCCTTGTTGACTCACTCCCCTCCCCTCCAGCAACCGACTCAGAAATGGTCTCCTTTGCCCTGTTGGATTGCTGCCTGCCCTCTAGCTCTCCACTGCTTAGAAATACCCAGTGAATTCCAGTGTTTCTCTAATCGGTCAAGACCGCATTCTGGCCTGGCAACCAAGACTCCTTCGGATTCTCCCTCACTCTCTTTTCCAGGCCACTGCTCACTGCTCTCCAAGGGGGGCTCCCTGGCTGTCCAGTGGGTCTTCTAAGCTCTTCCAATGTACATGCATTTCCCCACACTACTCTATTACCATGCTGTCCCTTCCCCTTGGACTGCTTTCCTCACTTCTCACTAACTATCTGTATCTTACCCTTCTGAGGCTGGGCCCACACAAGATAATTGCAGTGAAGCAACCTAGCCCCAGGTGGGGATGAAATACATGCTAGCTCCCCCTGGCTCCTTCCCTGACCTCTCCAGCCTGTATGACCTCCTCCCAACCAACTCTTACAGAGCTGATGGGATGGCCTTCCATGGAGCACTATGCCTAGACCATCTTATACTTCACATGGGTAAGCCTTGTTGTCCCACCAGCCTGGGAACACACAGACCCTCAACAATCACTTCATGACTTGATTCCCCTGGACTGTGCTTTGCCTGCCTCCAGGGATTAGTCTTGTCAGAAGTCATGTCTCTGTTAGGGCTAGAGGGGTCCTTGGAGGCCATCTGCTTCTTACCCCGCCTCTTCCGGTATACAGATGGGGACAGGGGGTCCTAGGAAGGGCAGGAAACTGTCCCATGTCTCTTAGCACAGGCTATATTACCTTTGAAGAAGACAAATCTTCCATCAGCCCTTTCGTAAGCTGCATCTATGCGGGCAGGCAGGCCCTTCCAGAACTGCTCAATCTGCATGGGGTAGCCCTCTTGCACCCGGTTATTGCGCAGGCGCCAGAACCAGCGATCCTGGGGGTTAAGGGGAGGAGAAAGAAACACGGCAGGCCCTGCTTCAATTTAGGATTTCAGCCTTGGGGCTCAAGCCCCAGTAACCCAAAAGTTTTCTCTGGGCCCAGACTTGCAACCCTCTGTGGTGTCTATCTTTTGCGTCTAGCTTCCAGTGCCCTGTGAGGAAGACAGGATGCCCATTAACTCTTCATATAAGCCTCCTGATGATTCTTGCTGTCCAAGAGACCATGAGACAGACAACAGACAGGCCTGGTTCAGGGATTAGGTGCGGAGGAGCTGGAAGGGATGGTGCCAGGAGCCTGTAGTGGCCACATGAGGGCAGCAGAGAGTCACTGACATCAGTGGGCCACTCACCAGGCTGGCCACTGAGCCTGGGCCAAGTGCTCTCCTCACCCTCTGGCTCCATCCAGCAGGGCAAGGACCCTGGGAAGCAAACTGCGGGAATCCCTCAAGACCTGGATGTGAATTCAGGTTCCTTCACTTAAAGCTGCATGACCGTGGGCACAGTACTGCAAACGCCTCACCTACAAATGGGGGTAATGTTAGGGATCAGAGGAGAGATAATAGGTAAGGTACCTAGAACAGCACAGGCACATGGTTGATGTTAAATAAATGGCAGCTCAATGGGCCAAGAATCTGATGAAAGCCCTCTTCTTCAAACTAAACTAGTGTCTTGTGCCAGTGTAGCCCTTGGCTGGTTGGCGATCTGCACAAGGCCTGTAACCTACCAAGACATCAGTATAAATGGGGATGATGAAAGAGGCACCTGGATGGCTCAGTCATTTGAGCATCTGACTCTTGGTTTGACTTCAGTCATGATCCCAGGGTTGTGGAATCAAGTCCCACATGGGACTCCATGCTGAGCACAGAACCTGCTTGGGATTCTCACTCTCCCTCTGCTCCTTTCCCCTGCTCACATGCTCGATCTCTCTCTCTCTCTCTCTCTCTCTCAAATTAAAAAAAATTAATAAATGGGGATGAGAAAACCCAGACTTGCCTAGGAACCATTCAATGGGGGGGATTAGAGTGCAGCAGAAAGAATGTGATTTGTAAAAGATGGTACAAAACTAGAAAAGTTTTTTTAGAGGTGTTTTACAAGGCACTTTCATGTTGTTTTTAAAACTTTATTTTGACTTTCATAAGTCTGTTAAGTAGATTTGAGATATACAGAATCTTTTTTTTGAGAGAGAGAGAGAGAGCATGAGTGGGGGAGGGACAGAGAGAGAGAGGGAGACACAATCTGAAGCAGGCTCCAGGCTCTGAGCTGTGGAGCCTGATGCAGGGCTTGAACCCATCAACCACAAGACCACAAAACTGAGCCGAAGTCGGATGCTTAACCAACTGAGCCACCCAGGCATCCCAAGATACACAGAATCTTAAGGAAGGCCAGTGGCTTTCCTAGAGCCACTCTGTGAGAGGCAGGACTGGCACTGACCCATGTCGCCTGATTCTTGCTCAGTACTCAAAGCTTGCTGGGAGAGCTCCCTGAGGGGAGTGGGGCAGTGCCACACAACCACCCAGTGTGATGGAGACACGCTGGCCAGACCCCCTTCCGTGGAGGGCTTGTGGCCCTGGTGGCCCAGGGTGTGGTCAGAAGGCTGTTTTAAACTGCAGGCATCTGTGGGGATGGCCTCGGCTTCAGCGAGCTCCCCCACGGTCATGCCCCTTCTCATCCAATGACTGAATGAAGCAGGAGGTACAAGGTCCCAGCTATTTGGGGCCAGTGTGGGATGGTTCCAATGGGCCATTCCAGCTCTGGAACTCCCTGTGGGGGTGGCCAACTCTGCAGTGATCCTAGTTGCTGCTTATATTCTCCTTCTGCCCAGTCTTCCTTCCTTCCTTCCTTCCCACAGATGTTGATCCCAAAGGTACTTTTTAATCAAAATCCTGTATTCCGAACACTGTCTCAGAGTCCACTTCCCTGGGAACCCAACCTGTAACACCCCAACCCAATGTGCTGCCACTCAGTGAGCCTGTGGCTAATGTGACAGGAATAGGACAAGTGACGAGATGTAGCCTGGCCAGCTTTCTATCAGGCACCCCTCGGTACTGGCCTCTCAGCCCTGGCAGGATCTGGAGACAGGCTCTACCATCTTTGTGTCAGCCCCTACTCCAAGCTGCTATCTTCATGGCCATACACTCATTTGGTCTTCATACACCTTCCTTAAGGGAATGACCCAGCTTTCAGATGGAGAAACTGAGGTCCAGAGAAGGGAGATGACTTGCCCGAAGTCACTGACCAGAAGCAGGTCTCCAGCACTTCCCCCCAGCATTAACCCCTGGGAAGGTATAAGATCACCAGTCTACTCACCTCCTTCTTAGAAACAAGTCAGTTCACCCAGCAGCACCGGAAAGGGACCCCGTGTCCTGGCCGCCGGGCCAACTCCTGTCCAGGCCCAAAGTGGGCCTAAATCCCAGAGCAGCAGGCTTCTCCTGCTCTCCAGAGGGGGAGCGAGTGGGAGAGAACCATCTGGGTGTTACCAGTTGACTGGCCCTACCTTAAACACAAACATCTCGCCTCGGAAGAGTGCCACCGTGTTGAAGTTGCCATCACAGATGTTGGGTTTGGCACCGGGTGTGGACGGTCGGTCCCCGAGGGGCGGCCGCGGTGGCCTGGGTTGGCGCTCATGCTTCCTCTCACTTGGTGAATGGATCCTGCGGACAGGGAGCGTGGGGAGGGGTCTGGTGGGCTCCAGGGGCTCGGCTGGGGGTCCTGCAGAGAGAGGCTGCATCTTAGACAGGGCCACCCATTCCCTGCCTCCCGCTGCCATTGCTTCATCATTACCCTGGCAGCTGAGGTCTGTTACCCTCCAGCCTCCTGTTCTCTCTCCCATTTGTTACTCCCCAATATTTGAGAAAACAGATGAAAATAGCCATTAAATGGGAACTCATATCTTTCCATCCCTGAATCTGAGATCTTCTCTTCTCTCCCATTATAAGAGACAACATGTCCTTCCTTAGGCTCAGTGTCCCACACCATTGTTCTCTGCTCCCTCTACACAAGCCAGCCTCATCCTCTCCCCTTCATTCTGTATCCCACTCCAGGAGAGCCTCTGCCCTGTCACCTACTGAAGCCGCTCTGTCATGATCTCCAATAACCTTCATGTTGCCAAACCCCAGGGTTACCGACTCAAACTTTGATGTGCATACCAAGATCCAGGGACCCTGATAAAATGCAGATTATGACTCAGAGGGTCTGAGGTGGGGCTTGCAATTCTGCATTTCTTCAGGCTCTTAGGTGATGCCAGTGTTGCTGGTCTGAGGCCCACACTTTGAGTAGCAAGATCATAGGAGCACTTTTCCAGCGCCCTGTACTGTCTTGTTTTTCCTTCTACTTCATGGGCTGTTCTCCACTTCCTTTGCTGGCAGCCTTTCCTCACCCACCCTACCCTAAAGGTTGGAGTGCTCCTGGGTCTTCTCCCTATTTTTGTCCCTATGTCAGTTTTCTCCCTTGGGTTGCATATGAGGATCACTGGGAGAGCTTTTAAAACTCTTGATGTTCAGAAGACACCTCACACCAAAGAGAACCCAATCTCTGAGAATGAGGCCATTTTTTAAATGGAAATTCCAAGGTAATTCCAATGAGTCCCCTAGTTATGGGTCACTACCTTAAGTGATCTCTATTTCCTGTGGAGAAGGGAATGGGGAGGTGCCCATGTTCATGGCTTTAAAGACCCTCTATGTTGGAGCTGTCCAATAGGATGTTTTGTGATGACAGAAATATTCTATATCAGCACTGTCCAATACAGTAGCCTCCAGCCATTTGTGGCTATTGAGCACTTGAAATGAGTGACTAGTCATTAGTGTGACAGAGGAACTGAAATTTTAATTTTATTTAATTCTAATTAATATAAATTCAAATTTCAATAGTGACATGTAGCCAGTGGCTATAGATTGGACACCAAAGATTCCAAATCAATATCCCAGCCCATATCTCTGAGCAACAGACTGGTAAATCCTATTGCCCTACCACTAGAGAAGCCAGAAATCTTGGTGTTATCCTTGACCCTCACCCCCATGTTGGATCTGTCGGCAAATCCTGTCCATTCTACTTTCAATCACCTCCGGTCCCAACTTCCCCTGTCCAGTCCTCCACTGCTTCACTTATAGAGATCCTGCCCATCCTCCAGGGTTCTGGTTGGGGCCATCTGCTCTCTGAGGTCATCAGGGCCTCCAGAAGGAGCCCTCCTTCGGTGCTTCATAGCCTGGGGGCAGAGGCAGCCTGTGTTATGCTGACAGGCATTTGCTCAAGAAAACTGGTCTTCCCATCTCAACTGACTTGACCAAAACAAGACCTTTGCATTACCAGTGTGAATAGAAAACTGGGAGGGAGGCGTGGTAGCAGGCCTTTTATATCTTATCAAAATATCAGCATAGCCTCTTCTTTTTTCTTGCTTAAGAAAACAACCTGCTCAGGCAGGTAGTCACAGCCCAGCCCTTAAGAAGGAGCAGCAGCCCCCTCTCCCCTGCCACACACCGTAGATCTTCTGGATGCCCTGGAGATCATCCTGAGGCAGTTTGAAGTTGTGTGTCTCCATGTACTGGTAGAAGGGTGCCATGATGGCGCTGGGGTCGTTGGAGTGCTCCAGTCCTAGCGCATGGCCCAGCTCGTGCACAGCCACCAGGAAGAGGTCATTCCCTGTGGAGAGGGGAGTGGGGAGGTGCCCAGGGCACCCACTTAGGTATCAATCAACCCATTGCTTCACCTAACACTGAGCATAGGCTTTGTGCCAGGCCCTGTGCCAGAGAAATCATACACAGTCCTGCCTTTTGGAACTCTCAATATAGTGGGGGATTTGGAGAGAGAAACAAAATAAGCAAGATTAATGTTCCAGGTGCTTTAACAGAGGTCTGTAAGGGTGGAGTAAGGATTCTGAGAATGGAGGAGTGATTTAAACTTGAAAGAAGATGTGCAGGGAAAGTGTCATAAAGATTAAGTTTACCTGAGTCTTGAAAGATAAGAAGTTAGTCAGGAGAATGGATTCAGAGGGTAAGAGATGGAGGGGTGGGGGTGGCATTCCTGACAGAGGGAACGCTCTAAACAAGATCCAGGGACAAGCAGGCTCGTTCCACTTGGCTCTGGAACAAAGCAGGAGGGGAGGGCAGAGAGAGATGAGGTCAGCCAGGCTGGGAAGTGGGGCTCTGTGATGCCACGCAAAGGAATTTGGATTGGCTTCTTGGCCGGTGGGGGGTTTAGGGCAGGAGTGGGGGTGGCGACATGATGAGTCACTCTGGCTGCTCTGCACTGAGGAGGCCTGAGAGGGGAAGGAGACAAGAGGCAGGGCTTCCACGAGCTTTTGGGTAGAAGGGTCCAGGTGAGAGATGAAAGGGCAACATCAAGGCAGGGAGTGGGACAAGCAGAGGGGAGGTCTGGGGGTGGCAGGCTCACATTCAGCATCAGGAGACCCAGGGGCAGGCAGGGCCGTGATCGTGAGGCAGCTCTCAGTCCGACAAGACCTTAGTTCTGAAAGAACTGAACCTCGGCCAAAATCAAGGCAGGGACTCAAATGTGAGTGAAAACAACGAAGTCCAGGAACCGAAAGTGGGACACGGGATCCTGAGCACGAAGCTGAGGCAGCAACAACATGGCACAATGGTCATGAGCGGGGGCCCCTGAGCCACATAGACCTCCTTTGTTTCCAGCTCTGCCCCCACCGGCTTTGTGAACTTGGTCAGAAGGTCTACCCTCTGATCCTCAATATCTTCCCTTGTAAAATAGGGAGATCCTACCTACTTCATAGGGTTGTGTGAGGATTGGATGAGGTAATATGTGTGAGGGGCATGGCAATGAACAGTAGCTATTGTTACCAGACATCAGATGGAAGCTTAGTACCTGGAACATGCCCATTGACCAGAAAGGAAGCATAAGGCCAGTGGGGTTCCAGCTACCAGATTTTCTTAAGCCAACTCCTCTGAGCCCCTGGATCGGGCCTGGGACAGAGCAAGGCCTGACTTTGGAGTGATTAAGTAACCCCAGCTTTGGGAAAGAAACACAAGGGACAGGGAATTGGGCAGGCTGTCATACTGACAGTCCTGACCTCTGTCCAGTTGAAAACTCTTGCTTGCTTTGACCTTTGGCATTTGAGCTCTGCCTCTCGTTGCCCTGCCCTAAGGCATGTTACAGCTCATCCCTGTCACCTCCAAGTGCAGGGGAGGTTGCCAGGGACCTGGGAGGTGGTCAGGAGTCCTAGTGTCTATTTTGGCTCCCGTGTCTCTGGCAAAGTTGCCCAGCTCAGCCAAGTTGAGTGACCTGTGAGGGTCAGATGGGACTGAGGATTGTCTCTGGCCCTTTTGGCTAAGGTTTTGGAAGAGAGAAGAGCCTTATGGGGCAGACCCCAACGCAAGCATGCCTGCCGCTCTGCTGACACCACCAGTGTCTTTGGCGAAGTGGAGATGGGCAAGATGAGTGCAAGGTTGGCCAAGAGCCTGGGGCTGGCCTTCTGCTGGGGAAGGGCAAGCTGGCAGGAGGAGGCCAGGCCGCCCCCAGTTCCTTCCTCGGGTCCTGGTTCCTCTGGCAGCCGGGAAGGGTGAGCTCATCTCTCAGCTCCATCCCAAACAAAGGCGGCTGCTACAGCCAGCGGAAGGCAGCTCCGCTTCCTGGGGGCTGGTCCTGCCTGGCTCTGCCTCCTGGCCTGGTTTTCCACCTGGGACAAGCTGTTCAGACCTCTTGTCTCCTGACCAGGCCCTCCCTCAGGGGGCATCCACAGGGATCTCCGTTGGGAACCGGGGAGCAGGGCTCTGAGCACTTGGCAAGACTCTAAACCTTTGTCCTCAGCCTGTGTCTGTTACTCTGTAGCCTCTGTGCCTGGGTCTCTGCACAGAATAGGAGGAAGGCCTTGAAGGAAAGGGGGCTGTGGGTTTATTCCAGGGACCAAAAAGCAGAAAAGAGCTGGGGAACTGCCATCCTATTGCACAGAAGCCCAAGAGACCTGCTAAGTGGGGGCTGCCCTGGGGAGATGGAAGGAGGGGAAAGGCAGAAGGATGGAGGAGATCCCAGTGCTTAATGGGCAGGAGGCTATTAGGGCCTTCAGTCTCCAAGAGGGTGAGAAACAAGGAAGCAGAGTAGTGAGAAGTGTGGTCTCAGGGAGCCAGACTGACATGAATCCCAGCTCTGCAATGCTGCAGCAGTGTGACATTTTAAATCTCTTCTATAAAATGCAGGAATAACAGTACCTGCATCCTAAGAACGGGGGTGAAGTTAATGAGGCAAGGTATGCGAAGCGCTCACACCGCCTCCCGACACAGAACTACAGATCACTTTAATTAGCAGGGTCACATTGACCTATGTGTGAGGGCCAGCAGCCCCAAAAGGGAGTGTTCCCATGGGCTGGGAGCTCAAGTCCCAGGGCCTCCTAGCAAGGCCTCACTCAGCTCTCTCTGCTTCATTTCCTTCCCTTGGAACCTCCATTTTTGGTCAGTCCCATCTCATCAAGCCCTCCAGCCCCCCAAAAGGCTATACCATCTCCTTTGGCCTCTATTCTTTTGCCAGTGCTGTCCCCTCTACCTAGAATAGCCTTCCTCCTTCAAAGTTCAGCTCAATGCCACATTTTCCAGGAAGACTTCCTTGATTTCCCCCACTGGTAGTGAGTACTTACTCCTTTACTCTCCCAGCAGTTTATCTGACCCATTTTTTTATAATGTTTTATTTATTTCTGAGAGAGAGACAGTGTGAGCAGGGGAGGGTCAGAGAGAGAGGGAGATATAGAATCTGAAGCAGGCTCCAGATCTAAGCTAGCTGTCAGCACAGAGCCCAACGCGGGGCTCGAACCCACGAACCGTGAGATCATGACCTGAGCTGAAGTCAGACACTTAACCGACTGAGCCACCCAGGTGCCCCATATCTGACCCATCTTTATGGCACTGATCACTTTCCACCGTGTTACAGCCACTAGCACACACTTGCTTCTGCTCCAGGAGTGTGAGCTCCTCAAGAGCAAGCTTTGTGCTTGGCAGGGCTAGCTGACAGCAGCCGGGATGGAGCAGTGCCAGACATTCCGTATTTTTCCTGGTGTGGTTCTTGGACCATCTGTAGCAGAACCACCTGGGGCGATTACTAAAATTCAGAGTCCTGGGTGCAGACCTGGCTCTGCCACTTACTATGTGAGGTTTTTTTTAAATTTTAAATGTTTATTTATTTTTGAGAGAAGGAAGGGGAGAGGCAGGGAGCGAGGGAGACACAGAATCTGTAGCAGGCTCCAGTCTCCAAGATGTCAGCACAGAGCCCAGTGCGGGGCTTGAACTCACAAACCATGATATCGTGACCTGAGCCAAAGTCAGATGCTCAACCGACTGAGCCACCCAGGTGCCCCCACTATGTGAGCTTTTATAACCACATGGAACTTTACTTTCCTTGTCCGTTAAAGGGATATTATGATCCCTGCCTGGTCTAGCTCCCAGGGTTGGGGGAGAGTCATGGAAGTGATTGCCGAAGGACTCTGTGAAGGGCTGGTCTCAATGACTCTTCCTGTCTTGTTACTTTTCCCAGGGCTGGCCTCCCTTCCAATCAGAGCTTAGTGAACTCAGACATCACTGTTGGACTCATTGAAAAGAGATGAGGACAAAAGGTGCCTGGAAGCAGCCCCTGAAACCTGCTGGAAGGTACGATGGGCCAGATTGCCCTTCACACAGACTCCAGTGATGTGGAGAATCAGGATCACCCTTACACCCTTATAATCCAGTGGTTCTCCAGGAGAGCCTTTTAACACACAGGTGAAGGAGCTTCTGATTCAGGAGTTTTGGGTTAGGACTTGGGCAACATTTTTTTTTTTAATTAAGTTCCCTCGAGCAAATTTTATAGTGATTGGCTCAGGCTGACACACCTGAACCAAGCGCTCACCCTTTGCACCACTGATGGTGGGACTGCCTGCATCATATGTGCTTTCTACTGTGATGCAGTACGAAGGACGCTACCACTTTGGAAGCTCTTACCAAAATGTGAATTTAGTCAGGTCTATGGGACTAGTTACCAATATTCAGGATATATGAGGAAGGGAGACATGTTAAATGTGAATCTGAATCTCATCGAGCCAAATGAGTGTACTCTGGACAAGTGATGGTTTTTTCAACAAATATTAGCAGGGTTGGGGGTGGGGAAGCACGTTGACTGTTGTAAGTGAAAATGGCTTAAGAAACATGTCAACCATGCATGATGTGTGGATATTGTCTGGATCCTGATGCAAGCAAACAGCTATAAAGGATATTTTTGAGGTAATTTTGGGAAATTAAATAGGAATTGGATTTTAAGAAATTATTGTTAATTTTGGGCTTGATAATGGTTTTGTGGTTGTGTTAAAAGTCATCTATTTGGGGTGCCTTGATGACTCAGTCAGTTGAGTGTCTAACTCTTGATTTTGGCTTAGGTCATGATCCCAGGGTTGTGGGATCAAACCCTGTGTCAGGCTCCTCACTGAGCATGGAGCCTGCTTAAGATTCTCGATCTCTCTCTCTCTCTCTCTGCCCCTCTCCCCTGCTCATGCTCTCTGTCTCTCTAAAATATAAAAAAATAAAACAATTTTTAAAAGAAAATAATCTGTTAGAAGATTTGAAGGGGTACGGGCACCCCAATGTTTATAGCAGCACTATCAATAATATCAAACTATGGAAAGAGCCTAAGTGTCCATCCACTGAAGAATGGATAAAGATGTGGTCTATATACATAGTGGAATATTACTCAGCTATCAAAAAGAATGAAATCTTGCCATTTGCAACAATGGATGGAGCTAGAGTATATTATGCTAAGTGAAATAGTCAGAGAAAGACAAATACCATATGTTTTCACTCATAGGCATAATTTAGGAAACAAAACAGATGAACATATGGGAAGGGAAAAAAGAGAGAAAGAGAAAAGCAAACCATAAGAGACTTTTAATGAGAGAGAACAAACTAAGAGTTGATGGAAGGAGGTGGTTGGGGGATGGGCTAGATAGATGATGGTATTAAGCAGGACACTTGTGATGAGCTCTGGGTGTTGTATGTAAGTGATCAATCACTGAATTCTACTTCTGAAACCAATATTACACTGTATGTTAACTAACTAGAATTTAATAAAAATTTGGAAGAAAAAAATAATCTGTTAGGGCTATGTCCTAAACAGCTTACAGATGAAGTGATATTGTGCCAAGGATTTTCTTTAAAATACATCAAAAAATAGAAGTGGCAGGGGGAGAGTAGATGAAATAGCAATGACATCATTTTGGTAATTGCTGAAGCAAGGGGACAGTTGCCTGGGGGTTCATATTATCATTCTCTCTTCTTTTGTGAGTTTGAAGTTTTCCATAATGGAAATTTAGAAGAAAACCAATAAACACAAAGTTCCCAGGAGGCTCTATTTCACTCCCTTGTTGAATTTATGTGGAAATTAAACGAGATAATATACAGGTGCTCCATAAATCTTGGTTCCTTTCATCTCCTTCCAGAAACTGTCCTAGGGCAACCTGCTGCATCAGAGGTCTGTTGCCACAGTTAGGAATTTCATCCAAATGGTTCATGCTTGGCTTTCCAGAGCACAGAAAAATCCTGACTCTTGTCCAAAGAAGACATTGGCCATCTTGGACTCTCTATCAGAATTGGCAGGTGTTCATCAGGATAGGGTGGGACAGACAGGAGGATTGTGGGATTGTGCCCATCCACAGGTCCCAGCTCCTTCCCACACACACTCCCAGTTCTTGGAACTTTGAGACTGGGCCCCAGGTCTCCACGAGCAAGGAGCGCTTTCGGGCAGTACACACCTCAGAGCCGGGAAGGGGAGGGCAGTGTTGTTAAGAGTATCTTTCCAGTGCTTCCTCTGGCCAACAACCCTTTAAGAATTCATTTATCTCTATCAGGGCTATAACTAAAATCTTGTCAGCTAACAGTACCTGGCATGTAACAGGGCTCAAAAATGTTAGTTTCTTTTCCTTGCACTTTATCAGCACAGCCCACCATTTGTTGACACCGATTCAAGAATAAGCATGGGAGAGAGAATAGGTGTTCAGAAAGCCAGGAAGCACATCCAGGACATAAGGAAAGGGATACCAGGGCAGAGGAAATGGAGATGGATAGGAAAGAGGACCAACATTTGAAGAGGGCAATGTGACAGTTGTGTATCTTTGCAGAGGCTGAGCCTTGACCAAACCATCCTTTCACAAATGAGCCAAGGGTTGCCGATCCCTGATTTGTTCATGCAATGATATGAAATGTTTTCAAGGAGGCTGTCCCCATCCAAAGACACCAGACTCAGCCTCTGAGTAGATGGGCCTGTAAGAGTCTGCTCTCAGCCTGGAGCATAGCCTAAGAAAAAGAATGCCCTATGTTTCCCAAACTTGCCTATGCTTAAGAATCAGAATGTCCAGGGGCAGGGCCTTGGAATCTGTTTATAACAAGAAACCCAGGTGATTCTTATGATCAGGCAAGTTAGGGAAACTCTGAGGATAAAGACAGTATTTCTCAAGGGGAATGGAGCCTCTATATCAGAAGTGCCTGTAGAATGTATTACACCAAGCACAGATTCCCAGGCCTGACTCCAGAATCAGAGATTCAGAAAAGCAAGAGGTTAGGGGCCCTAACCTGGGATGTGCATTTTTAAAAAGATTTATTAAAAAAAATTTTTTTTTAATGTTTATTCATTTGAGAGAGAGAGAGAGAGAGAGAGAGAGGAGCTGGGGGTGGGGTGGGGGGCGGGCACAGAATCTGAAGCAGACTCTAGGCTCTGAGCTGTCAGCACAGAGCCCAATGTAGGGCTTGAATTCACAAATCGTGAGATCATGACCTGAGCCAAAGTCAGATGCTTAACTGACTGAGCCACCCAGGCACCCCTAAAAAGATTTCTGGGTGATTCTGGTATGCCCTGCAATTTGAGAACCATGAAAGTTTAGCTTGCTAGCTAAGAGTATGTGTGCTTCAGGGGCGTCCGGCTGGCTCAGTCAGTAGAGCATGCAACTCTTGATCTTAGGATTGTGAGTTTGAGCCCCACATTGGATGTAAAAGTTACTTTAAAAAAAAAAAAAGAGTATGTGTTCCGGAGTCATAATGTCCAGGTTCAAAGTCTTCCTTCACCATTCACCAACTATGGGACTATAGGTAGACTAGTTAATGTTTCTACATGCCTCAGTTTACCTATCTGTAAAATGGAGATCATAATAATAAATACATACTACATAGTATGTGGAAAGCACTTGACATGGACCCTAGAATATCAACAAGCTAATCATTATCTGTTCTCATCTAAAAGCCAGAATCCTCTATCCTGTTCTCCTCCAGACTCATCTCTGCATTTTCTTAGTATTTCTGCTACAAGCTTCAGTATAGTCTGCTTTGTGACAGGGTTACTTATGTACGCACTGTCTCCCCCACTCAACTATGGACTACCACAGGGCAGAGATCGTGTCTTTTTTTTTTTTTTTTAATGTTTGGAGGTCCCCTCCCCGGTCCAGGCTGTGTAACATGTTACACTAGAGTTGGAAAGGAGCTTAGAGATCACCTAGTCCAGTCCCTCATTTTTTATATGGGGAGACTGAGGGTGAATCATTTGCCCCGAGTCACATAGCCAGGTTGTTGAGCAGTGGTTTGAGCCCTAGTGCTGCCCACTACCATTTGAGCCCCAAGCCCTTCATTTTAAAAATGGACATGATGAGGGGCACCTGGGTGGCTCAGTTGGTTGAGTGTCCGACTTTGGCTCAGGTCATGATCTGATGGTTTGTGGGTCAAGCTCCGCATTGGGCTCTCTGCTGTCAGCACAGATCCTGCTTAAGATTCTCTGTTCACCCCCCACCCCCGCCCCTCCTAAAGCACAAAGCAAGTGCAAGTGCTTTAGGAGTAAATACTGCTAAGGCTTTTGCAACCTGAAAAGTATTGTTACTATTACTGTACAATATTGACTCTGGTTCTGTATAATATTCACTGAGTCACAGTGGTGAAGAGCAAGTTATCCAAGGATGATAGATAATTATGGGGCCTGTTATTCACATGTGAGGCTGATATAAGGGAGAGAGAGTAATATTATTTCTTAAGATGGCCTTTGAAGCCATTATCAGGCCAGAGCCTACCTCTTTCAGACCCCACTTTCAGCTTTAATGACTTTTTTACCTTTTTCTCTAGCCTCTGATCCATTACTTTGTCTTCTTGTTCATGGTCTAACCCCTCCCTCTTGACTCAGCCCCCTTAGACCATTTACTAAGTGATCTGACTCAACTCAGGGGCCCTGGCCCTGAGGGATCAGAGACCTCAGTTCCCACCCTCTTAGGTTCTTAGTCCTTGGACATGAAGCTACAGGGCAGGAAACTCATCTATCACATCCCAAGCTCTTCCTCAGGGCTTCTTTCCCTGACAATCCAGGACTGACCCACATTCCCCTCATGGTCTTACCATCATGGTTGGCATTTCCTAGTGTCCACGGCTCATCTGAGTCAAAGTGAGTGTCTCCTCCAATCCCTGGGCCAGGAAAGTAGGCATGGGCCAGGAATCCCCCTTCTCCATCAAATGGAGAGCTGTCACCATGGAAACCAGAAGCAAAGAAGATCATGATGTCTGCCTCCTTCCGGTCACTCTTGATCTCATGATATGGCACCTCTTCAAAGGTCAGTGGGGTCACCTTTTGCCACACATCGAAAGCCTGGCGAATCGCTTTCCGTGTGTCTAGCTCCCCCACCTTCGGGGTGTAGTTGTGAATGCTGGTAAGAGAAGAGAAGATCATTAGGGAGGAACAGTCAGAGTCAGAGGTTCGCAGAGCTAAAAGGGACACCAGAGACCACAGGGACCAGTAATCTTCAAATTCTGAACCCTAGAATTCTGCCGAGGCACCCCAGGAGTTGAAGAAAAGGCTAGGTAGGCAAGGCTCTGGGTCCCTACCCTTGGCCTCCGTCAGAGCAGCTTTGTTGTAATCAATGCTTCATATCTGAGCTCTCACGAAGTTTGTGTTGAAAACAGAACTCCACTCGAGTGTGCAGAAAAAAATTAAGTTGGTGGATAGCATTTTCTAAATTTTAAGTTTTTCTCCCAATACACAAAATGTGTTTATAAAATATTTATAAAAGTCATAGAAATCCTGAAGCAGTGGCAGGTTTAAATGAAACATCCCTTTTAAAAATATTTGGCACCAACTACTTGTCTTCTTCTTGTACAGGCTACTGCTTGTCTACCTAGGAAATTGGTACAGGGTGGTATCTGATTCCATCAGTTATAGATTTGGCTATTGAAGGTTAGTGAATGGGTCTCCATAGCAGAACATCACTACTCCTGGGTGCTTTGCCCCATGAGCACCTGGGCAAGGATTATTCACCCATTCTACAGGTTAAGGAAACAGGCCAGAGAGGTTGAGTGATAGAAGTTAAGGTTAGAAGCCTCTTCTTTCTCTTGATTCATTCTACCACTTCAGGGGAGCTTAAGCTTTATCCAGTTTCTAACCCAGATTCTTCTTAACTTTTCCTTCTCTTGTCAGATTTCTGGCAAAAGCCTGTTCTGATCTCTATAGCTCATCAGCACGGGAGCCCTTCATTCTTCATCTTTAAGGATTTCTGTCTTAGGTCCTACCTCTGAACCCAGGGTTCTATCCACCAGAGATAGAATCAGAGCCTTGAAAGGTGCCACCCAGAGCCCAGCTGAGCCTGCTCTATGCCTGGCTTTTGCCACAGCCCCACTCTGAGTTCTGCCATCTGAGTCTGCTGTGATGGGCTCCATCATCCCTGTCTTTGGTCACTGGTCTGACTTGGAGGCTGATCCTCCTCTGCCCTTTGTTTCCCCAGACAGTTCAGGAGTGGCACTGCTATGATTCAGTTCCCAGTTCTGTATAATCCTTAGGAAACAACTGGAACTCTGCTGGGAACTTTGGGCTGTCAGGCTAAGTGGAGAAGGGACCCAGATAAAAGGAAGTAGGGTTTGGCAAGCCACAGTTCTTTATCACAGCTGAGAGTTGTTGAACAATCCCTACCCCACTTTCTCAAAACTGTAGGAATCTAAACAGGACACGGCTAATGAGCCCCCAAAGGACCAAAAAACCTGAAGTTGGAGACACAGACTCCTTTGGAAGTCACAAGGAGGACAAAGTAATAGGCTTTTGTCACCTGGTCTTGATGCCCACATACCTGGCTCTCACCCTGATCACAGACCCACCTACAGTATGAGCCTCTGAAACTCAGGCCAAAACTGAGTGTGGGTGGAGCCAAAGCCACGGAAGAGGGGAAGGATTCAAAGCACCTGTAGGTGATGTGTTTTTGTCTCCACTTCTGTCCAGTCAGGGCATAGCGCTTGTTCCTCCGCCTACGGCTTAAGTGGGGGTGATCAGGGACACCACAGCGGGGCTTCTTCATCCATCTGGGGCAGAGAGAGGATACACACACACACACACACACACACACACACACACACACACACACGCTGTGGTCACAATATTCTAGGAAGGCATTGCAGAGTCCCCAGTCCCAGTCTAAATGGCAGTGTGCATCCTGATGCTAGACCCTAGGGCCCTGGCTCTGAGGGGTTCCCCCACAGGAACATAACAGACTGATAACTTAATTCATTCACTCACAATTGATTATGTAGACATGGAGCTGCATTAGAGCCTGGGGTCAGAGACATAGGCTTGATGGCTCTAGCTCCACCACTAATCATAGGAACCCAAGCAAACGATCATTGTGAACCTCAGTTTCCTCATCTGCCACATGAGAATCACAGCTCTCACTATTCTTAGGTTTTAGCGTCAAAGGAGGGGTTATATGTGGAAATATTCTGTAAGTGGAATTATATCACATCACTCCCTGGTTTAAAACCCTCCAGTGATTTCCCCAAACATTTAGAATAAAATCCAAACTCCTCATGTTGGCCCACAAGGACCCACGTGATCAAGTCCCTGTCTACACATCGGATGACATGACATCTTCCCCTTCCTTCCCTCTCAGAATCTGCTCCATGTACTGTCTTGCTCATGCTAAGATTATTCCTACTTCAGGGCCTTTGTTCCCCCTGCTTTGCAATGCTCTTCTTCTACATGTGGTTTGCTCTTCATTAAGGTCTCTGCTCAAATGTTACCCCTTTCATGAGGACTTCCCTGCCCACCCTATCTGAAATAGCTTCCACCTCCCACCTGCCGCTATCATCTTATCCTGCTTCATTTTTCTTCATAGCATTAGTCTTGCCTGAAATTATATCATATATTAGCTTTTTTGTTTAGTCTTTGTCTCTCTTAGCAGATTCTAAATTCCATGACAGTGGCTAACACAGAAGATGTTCGATAATGATTTGTTGAATGAATGGATGGATGGATGGATGAAGGGATGGATGAGTGAATGAATGAATCAGAACTACCCAGAAGTAGAATGGCATCGCTTGTAAAACAGCAAATTCCCTTTCGCTATAGATGTCCAAAAAGTGTAGAATCGTAGGACTGCAAGACTTAGACTTCTCTGCAGCATTTAGTATGCTGTATTGTGATTTTAAATCTATTAGTCCATTACCTCTAATAAATGGCAAATTCTCTGAGGACTGGAATGCTATCATATTCATCATTGTGTCCCCAGAAGCTGTCCAGTACCTGGAATGAAGTAAATCCTGATAACTGTTTGTTGTCAGGTTAAGTTACACTTAGGGAATAGTAAGCCTGGGACGTCATAAAAAAAAAAAAAGAAAAGAAAAAAAGGCCAGGGTAGGAGATTTTTAAAAGATCATGGCTTATTGGGGCCCAGGCCATCCTTGCATTTTATGTCCCTGTACTGATCCAGTGACCAATTATAGCCTGAAATTGCTGGAAGGGAAAATAGTCTACCTCGTGTACGGTTGTCAAAAGTACTTGTTTGGCAGTATAGCAATAAGGAGCCACAGACTATTTTAACCAAATATTTTTAAAAAGTCCCCTGAGGCCTTAACCAGGTCTTACTCTTCTTTGCATGCTTCATATTGCCTCGAGTGTCTGTACTCAGAAATGAATAATGAAAGACATAATGTTATTTGTATGAACATTTCTAATTTTTATGGTGTCTGTGTTCTCTTAAAGAAATTTTTTGATTCTTGAAACAACTCTGTGAGGTAGCCAGAAACTGTTTATCTTCCTTTTTGCAGGTGAGGGAAAAGGCACACAGATAAATCAAGTAACTTGCAAAATATAGCAGTGAGGAAGGACTGGAACTTAGTTGAATGAATAAATGGACTAGTAATGAATGCAATTTAACAAACAAAAACAAACAAAAGCCGGGGCTTTTTTCTTCTTGTGCCAAGCACAAGTTTGGGTTAGAGGATTTGTTGAATGAAGGAATAAATGAGTAAGTGAACAATGTATGACATTTCCCAAGGTAGGCACTCAAAAATTTAAATCACTAATCTCACTTTCTTTCACGGACAGTCCTGGGGAATAACCAGGAGCCACCTCTGCTACAGCGAGGCTGAGCTAGACCTGGAAGGGCCTCCAGGGAGGAAAGAGGCCCAGAGAAAGGCAGTGACTGCCCAAGGTCACAGGGCTGGAAGGGAAACTAAGGTCTCTAAACTCTACCCCCAAACAGCCTCCCCACTCAGGTCTGGGACTAAGTGTGAGCGCCTTCTCCCCTCTCGTGCCTCCCAAACAGCATTCCCACCGCACCCCCCACATTCCTAAAAAAAGTGGGGGCAGAACTGCAAGTGGGAAATGCCATCCTCCTCCCTCAGATCATTCTGTCCACCTGCCACTCTCTGAACCCTGTCCAACAGGCCTGGGGCTTTCTGGAACAGAGTAAAACCCAAGGCCAGGTGGTGCCTCAGCAGAGACACCAGTGCTCCTGCTCCAGGATGCACTGCCGTGAGGCCTGCACAAAACCCTCAAAATAACCTCCGCTTTGAAAGGTGGCTGGGCTCTCTTCAACCAGCTCACTCACGAGGCCACACGAGGCCTCAGGGCCAAGGCTTCCACTGTCCTCACGATACCATAGCAGCAGTCAAACATATTGTCTCAGAAGTTCATGATCTCACAGTCAGAGAACCCGAGGAATAGAAAATGTTCATACAGAATCACAGGATCGTAAAACCCTGGACTCACCAAATGTTAACAACTTAGAATAATGGGATCTAGAATTTGAGAGTCATAATCTAACACTCCCCTTTGTAAGTGAACAAGCTGGGACCCAGAGAGATGAATCTGTCAAGGAGTGAGTGACTCACCCTCCGGGGGTGGGGGGAAGGATTGATCCTGGATCCACAATCAGCTGGATTCTCTGTTCCCCACCCACCACCTCCCTGCACCCCCTCATGGGGCCCTGCTCCCTGCTTCCATCTCTGCTCAGGACCCCAACCCCTTACCGCCTCCTTGGGAAGCTCCCCACTCACCCAATCCTCAGCCGCTCTGCCATGCCCTCAATGCGGCAGTGAGGGAATGGCTTTCCTTGCAGTGCTTTAATGACTTTTCTGGCTATTTCCTAAACAAATGTGAAGATGCTTAACTCTCTGATCTTCAGACAAACAAAAATTCATCCACCTCCAGCCACCCTCTATTCCTCCTTCACTGATAGGCTTCTTGCCTACAGTGATAGGCAAGAAAGTCTTGCCTACACTTGCTGTCTCTACTCGTCATCTCCCCTTCTGCCCACTGCAGTCTGACCCTGCAAGGCCTCCTGGCTGCTAAACTCAGCTGACACCTTTGGATCTCCTGAGTGACCACGCTGCAGCAGCCGGCCCACTGACCATTCCCCCTTCTCTAGCATGACACATAGCCCCTGGCTTCCTCCACTGCTCTGGCCACTCCTCTTCAGCTTGCATCATGAGGATTACTTTCTCGGCACCCATCCCTTCCTCCTCTTCGTGCTCTCGCCTGAGTAAATGTGATCGTTCCCATGGTCTGGCTCATTTGTTAGTACTTCCTACGTATCTCCCTGAAAGCTAGTGTTTCCTCCTGAGTTATAGACTGGTGCAGCCAGATGATTGTACTTTTCACGATGTGGTGAGCCTCTGGAGGGCAGAGATTGTAGGATCCAGTCCAGTGCCTGGCACATGTAGGCATTTAGCAAATATTTGATAAATGGAAAAAGTGGGATGAGAGCTGCCAGCTCTTTGTATCAGGTGAGATGTGTACATCTCAGGGAATGCCAGTAGGGTGATTCATAGAGCCAAAAGTAATTAGAGTTAGAGGAGATTTAAGGTCACCTCCAACTAAACCTCTTATTATGCTGAAAAGGAAACTGAGGTCCAGCAGGGTTACAACACTTGTTCAAGATCACATAGCAAATTTAGGGCAGAGCACCTCCCCAGCTCACATAGGAAGGGGCACCGTGGAGTATTCCCTCCCCGGATGATACTACAGGAGTGAAAGATAGGAAGACAGGATGGGCATGGTTTATACATGGAGCCATGACAAATGTGAAGTCAAATGTATGTCTGTAAAGTTCAAAGGCCCAGTGCCCTACACGAATCTTACTCGATTGTTGTCTGATCCAACACACCGGTGACTGGGATCCCATAAAACTGCTGCATAGTGGAGACTGCTGACTGTAAGACCTTCCCTGAGTGCAGCGCGGGTGCCCGTGAGTCATAGGGAAGCAGATAGCCATATGACTTTAACCAGTTCTGAAAGACACATGAAAGAGAAGGATGCATTATGCTGGAGAAGGCTCTGTTCTACCTGGGTGGAGATTTGCCTTTGAAACTAGGGATCATTTTACGAAAGGGACCTATGGACTCATGCTCCGGTTGCTTTCCCCTTCATTCCCTCCTGCACACACTGGCAAATAATCTGCAGAAAACCCAGCTCTTATTGCCTTTCTCCCTTGCTATAAAGCTTTCATTGGATCTCTACTGGCTGCAGAATAAAGATTAAATTTTAATTCAAGGCTTTCAGGACCCTGCGTCTTTACTCATTTATGCAGTGGCTTCCACTGATATGTGACTAGACATGGAAGAACACAAGAATGGTCCCTTCTCTGAAGCAGAGTGGCCTGGTAAAATGGGCCATCCAGAAACCGTCGTGTCTAAAGTCAGAGTCTGCTGAGGAATCATGCTGTAGAATTTTTACTGGCTTGAGATTGTATACAATCTTTATTGCTAACCCCTCCAAAAGAGCAAGCCATTATAAGTATTTATAAACAATGCATTACTTAATTTATATATAAGTACATAAATGTATTCATAGAAAAAAGCAATAGAAGGGCACCCATAAAAAATAAAAAGTAATAGTATGGGTATATATGAGAATTTCTTGTTTTTAAAAAATATACACTGAGGTATTTTGGCTTATATAATGGTGCACAATGCCTGCAACTTTTTCTTAAACAGATTTAGAAAAGAGAGAGAGCAGGAGAGAGAGAGAGGGAAAGGAGAGAGAGGGGAAGCAAATGTAGTAAAATGTTAAGAACTGGGAATACAGGTGAAGAGTATTCAGGAATTCTTTGTCTCATTCTTGAAAACTTTTCTGAAAGTCTGAAGTGATGTCAAAATATTTTTTTAGGGGCACCTGGTGGCTCAGTCAGTTAAGCAGCCAACTTCGGCTTAGGTCATGATCTCCCGGTTCCCTGGGTTTCAACCCCACGTCAGGCTCTGTGCTGACAGATAAGAACCTAGAGCCTGCTTCAGATTCTGTGTCTCCCCACCTCTCTGCCCCTCCCCCACTCACATTTGGTCTTTCTCAAAAATAAATAAACATTAACAAATTTTAAAAAATTATTTTAATAAAAAAAGAATTAACCACGAGCATCCTTTGTTATAGTATTATGGAGGAGAATTTCTGTTTTCTAAGTTTTACCCATGGAGTCACTTAAAAAAGGGAGGAAAACTTCCAAAGGGCAAGAGCATCTGGAAGTAGCTTAGATGAAAATGCTCACACACACTGGCACACTGGGTGTTATATGGAAACCAACTTGACAATAAACTATTTGTAAAAAAAAAAAAAAAAAGAAAGAAAATGCTCACACAGACAATGACTCTGAAGGACAGCAAAGTAGAGATGATTATTCCCACTGACAAGCGTGAGGGAAGCCTGAAGAAACCAGAGCACCAGGAAATATCTGTGGCATCACTTGGAAAATGAAGAAAACATCCATGGATCTCCTGAACCCACAAGCATTTACTGGAGCACTCCTACATGCTGGTCTTTGAGCCAGAGAGAAGCTGTGGCCCAGCCTCAGAGGGTTTTCCTGAACACCAAGTGACTTAATGAAGGAGAAAGATCTTAGGAAGTGATATTATTCCCTTTGTAATTTTTGCTTCTCGTTTCTATATGAACAAGTCTTATTGTGAATGTGTCTGTTATTACAAGTCAAAGCAAACCACTTTGGTTTCTGGAAGTAGACCAGAAACTATAAATAAGTTATTATTTATTTCATCTAAGGTGACGATAACATCTTTACTCCCTTGTGATAAAATGCATTTGACTGATTAAAAACAAAACAGAACATTAAAGCCTTAACATCTACAACAGTGCAACAACCTTACGTCTTTCATATTGAAATCTAGAACGTGTTTGTTGCTCCAAATTATGGCAAAGGATATCAGTACCTCTTGCACTTTTCCAAGCATTGAACCTCTTTCATGCCTTTGTATGTTTCCCCCTTATCCCTGGGATAACTCTTTAGGTGAAAATCTTTCATTATTTTAAGGTTCAGCTTATAAGTGACCACTTCTGGAAGACTTCCCTCACCCCCCAAACTAAGCTATTTTCTTCCTCTTTTGTGCTCCCTAAGTCTCCTTTTATCTTACAGTGTTGGGCTCTAATCATGACTTGATGTTTCAGATTCTGAGCGCCTCAAGGGAAGGGTCTTTGTTCTACTCCTTCCTCTATATCTAGTGCCCACAAGTGCCTGACACACAGTAGCTGCTCATCACGTCTGTTCAACAAACACTATTGGGCACTTCCTACACCCTAGGCACCGTGCAAGGCTCTGGGGATACAAAGATGCATAAGGAGCTCACAGACCAGCAAGTAAACCCACCATGAAAACATAGCTCTAAAAGGTATATACAGGGCTCTTTGGGAGAACAAAGGGGAGGTGCCTTCTTCACATGGGGTTGAGGACAGAGAGAGGGGAACTCGGGGGAGGCTTCTAGGTGGAGAGAGATCTGAGAAGTGTTGAGGGATACAGCATGTGCAGTCCTGGGAGGTGTTGGGAGCACACCATATCCTGATTCGGGTTTCAAACAATGAGAATTGGGGGAGGGGAACATGGTGATGAGAGGGCTGGGAAGTAGAGACATGGAGGGAGATGGTATGTAATTATCTGTTCATATAGTGGGCAAATCACAGAGAATCACTTGTGACTTGGCTGTGGCCTGGGATCAGTCAAAAATCTCAAATAAATCACCTAGAAATGGACATGATGGGGCAGCTAAGTTACCCATTGTTCATCTAGGTCTCCAGCTTCTACTCCCAGTTAAGTTATGTCATTAAAGCTTTACATCCCTGCACTGCATCCTCCTGGCCAGAGTGTCATGTAATGTTCCCTTTCTTCAAGGAAACCTCAATTAAGTATTATTGGGCTAAGCTTCCAACTCTTTTGGCTCAGGTCATGATCTAGTGGTTGGCTCCTGAGATCAAGCCCAAGTTAGGCTCTGCTCTGACTGCACAAATCCTGCTTGGGATTTTCTCTCTCTCTCTCTCTCAAAATAAATAAACTTTAAAAAACATGAATTATTGGATTGAATAAAAAGGGCATATAGTGGGAAAGAGGCATCTAGTTCTGAGATCGAATGGGTAAATTGAACATCAGTTTCCTTGTTTGTAAAATGTAAATAATAATTCCTCCTCCACAGGATTGTTGTTAAGGTAAAATGAACAAATGTGCCTGACACATAATCACACAAAGGTATTTGCTATTGCTTGGGATGGTGTCTTTTTTATCTTTGGTAAAATCGAGGTGGAAAACTTAGTCTTTGAGTCCTTTGCCTTTTGAAAGCTAGTCACTACACCCTGCTACATTCTCCCTGGACCAAGAGCCAGTCCTGATAGGTCCTGCGGAGGGCAGTGTATCTGTCACGGTCCAGTCTGCTTGCCGTTAGGAGGCCTGTGGACATGAACATCTCTCACACAGCACTGGGGCACTGCAGACGGAGAACTGACAGCTGACCTGAATTGGGTACTCTTCACCCTCACTGAGCTTTCTTAGGCCCAAACACATCTCTTCCTGTCAAGCTTTAGCTTGAGGAAAATGTTTTCCCTACAGAGATTCTGTATGCTTTCTGGCTTCAGAAAGTGGACACTGGGTGACCGAGTGTTTTTCCCTCTTGGCCTTTTCCCTGAAGAATCTTTCAATCAAAAGTATGGCTTAAATATGGAACATGGCAATGCTTGGAAGTAACTTACTTTTTTCATCTTTTTCACCAGCAAATTGTGTTTCGTCCTTAAAAGTCTTGCTTAAAAACCTTGTTTCAACCCATACGTTGTCTCAAACTCTTTCAGAAAAAGGTGTGGTACAAATCTAAAATAAATCAAATTCCTTCTTATCTCTGGAGTCTATTCTCTAGAAATCCAATTAAAATGAATTATGGCATTTGGGAAATGTGTGGGAATTTTTGGACAGATACTGCTGACAAACCAGGCAGCCAACTGAGGATTTTTTTTTGAGCACCCACCTCTGAACTAGCCCAGAAATTAAGAATCTTCTCCTCTCCTGCCCTCATTACTGTTTATGGCTGGAGATAAAGAACAGGGAACTCTTGGCATAATAAACCTACTCTTACGCCTTTGAACACTTTGGGGACTTGAAAGTAGCCTCTCTTCGGTAAAGGGCAACCTGGTTTACCCAGCTCCTTTTCTGGGATACACGAGCAAGGAGAGGCTCAGAGCCAAACAGGATGCACTATGAAGGTCACAGAGTTTAGCTCTGCAGCATCAGGAGCTGGGATCTAAGGACTCTGGTCCTAGGCAAATGTCTGGGTCAGGACCAAACATTACAATGGATCAGCCTTCTTTAAGTTCTGCTTCCTTCCCAGGTTTACTGGGAACAATCCTCAGAGCTCAGGGGCAGACCCTTAAGAAGGAAAAAGGGAGATGGAAGGGCTGTCATTGACAGCTCTAAGCCAGGCAGCAGGGCATTGAAACTGGACCTGCCTGTGCATGTGAGAGAGGCTAAGAGGCCAGGGACCAGACAGTCCAAACTTCTGCCACTGAACCCAGTTTCTGCAATGAACTCACTTGCTCAGTGACCCAGGCCTCTCCGGAAAGAGGCCCCTGATGTTGGTGCAAGTCTTCTATACTCCAGTCGTACCAATTCAAATTCATTCCCTGTCCTTGCATACTCGCAGGCTGTTCTGCTGCCTACAAAGCCCCTTCTCTTTACGCGTGTTAGCAAACCCATCCTTCAAAGTCTAGCTGAAATGTTACTCCCATTGGTAAACCTTCCTTATCTCTCTGCAGAACTAGTGGGTACCCTCCTTACTCCTGCAGTGTTTCGCTTCTCTGCCACTCTAAATGCAGCTACCACAGTGCACCCCACCTTTTGGTTGATACGTTTTCCCCACTAGATTGAGCTCCTGAGGAGCAGAGACTGTCATGTTTATTCCTGTATCTGCCACAGTACTTAGAAAGTGCCTGGCACAACAGATCATCACTGGATGGTTGAATGAACCAACCAACCAACCAACCAACAGTGGGTTCAGGAGGCGTTGCCTGGGTACCAAGGAAGGGATTTCATTTGGGGAAGGCTTAATGAGTAATGCACATGAAAACACCAAGCACAATTCTTGGTATCTGTTAGAGGTTGAGAAAAACATTTGCTGAAATCCAGTCTATTGTGGTTTGACTCCTTTGCTTGATGAGGCAATAGGGCTCCATTGTCCCATCTGGGGGTGGGGGGGGAAAGATAAAATCCACAAAAGGAAAAAAGTCCCATTCAGTTTTACACAATGACCTGCCTTCCATCTTTTGACACCTAGATCCATTAGCCAATCACCAGCCATGTCAGAGGCCTGACCTTTATAGCTCAGTTAACCAACTTGAAGATGTCTATCACCCTTTAAGTGCTGAAAGAGGTGTAAACTCGGAGGAAAGTGAGAAAAATCTCAGAGTGGGAGCAGGGACCAAAATAGCTGGGCTGAACCAAAAATGTAGCGATGGCAGACAATACATGTGATTGGTTTGCTGGCCAGAAGGCGGGATTTCAGTTCCTGAGAAGCCAAAGTTGAGATATTCAGTAGTGGCAGGCAAAGGAGAGAGCGGAAAATAACAAGAAGAAAAAATGTGGCCCAAAGAGGGAAGAGAGTGGCAGACAGCAGAGGCGGTGGTGACATTAGAAGAGGCATTGGAGGCAGCAAGCAGCAGATCAGCTGGCAGTGCCGCTGTTCACGCTTGGAAAACAGAGATAGTGGGGGAGGAGAGAAAGATGGATCTGTTAAACAGCATGGCCTTCGGAGTGTATTCAGGAGCATCACACCTGTTCTGGTGGGAGGCCAACCCAGATCAGTCTCCAGGTCTGTAGAAGGAACAGAATGATTAGGATCAAATGTTGGATCAGGACTACAGTGGGCTAGAAGGTATTATCAGAAAGGTCAGAGGGGAAGTCCACAAAGAAGCACCAGGCAAGAGATGTCAAATTTGGAAGCATGGGCTAGAATGAGGAAAAAAGAATAAAAGACTCTGATCAAAGAGTTTGGGCAGCTGAGGTCATAATCTAGGGTGATGATGTAACAGGAACAAGGCATGACCTTCACACTCATAGAAGGTCCAAGTCCAGTTCTGGACGTTGTATACGCAGAGAGAGCATGACTAAGGGAGAATGAAGGAACCACTCATATGAACAAGTTTGGGAAGATGAGGATGCTTAAGTAGGAGAAGGGGGAGCTGCAGAGGACATGCCAGTCTTCTTAAAGCCAACGGCTATGGATGAAGGAGATGCATTCTGGTTGACACAGAGGGCAAAACTAAGACCAGCACGGGAGATTATAGGACATAGAACTTGACGCATTATAGGAAAGAACTTTTAAACAGAGATGTTCTAATTATAGCAACAACAATAATAGCTACTGTTATAAGAACACCAACTATATACCTGGCATTGCGCCAGGCATTCTAGAATGCAGGGACCCCACGAGAGAGGAATCCCCCCCTCCTTGATTTGCAGAGGAGAAAACAGGTTCAGCAAAGTTAAGCAATCATTCAGAATCACAAAGCTAATAAGTGGCAGGATTCAAACTCAGATATGTTTTAAACCAGGCATTCCATAGTGTCAGACAACTGGAGAGGCATCCCTTTCCCCTCCCAGGATGGCCTACACCACACTCCTAAAAAGTGATGTCATATCTCACATACCACTCACATGAACTCCATACCAGTCTGCTGTGACCCCTATGCTGTGGGGTACACCACCGTGTACCCAGTTATCCAGCCAGAAGCCTCACATGACCCATGACTCCACCCTCTCCTTCACAGCCCCCATCCATCTTCTACCAAAGAACTATTAGTTCTACTTTGTAAGCATCAGATGTATTTCTATTTGTTTGCTCATTCATTCATTCATTCATTCATTCATTATTTGAGGACCTATTTTACTATGTACCAGGCACTGTGTACTAGGCTCTGGGATATGACAGCAAACAAAAACATTCTTGTTCCTTTCTAGTTACAGTCTAGTGGAAAAACCATCTGGCAATAAGTGCTATGAAAAATAAAGCAGGTTGAGGAGCTAAGAGGGATGGGACAACTGTTTTATAAAGGATGAAGAGAAGGTGGCCCTGTAGAAGTGACATTCGAACGAGAGACCTGAAGGAGGTGAGGGAGTTGCAGGAAGAGGGAATGGAAAGTGCCACCCTCCTACCCCCCCAGGGTTCAAGAACTTTCCATCAAGAGCTTTCAAGGACAGGGGAGCCAGAGATCTTCGTCAAAGAGGACAAAGTTTCAGGTACGCAAGATTAATAAATCCTAGAGATCTACTGTACAGCATAGTGCCTATAGTTAACAATACCGTACTGTATAAACATTTGCTAAGAGGGCAGATCTTAAGTGTTCTTAGCACAAAATAATAATAATAAGTAATGAGGGCAGGAGGAAATCTCTGGAGGGGACAGATTTGTTTATGGCATAGATTGTGGTGATGGTTTCACAGATATGTATTTATTTAAAACTCATTAAACTTCATATATTAAATGTGTACAGCTTTGGGGTGTCAATTATACCTCAGTAACGCAGTTTTGAAAAACAAAGCGCTTTCATGATGTGGCCCCTGACTACCTCTGCAACCTCTTTTACCACCCCTTTCCTAGCACTAAGTGTTCCAGTATGTTCTGGACCTTCCAGACCCTTCCATACATTGTTCCTTCTATCTGGATCATGCTCCTCTCTCTGGGGAGGCCTCCCGTGACCCCTGAACTTATCACAATTCTTATCACACAGTGTTGTAATCACATGTTGTGACTTGTATCCTTTTCTTGATTATGCAGTGCCTGAGGGCAGGGCCCATGGTCTGTCTTCTCCACCACTGTTCTCTGACACCTAGCACAGGGCCTGGTTTGGAGACATATTTATTGAATGAGAATGAGTAGAAGTGTTCAGAGAGAGAGAGAGTCATCTGGTCAGAGCTTGCTGTAGAACAGAGGTCTCAGACTCAGCACTATTGATAATTTGGGCCAGATAACTCTTTATTGTCAGGCTGGGGACAGCCTGTGCTCTGTAGAATGATTAGCAGAATCCTCAATTCCTTCAACTAGAATACTAGTAGCACCACCTCCTCAACTGTGACAAACAAACAAAAGACATCTCCAGACATTGCTGAAAGTCCCCATGAGGGGGGGCCAAAATTGCCCCGGATTGAGAACCATTATTATAGTGATTCCCATAAGGGCACCTAGGGGCTCAGTCGGTTAAATGGCCAACTCCAACTCAGGTTGTGATCTCACCAGTTTGTGAGTTCAAGCCCCACGTCAAGCCCTGTGCTGATAGCTTGGAGCCTGGAGCCTGCTTCAGATTCTGTGTCTCCCCTCTCTCTCTGCCCCTCCCCCACTCACACTCTGTCTCTCTCAAAAATAAACATTAAAAATTTTAAAAATAAATAAATAAAAAAGATTCCCATATAGAGCTGCCTTGAATATCCTCCAAGGGTCCTTTCAAACCTGTATTTTGTTTTAGGGAAAGCACAAGGCATAAGTCAGTAGACTCCCAGGTCAAGGCTTAGGGTGAGAGATGGTTTCCTCATCTGGGCAGGTGGCTGGAGTGGCCTTGACATGGGGTCTGGTGAGAGTGGTGAGGAGTAAGACAGCTAGAAAGGATATTTAGGGTTATGGTTAAGAATGTATACTTGCAGGGGCACCTGGGTGGCTCAGTTGGTTAAGTGTTGGACTCCTGATCTCAGTTCAGGTCTTGATCCCAGGGTCGTAGGATCAAGCCCCACATCAGGCTCAGTGCTGAGTGTGGAGTCTGCTTGGGGTTCTCTTTCTCTCCCCTCCCCTCCCTCTGACCTTCTCTTCTGCACTTTCTTTCTCTCTCTTTAAAATAATAAGAAGAAAATGTATGTTCTGGAAACAAACCATGCTTGCCTCAAATCTTAATTCTTCCGTTTCCTCATTACATGACCTTAGGCAAATTATTCAACCTCCCCATGCTCACTTCCCTCCTCTGCATTGTGTCTTTAGCATGTGTTTCGTGGGGTGGTTGTGAAGATGAAATACTACAGTATGTGGCAGTAAGTAAAATATAGCAATAATAATTACTATTATTTTCCTGATAGGTGACAGGCCACTCTAAACACCTCGTGTATGGTAGCCCCAGCCTCTGAGGCTGTGTTCTCCTGTGTACAGCACTTTTTGCACATCATGGGCCATCAGCATCACAGGATTCAGGACTTGTTAAAAGTGCATATTCCTCTGGTGCCTGGGTGGTTCAATCAGTTAAGCATCTGACTTCGTCTCAGGTCATGATCTCATGGTTCATGAATTTGAGCCCCACATGGGTCTCTGTGCTGACACCTCAGAGCCTGGACCCTGCTTCGGATTCTGCATCTCCCTCTCTCTCTATGCCCCTCACCCACTTGTGTGCTCACTCAAGCACTGTCTCTCTCTCTCTCACAAATAAATAAGAACATTTTTAAAAAGTGCATATTCCCAAACCTGAACCTAGACCCTACTAACTCAGACTGTGTGTGGCTGGAAACTGGACATCTGAATTTTTGAAAAATGAGCACCTAAGGTGGTTCACTTGCCTGCTAAAGTTTAGAACCACTGCAGTAAGGACCCATCACTGTCAGGAGTGATGACCTTGTACCATGAAAGAATGGGTATGCTGTGTGCACTATCACCTCTAGTGTACTACGGCAGGAAGTATGTCACCCATTTGGAAAAACCTTCTATTAAAATTAGCTCAAAACCAGCCGCTGCTCTCTGTGCCTCAGCTCTTGCCATCATTCTGGGTCCTTCACCTGCCCATCTCCTTGGCTAACCTTAACTTCAGGGTTCACCAGCACCTCAGCATTGAGATTCCATTGTATTCTTGTAGATTGGCCTCAAGAGTGGTCTAAGATCGGAGTGCCTGGGTGGCTAAGTCAGTTAAGCATCTGACTTTGGCTCGGGTCATGATCTCATGGTTAATGGGCTCAGGCCCTGCATCAGGCTCTCTTCTCTCAGCGCAGAACCCACTTAGGATCCTCTGTCTCCCTCTCTCTCTTCCCTTCCCGCATATATTCTCTCTCTCAAAAAATAAACATTAAAAATTAAAAAAAAAACACAAAGAGTGGTCTAAGATCATCCTTTCCCATCCATTGCTATGATAGCTCAGTCCTCATATCTGAGCTTTTGCCTTGGTTTCCCTGTCTGGCACTTGGGTCCCAAACTGAGATTGTTGTGACCCTAATCTGTTTCTCAAGGTCTCACATTGCCTGACTCGTTCTTGTTCTTCTACAGAGAGGGAGACTCTATCTCTCTACACCTGGGAGCTGGGTAGGGTCCTATTTGAAAACACAGGTCACTTGGGACCAAGATATCACTACCTGCCAAATACTGCCTAACTTTGCGCTTTCTAGCTGAGCGTCCTTGGGCAAATGACCTAACTTCTTTAAGGTTGATTTTCTTCATTTGTTAAACAGAGGATGATAAAAAGAAAGGTTGTGAGGATTCAGTGAGATAACACACTGTGGTAGGTAAAATAATGACCCTCCAAAGATGGCTACATCCTAATCCCTGGACCTCATGACTATGTGACCTCACATGGCATCGCAAAGAAGTCTTTACAGATGTGATGAAGTTAAGGATCTTCAGGTGGGGAGATTATCTCAGATTATTTAAGTGGGCTTAGTGTAATCACAAGGTTCCTCACAAGAGAGAGGCAGGAGGGTTAGAGTCAGAGAAGGAGAGGTGACAATAGAAGCAGGTGTCAGAGTGGAGCCATGCTGGAAGCGGCTGCAAGCCAAGGAACGTGAATGGCCTCTAGAGGCTGGAAAAGACCAGGTCCGAATTCTCCCTAGAGCCCCCAGAAGGAAGCCAGCCCTACAGAGACCTTGCGTTTAGTCCTGGTAAATCCTGTTTCAGACTTTTGACCTCCAGAACTCTAAGATGAGAAATCTGTGTTGTCAACCACTAAGTTTGGTGGTAATTTGTTCCCGCAGCAATAGGAAACTAATACATGCATGCGAAGCATTTAGCAGATTTTGGCACATAGTAAGCATTCTCACAATGTAGTAAGCATTCTCACAGTGTTGTTGTCTGTGTTCTTGCTCCCACACTCTTCTTGCAAGAGATTGGCCACCATCTTTGGTCACTGCCACCGGCCCAAATCATGGGGTGGTGACACCTCGGAGATGAGCACTGCCATCGCATCAGTCCCCCCAGCTCCTGTCTCACCAAAGCCCTGCTTCCTCCTTTACCCACACCGCTGAGCTCCCAGCCTTGCTGCAGAGCCCACCTCAGTTGTAACTAATTTTTAAAAATTTCAAACTTGAAGGTTTAACCATTCAGGTATCTAGAAAATGCACTGGTCAACATACTCTGAAACCATCTGATTTAATACACTTGTTTTTCAGAAGACAAAAATAAAACACGAAGGGAGAAATGACTTCAGAAATCACAGAGCAAGTCGATAGAGGAAATGGAGCCTAGTGTCCCTGCCTCCTAGGGAGCGTTCTCTCTGTCATGCTACACCCTCCATGCTAGCTTTGGTTTGCCTCCAAGCACTGTTTTTTTTTTTTTTTTTTTTTTTCCCCACTTACAGCCAGTCTAAAAAGGGCCATCAGGATCGCCCACAATGCCCAGCTTAGCTTCTTGACAAACACCTTAATGGCGCGCATTGCCTCTTGGCTGCCACCAGCTCTTGAGTGGGTGGTAAGTGCACTAGCGGGAACTCCCTGGTGCTCCACTCCGTGTCCTTGGCCCATTCCCAGGAGGCCACCACAAGCCAGACACTCACCATACCCACGGAGATGACACATTTGGGGTTTTGGGTCAGCCCTGGAATATCCATGTTTTCCAATTCCGGGGAGGCCAGGACAGGGGCCATGCTCTCGTTCACTCTCTGAGAAGGGAGGAGGCTTCATCTTTCTCACCCTTTCCAGGGCCTTCCTGTCACCCTGCCACAGTTTTCTGTCCCCTGGGGTTTGACATACTGATGAGTTAAGAAAATGGAAGAGGGAAGATAAAGAGCATGGTCAGGCCTCAGTTTTTCAGCGTAACAGGTAGATGGCTGAAGTGGATAACTGCTAAGTCATTATGTAAAGTATGAAATACATAATAATTTTAGCTTGACTGGATTGAGTTTGGAGCCTGTCTTCTGGCTCCTTGCTGCCAGTTTTAAATCCAAGCTCCTTAGCATGGCACTCAACATGCTTCACAATCTAACCCAATGCACCTTTCTACCCTTATCTTCTGTCACACATGTCCTACTCTTTTATTGCTCACCCCAAGGATACCTACTGTAGCTACTGACCTACTTGTGCTGAGCGCATACATACATACTGCAGTTTCCTCCCTCTGTGCCTCCCGGCCCCCCATAGAATGCCTTTCCCATGTGGCCTCTCCATGTTGAGCTATTAAATATCCGCCAAAATGCAACTTGAATGCCACTTCATCTGGGAGGGCTATTGAGGGGTGAGTGCACTTCCTCTGGGCTCTCCCAGTGGCATTCTATGCACCCTCACTCACAGCATCTTTCACATCCCATTATAAATAGTGTTTTACGTGACTGTCACCTCCCGTCCCCCCAACCGCCCCAGAACTCTGCAGCTTACACCCTGGTGGAGGAGTCAGACGAGAAAAGACTAGATGTTTCACTGACTGGAATGAAGGAAAGGAGAAGGCGTTGTGAATGTGTTTGACAGGAGATAGAGGCTGTGATGTCAGGGATGGCCCTTTCTCGAGGATCTGGCATCTCAGTGGAGATCCGTGTTTGGGTAGGGGACTGGATGAAAGTGGAAGAATGAGTATCCCCAGAGAAAGAATATCTTATTGAATTCCTGAGGTGGGAAGGGGCTTGCACATTAGAGAGAGAGAAAGAAGGCTAGGGAGGCCAGACTTTAGTGAGAAGGTGGTCTAGACAGAAGGGAGCTAGAGAGGTGGGAAGGACTCAGTCACACAGATTCCCAGAGGCCTTATTAAGCAGCCTGGTGGGTGCTGGATACAAGGGGGTTCATAATATTGTTCGTTCTACTTTCATGTATATTTGAGATTTCCTATAATAAGAATCAAAAGGAAAAAGGGATAGTAGAGTAGTAATAGTACTTTACCCTTCACCCTAAAAGCCATTTGAAGGAAGGTGAGTGTGTGAGGAACATGATCACATTTTTTGTTTAAAATTTTTTATTATTAAATATTTCCAGCACTCAGAGAGGCATAAAAATAATAAAAACAAACCTTGGATAATCGCCAACCAGCTTTGTTAAATCTTAGCTTTGGCCATATTTGCTTCAGATAGAACTGACCCCTGTGTAGATTTATTTTTAAAAGGGCGTTCTGGCTGCCATTTGAAGAAGGATTAGAGGCAGGCAAGAGAGGCTGAGCAGGTGGGAAATTTCTGAAGTCCAGATGAGGTATAACAGAAGTTCAGACAATGAAGGAGGCAGTGGAGGTAGAGAGCAGTGGACACACAGAGGATCTACTCAGGAGGAAGAATCACTGGGGCTTAGGGATTGATTCTGTTGAGGCAGGTGAGGTGAGAAAGAGGTGACAGATGACCTCCATCTTTGTGGCCCAGTGCTTTTGGGGCACAGAGAACAGTGTGCCCATGAGTGTATGTGGTATAGAATTGAGCTTTAAAATTATTATGGCTAACAAAAGTTGTTAATTGACCTTGTTTTTCTCTACCTACTTGGTTATAATAACATATATGATCTTTGAGAGAAAATGTTGCCTTTTATATATATATGGCTTTGACATTCTCCTATATGTCATTAACACCTAGTTCAGAGTTGCCTTTCAAAACAAATGCATGGGATAATGATGAAGGAAAACTAGAAAAGGATGTGAATGGAATCAATCCCAAGGTCCAGAGAAACCAAAAGCCTTTGTTCCAAAATATGGGGAGGGCTGGAGCTGGGATTCACAACTTTTATCCACACACTATTCCCTAAAACAGGTACACAGATCTGAATTATGCTAGGAAAAAGCTAAAGGCATCTGGGCAGGAGCCAGCTCCCAGCTGGCTCAGGAACAGTCCCCAGTCCCTCCACTTCTCAACCCAGCTCCGAGCAGGTCACTTCTCTGCTCACAGTCCTTTAATGACTCCCCTCAGCCTTTGGACAAAAGCCAGTTTCACAATCTGCTCTCAGCCTCCCTCTGTCCAGCTTCTTCTCATACACTCTTACTGGAAATAGTGTGTAACGTGATGCCTCAGGCACATCTAGTTATCTGCTGTTTCCCAAACATAAAATGTGCTTTTGTGGAGCCTTGGTTCCCGGTTTTCCTTCTGTCTGGACCTCCCCCTCACAGTTGTCGGTCCTTCTCCTCCCTCAAAGGTTCATCTTCAATACCAACCTCTTCCTAAAACATTCTCTCTGCAAGCCTCACCTCCTTCCCATTTTGTGCTCCCCAGCCCTTATTTATACCTCTGACATGTATTCATTTATTCTTCAAAAAAAAGTACTGACTCTTGTCTATTAACATTATTGAGAGAAGCTGGTGGTGGGCACAGACAATAAAATCAATTAAAAAATACTTAGAATGTGCCAAGCATGACTCTAGATACTGAGATATATAGATACTTGCTGTAGTCTATTAAGGACTGGTTCCTCTCATTTTGAGTTCAAACTATACTATATTATAAGGCTAGGTATGTCCTAAGATCAATCAGTTTACTTTCCTTTGCTCTAAAACCTCTTTCAAGGATTGGAGTGGGCCAAGCCTCAAAGTGGAAAAGATTGGCTAAAAGGCTATTGCAGTAATCTAGAACAAGAACTCAGACCAAAGATAGAAAATCAGGCTTCTAATCCTAGTCTTACTGTTTATTAGCTACATGTAGGTCCCTGGACAAGATGTGGACAGGTCACACCATTTCTCCGAGTCTCCATTTGCTGCTTGTCTATAAAATGAAGTCAATATTCTCCCTAAATCACCCATGGTGTTGTTGCCAGGATCAAGTGGGACCACATATATGATAGCATCTGGAAAGTGCAAAGCACTTTTCAGATAAGAGACTGTTAAATAAGACTAGGAAAAGGCCACTGTAATAATAGGAGAAAATGAATAAAAAAATGCAGCAGACTGGATTCAGTTTAGGTAAAAGGAAGAACTTCCTAACAGGGAGATTTTTTTTCTACAGACAAGAATGAAGATAAACTGGGAGGCTGTGATCATACTGGAAGAAATTTTTGGTTTGGGAATCTGTTAGTGCTTCTTAATAGGCCTGCCCCACCATTAGACTCATTCAGGGCTCTGACATTCCTTGACTATAGGTGTAAACCGAAGAATGCTCTCCATCCACCCAGAGTGGATCCTTCAAAACTGGTCTAGAGGGCAGAAGTCCATTATGCCTTAGATCTGGGCATCACACTCTGTTACTTGTGTGGCTCATGCTGATCAGTCTGTCTTTTTGTCTGCACTGATCTTCCTCAGAATCAAACTGGAAAGTAGGAGGGCCAAAACACTGTAGAATATTCTACTCAGCTAATAATAAGAGAAAGAGATGCTTTATATAAGCCAAACACAGGAAGGCAATTAGAGAATCAGAGGGACCCCCTGATGTGCAAAATACAAAAGAGAAACTCAAGAATGCAAAGGAGGTAACAGACTGAATGAGGTTTTTTTTGTTTTCATTTTGTCTTTTGGTAATGATAGATTAGAGATATGAAATCAAAAGCCAAATGTAGTGAAAATGCTTTCAACTAAGAAGTCAGGAGACCAGGTCAAGTTCTGAGTTCTGAATCACCTACTATCAGAGTGTGTGTCCTTGTGCAACTCAGAGCAATTTAAGAAGTGTCCATTAAGTACTAGTATGTGCTTATTTGGTGATGTCTAAGGTCACAGCCACCTATTGCCTCTCTATTGTATGTCACTACCATTAGATGATAGCCTAGTGAGCAAGTTATGAAAGAACCCAACGGTGAAATTGTGGGACCACCTGCCAAAAGGAATAGCCTCTACTTCCAATGAAGAAAAGACAGGTGGGCAATGAGTCCCATCTCTCAGAAGCATTTTAGAAGGGACCTTGAGACCTACCTGTCCATAAACATCTATTTCAGATCCATGTAACTCTTTTGGCACAAGGGATGGAGTAGAATCACTGAATGCCTATGAGTAATTAATGATCAGCATTGGGCAGTGTGTTAAATCTAAAAACATAAACGTGTTTTCAGGCCCTGCCTAAGAACTGCAACTTTTCCCCCCAAGTAACGTTTAAGTATTTAAAAAAAATTAAATGGCAAACTGGTTAGGGCTACCTCAAAGTGTTGCCCTGAAAAGAGAGAAATAAATAATTAGAGAAGTGAGAGAGTTTCCTGAAGAAGCAGGGCTTGGGCTGAAACTTTATTTTTTATTTTTATTTATTTATTTTGTAAATGTTTATTTATTTTTGAGAGAGAGAGAGGGACCAAGTGGGGGAGGGGCAGAGAGACAGAGACACAGAATCTGAAGCCTCATAGCTGTCAGCACTGAGCCTGACATGAGGCTCGAACTCATGAACTGCGAGATCATGACCTGAGCTGAAGTTGTATACTTAACCAACTGAGCCACTCAGGTGTGGTTTTTCTTTAGGGGGTGAGGGGGCTGAAATTTTAAGGAGAGGTCACAGATGGATGAGTGGACATACAGATGCAAACAGCATGTGCAGATGTGCAGAGAAACACAGGTAGTTTGTCTTAGGATAAAAGAGAGACAGGTTTGTCTGGAGTAAGAATGTATACCGATGAGCAGTGGGAAAGGCAGCCTTCTAGTGAAGAGGTAGTGTGGGGTCAGACTCCAGAGGCTTTAAAAAGCAGAAAGAGGCACGACAGGGATGTCCACTCTCACCACTGTTGTTTAACATAGTGCTGGAAGTCCTAGCATCAGCCATCAGACAACAAAAGGAAATCAAAGGCATCAGAATTGGCAAAGACGAAGTCAAACTTTCACTCTTCGCGGATGACATGATACTCTACATCGAAAACCCGACAGACTCCNGAAAGAGGAGTTAAACATCACCTGCTGGCTGAAAAGCAACTATATTTCTGTAAAGCTTCAATCATGTGATCTGCTTGTGTTCAACGAAGGAATAATTAGGTGCAAATTCTTGAGAGAAGCAGTGGATATAATTCCTCTATCTTTTAGAAACTTTTGGACAATATATTAGACATTGAAAATGGAGTCATCATGGAATTAAGGGTAGTGGGGTTTTTTGTTTGTTTGTTTTTTTAACCAGGGCCTGAAAAGTCACTTAGAGATAGGAAACAATAGATAGAAATAAAGGGTCACTTCTTGGAATAAAAGGAAATTAAGAGTTCAGGGGCCCCCAGGAGACCATGCTGGGACTTGTCTGTTTTAAATTTTTTATAAGTGATCCAGAAGTAGAGCAAAGTGAAAATTTCAACACTGCAGATATCTTAAACCCTTTCAGTCAGGGAAATGCTCTGCCAAAGGCGAGAGAACTGAAGGAAGGTACTGAGTGGGATGCAAAATGGCAGATAAACGTCAATGTAAGGAAATGTAAGGTAATGGACTCTGATAAAAATAATCCACGAACAGGGTGTTGGGTTCCAGGCTATCAGTTCTGACCCAGGGAAGGGATCGGGGAACTACTGCAGATTGTTTCCTAAAGGCAGTGTCCTAACATGTCTGGGTCAGGAAGGCTGACGAATAGGCAGAAGCAGGAATGGACCTGAAAACCAAAGAAGAAATCATCCTTCCTTTGTGCAAGACTACAGAGTCCCACATTTGGGACAGTGGTCAGGTCTATTGAAAACTAGGGCCCAAGGATATCTAAAAAAAGGCAACTACAATGACCCAGGGGATGAATGTGGCTGTTCTACGGGTGGCTGGTCATAAGGGGGAAGCTTAAACATGAAAAGACAAAGGCTAAGAGAGTGGAATAATCAAAGCCTATAAAGCTGATAAGGATAAGGTGTGAGAACACATAACCTTTCCTCCAAATCCTGACATATTTAAGCAATAGCCTCCTCTTAATGCTTGAAATATAGGAATAAAAGGGTTTCAGAGTTGAGATCATCTAGCCTTATCTCTTTATATTAGAGATGGTAGAATTCAAGCCTAGAGAGGAAATGGCCCAAGGTAAGAAGCCACCAGGAGCCAAGGTCAGATTAAAGCCCAGGCCTCCTAAATCCCAGGCCAGGGTCTTCCCACCTCATCCTTTGCACTCAGGAAGACTGAGGGAATCCTACTTTCTTATAGGTATAAACTTATGAAATGCATTACTTTGAGATGTAATAAAGCTGAAAACACAGTCTAGGGAAACTTTCCACTAAAAGTCAAGCAGCAATGACAAGATCTTTGAAAGACAACTACCAACTGTGGCAAAATAGACTTTTTACACACCCTAATTTTGGGGGATCATGTACCCCTTTGACAGTATGAAGAAATCTAGGGATTCTCTCCTAGAACAATACATTTGCATGCACAAACACAATATTGCACAAAATTTCAGGCCCCCTGAGTCCTATGCCCAATTAAGAATCCCTGTTCCGGCACATTCTTCTGAACAAACTGCCTGCTTCAACAAACACTCTCCATATCTCAGGCTGAGGCAATCACTCTAATTTTCCTCAGCAAAGAACTACTGTCCTAACTTATTACTTATCACTCTTAGAATTGCAGACCTCCAGGTTTGAAGACACAAGAGAAATTACGTAGTCCAACTGCTCACTACCTCCTCTGTGATATAGAATAGTGCCATGGTTAAATATGTAGGGACTAGAGTCAGCCTGCCTAGGTTAGAATTCCAACACCATCACTAGATAGCTGTGTGACCTTGGGCAAGTTACTGAAGCTCCCTGAGTTAATACCCTCATCTGTAAACGGGGTGGAGGTGGGGGGTAAAAACTATCTCATCAGGTACTTATGAGGATATAAATCATAGCCCCAGTCCTGGCCCGTAGTGAGTGCTCAGCTCAGTAAATGCTAGTTGGCATTATTATTATTATGCATGTATCCATCCAATCCTCTCCTGGAGCTTTTGCTTGCACATGTCAGTGATGAGCAGCTCACAGCCTCCTAAGCTGGTTGAGCAGCTCTGATTGTTAGAAACTTCTTCTAATATTGAGCTGAAATTTGTCTTCTTGCAGCCCCTACCCCCACCCCTGTTGACCCTAATTCTGCCCTGTGGGGCCACGCAGAGCAAGTCTAGCCTTCCTCCACGTGACAGCCCTTCAGATACGAAGACAGTGATCNCTGGCTGCGCTTACTATTTACTCCGAGGCGTTGTACGGTTTCCCTCACACATAGTCATGCAGGCCACACACCCCACCGCCACCACAACAATCCCGACCCTCCCGCTCCGCCCCCGCCCGCTGTCCCTGTCCGCGGTGCTGAAGAACCTCCCGGCCTCGCGGCCCTTCCCGGCCCCTGCCCTGGGTCCCCCACCCCCACGCCACC
>NW_027530847.1:584536-621090 GCF_008692635.1 Crocuta crocuta
GGGGGCTCCGGGCCAGCCCTGGGGCACTGGCCGGGGCGCGGCGCTGGGGAGGGGTCTCAGCGGCCAGAAGAACAGCTCTGGAGGGAGGGTCCAAAGGGGTGGAACTGGAGGCGGGGGTCTGGGGGCAGCTCTAAGGGAGGAAGGAGAGGCTGAATAAATCGTCCCAGAGACAGAACCACGCTGTGGCGATGGCTCTGTGGAAGATATACTGGGTTGGGGGTCCGAAGCCAAAAGACTAACCCTGAGGGACAGAGTCTGAGGGGGTGGCCCTGGAGGAGGGGAGTCTGGGAGACTGTCATGGGGGAGGGGACTGAAGAGACTCCCTGGGGTGACGGCGGGGAGGGTGGCGGAGGGAGGGTGGTGGATTCTGGAGGAGAGGTCTGAGAGGGTGGCCCGAGAGGAGGGAGGGGTGGGAGGGTAAGAAACTGAGGAATAGATTTGAGAAGTGTTTCGGGAAGCAGCCCCAGGAGACATTAGATGAAATTGAGGTGAAGTTCATTCCCTCACTGCCAACGTTCCTCCCCCACCCCCCGCCCCAAGTTGGAGAGAGATCAACCAGTTGGGAAGATCATCTTTCATCCAAAACAACCTATATGTATTGAACACTTGTGTGCGTGTGTGTGTGTGTGTGTGTGTGTGTGTGTGTGTGTGTGTGTGTGTTAGGGCTCTGGGCTACTTGGGACTTAGAGAGAGGGAGAGAGAGAGAAAGAGAGAGAAAGAGAGAGAGAGAGGCTGATTCCCTGAAGTGTAGAGGTTTACAGTTTGGTGAGAAAACCTAAGTGCAAAGAAAAGGCAGCAAACACCAAGTGTTAAAAAGGATACAGGCAGGTGCTCCTAGGGTTAGGAGAGACTCCATGGGGGACAGGAGAAGTCAGGACAGTTGTTATGGAAGGGGTGGGACTCTAGGCCTTGAAGGAAAGGCTAGATTTAAATAAGGGAAGGGGAATGGAGAGGAGGGCATGTCAGGGAGGAAGATCAAAGTGTACAGGATGTGGTTGGGGCGGTAGAGGTAGATCACTTCTCTGGAGCACAGGGTTCCTACAGTAGACTGAATCCCAGGATAATGAATTTGGGAAGTGAAATGGGGGTGGTGGTGATTGAAGGCTTTTTTAAACAGGATGGTGTGTGGGAAATGGTGGTTTATGGTTACCTGGTAATTTGGAGGTATGGAAAGGGAACAAACTTTAGAATCAGACCTATGTTCAAATGTCAGCCCTTCCATTTTTATAAAATAATGTTGATATTACTGCACAGAGTTGCTCTAAAGATGATGTGCTCATTACTTAATAAATGTTCCATATTAGTTCCCCTTCCAGCATACAGAATAATGACCAGAGGAAGCATAGAAACTAGTTGGGGATGGCTACACTAGTCTAGGTATAAAGAAATAATGACAATAATAATTTACATTTATTAGATGCCTAGTATGTATCAAACGTTGGGCTAAGCCCTATACTATATTTCATTTAATCCTCATAAAGTCTATGAAACACACACTATTATTACCCCCAGTTTAGAATAAGTGGAGGCTCTGAATAAGTTTGCCAATTCTTTTTTTTTTTTAATGTTTTATTTATTTCTAGGAGAGAGAGAGAGAGACAGTGTGAGCAGAGGAGGGTCAGAGAGAGAGGGAGTCACAGACCGAAACAGGCTCCAGGCTCTGAGCTGGCAGTCAGCACAGAGCCCGACGCGGGGCTCGAACCCACGAACCGTGAGATCATGACCTAAGCGAAAGTCGGACGCTTAACCGACTAAGCCACCCAGGCACCCCAAGTTTGCCAATTCTGTACGATTATAAGTGGCAGAGGGGAAGCAGTCTGACCTCAGAACACATTTTTTTTTTCTAGGATAGCGTTGGGGAAAGAGAGTTAAGAGACATTAGGCCAAATAGAAGGAAAGGGGTTTGGAGTAATGACAAGTCCAGGGAGATGGATGGTAGTGTCTTCACATAAATAGAAGCATCATAAGGAGGAAGATGAAAAGGGTTTTAGGCTTGCTTATATTGAGGTGACCACATGATCCCTGAGAGGGCATAGGAATGAGTTCAGAAGACAGTGGGAATAGATATTTTAGAAACCTCAAGGCCAATATGACAGTTGAAACTGAAAGATTGGAGTAGAAAATCCAAGAGGCTGTGGACCCTGTGTTGAGACATACATATGCAGGATCCTGTGTTGAGACATACATATTCAGTCTAAAGAGGGCTCAAAAGATTAAGCATTTGGGGTTGTGGAGTATATGGGAAAAGGGAGGAGCATTTCAGGGAGAGGAAGAAGAGTTGGCAGTATCAGGGAGATCACAGAGATTGAAGACTGCATACACACCATTGAATTTCCTGCTCACAGTCTTGCAGGGAGATAGAGACATAACAAGTCATGTGGTTTCATGCTAAATTATGACAGAGATAGGAACAGAGTGTTATGGAAACATTAAGGAAAGAGCAACAAATTACCCAACATTGGAAGCTTTGGGAGAGGGTGCATTCCAGAGGGAGGAAATAGTACTTTCAAGCTAGATACCAGAGATGGTAGACATAGGTGACAGTAGATAATTCATGATAAAGAAGGAAGAGATTGGTATAAGCAAATGGATGCTTATAAAATATAACCCTGAGGTAGGTCCCTCATAGAGAAGGTCTAGAGACCATTGTGAAGCTAGCCCAAGAGGAGGTTTGGAGGCTTCAGAGTAATACCGTCAATGGATCACCAGGGCACTGACTTCTCTTTTCCCCTTTTTCATGGAAAGACACAGGACTTAGAGTCAAATACATCAATTCAGTATTGGCTGTCACTAATTTGTAGGGCACCTTAGGGCAAGTCATTTCATCTCTTTGAGCCTTCATTTCCTCGTTTGTAAAGTAAAACTAATGACCCTGCCCTCTCTGTTTCATGAAGAGGACCGCATGAAGGGTTCAGATTCATTTTGTAAACTATATAGTCAACTGAGCAGATATTAGGAGAAACTTAGATACTGATAATCTTATCAGGAAGTAACAGTACCAGAGCTCACCGTAGAGAAACTAGATTCCTTTTTTCCTTCACCTCCTCTCTTATTTCTTTATTCAACAAATATTTATTAATTAGTTTTTGGGTGCTAGCTGGTCTGAGGATACAAAGAAGATTAGCTTACAGTTGCCTCCGTTAGAAAGACAGTCAACTGGGGAGATAGACACGTATATAGATAGCAAGAAGTTAGCATAATGTGTGCAATGAGAAAAAAGAAAAATATTATGAAAGTGGAGAGAAGGCAATAGCTAATTGCCAGAGATAGCAGGAGGTGAGAAGGGCCTTGAATGACCAGCAGGAATTTGCTGTATGGAGTGCAAAAGGAACTATATATCCAAAGGCACAGATACGTACGAATGCCATGCTAAGGAGTTTGGACTTTATGCTCTGGGCTAGCAATTCTCAGAGTGTGGTTGAGACCCTTTCAGGGGGTCTGTGATATCAACACTATTTTCATAACAATACTAAGCATTGTTTGTCTTTTTAAACTCTCATTTCTCATGAGTGGACTGTGTGGTCTTTCAGATGCTTCACAACAGATTGCAGAAGTAGATGTGAGACTACAACTATCTTCCATTAAGTCAGACATTAAACAGGTTTTCCTGTTTAATGTAAAGCAATCCCACTCTTCTCACTAACTTTTTTTCATTTTGGAAATCGTGGCTATTTTTCATAACAGCATTACTTAAGTTGACAGGTTTGTTATTATTGTAAATGAATTAATATGTAAGTCTTTTAAAATGTCTCAGCTTTGATTTCTAGCATGGTGATGATCAATAGATATAATCCACATAAACAAAAGCTCTTTGGAGTCCTCAAAATTTTTAAGAGTATAAAGGAGATTCTGAGATTAAAAGCTTTGAGAATCTTGTTCTAGGCAGCAGATCCTCACTGAAGGGTTTTGAATAAAGGAGTGACATGGTAACATTTCAACAAATTGTTAAACAAGTATTTATTAAACATCTCGATGTACTTGGCATGATTCGAGGTGCTGGGATAGGGCAGCAAACAAACCAAATCAAACTTCCTGTTTTCACAGAACTTCCATTATACTGTGTGACAGACAATAAACACAAATAATTAATATATATATAATATTTTAGATAGTAATAACTGTTGAGAAAAACAGGGAACTAGGATATGAAAACTGAAAGGTATGCATGAGCGTGTGTGTGTGTGTGTGTAATTGTGTAATTTTGGATAGAGTGGCCAGGGAAGATCTTAGTAAGAAAGTGAGTTTTCAGTAAAGACCTGAAGGAACAAGGGAGTGGATCATGCAGGTATCTGGGAGAAATGAATTCAGGCAAAGGGAACAGCAAGGGGAAAAGTTCTGAAGCAAGAGCCTGCCTGGCAAGTTTGAGGAACAACATGGAGACTAGTGTGGTTGGAGTGGAAGAAAAATGAGAGTATTAGGAAATGAAGGTTATGGAGGGAGGGTACAATACCTGAAATAAAAAAGCCAATGGAAGGTTTTGAGAATAGAAGAGACATCTTCTGGCTTACCTTTAACAGAACCACATTGGTTGCTGCACTGAAAGCAGGTTGAAAAGCCATAAGTAGAAAGGCCAGCTAGGCGGCCATTGCAATAATCCCAATGCAGGATGATGGTGGCTTGGACCAGTGTCCAAGTGGGGATGGGAGATGTAGTTGGATTCTCAATAGATTTTGAAAGAAGAGTTGAAAGAATGTGGCAATGGATGAATATGAGGTATTAGAAAAAAAGGAGTCAGGTGACACGAAACATTTGAGTCACTAGAAGAATGGAGTTATTATCTGACACAAAGAAGGCTGCAGGAGGGACAGGTTTGAAAAGAACTGTTGGGAGCTTGGTTTTGGACATATTAACTGGGAGATGTCTATTAGACACCCACGCGGAGGTGGCAAGTAGGTGGTCTCAAATGTGGGGTCTGACTTTAGGAAGAAGGTCTAGACTGGAATTATGAATTTGGGGGTTCTCAGAAGAAAGATAATATTTAAAAGTCCAGGGATCAGAAGCAATTACTCAGGAAATGAGTGTAGGTAGAGAAGAGTTCTGATGACTCAATCCTGGGGGAAATCTAATATTTAGAGGTTCGGAAAATGAAGAGGAATCAAAAAGACACTGAGAAGGAACAGGCAGAAGAAGAAAACCAGGATTGTGAGAAATCCTGGAGACCAAATGAAGAAAGTGTTTTAAAGAAAAAAGAGAGTAATCAGCTATGCTAAATGCTGCTTACAGATCAAAGCATATGAAGATTAAGAAATGGTAATTGGACTGACCAATGTGGAACTATTGGTGATCTTGAGAAAAGCAGTAGTAGCTTGTAGGGGTTGTAGGGGTCAAAAATCTGACTGGGAGTAAATTCAAGAGGGTGGTACAGTAGAGGACTGAAAATGTTGAGTACATATACCCTTTTCAAGAAATTTTGCTACAAAGGGAAGAATACGTAGCAGCTGGAGGAGAAAGTAGAGTCAAAAGAGTGTTGTTTTTGTTTGTTTTCACGATGGGAGAAATCATGTTTAAATGCTGACTGAGAATGATCCCCTGAGAGGGGGAAATTGATGCTGCAGGGGAGAGGACGAGCATCGAGCATCGCAGAAGCAATGTCCATGAGTATGCAGGCGTACACGTGGAGAGGTTGACTATGAGTTAGGAGAATTCATCCACAGTAAGAGGGAAGAAGAGGGCCTTTCTTTAGCAGTGTAAAGTTGGTATCAGTGTGGAGAAGAGATTAGAGGGGAATTTGCAATTGTTGGTTACTTGCTTTTCGTCCACCTTGTGGAGGATGCTTTCCTTATAACAGTCCTCATGTACGAGGGAGGTGAATGATAAGGCTGTTGTGACAAGGCAACGTAAGTTGAGAACTGAACCAAAGGTCCTCAAGCTCCGAGACACCGTGCTCTTTATGCTCCCGTGGAACCTTGTTTATGTTTCTGGATCACATTGGCTTCTTGTTGCCAATACCAGAATGCCTTCCATTCAATGACAACGATTCTTTGCTTGACCAAACTTTAGTCAGGGTTCTAAACCTTCTCCTGGGCCCATCTTTGCACTTCCTTGTAAAAATCTAGTTTTAGCAAGAACCCTGCTAAGTCAATTTAACTGGAACCCCTCCCCCTTTGATATCTGATAACCTTGATATGTGATCAGGTCCCTCTTCCTCCACCATCTCCCAGATGATGTCTGGTCACCCTGGCCTGTCTTTGGCAAAAATCCCGTTAGGTCCATTTAGCAAGAATCCTCCTCTCCCCTGATGTTTTTTCTTAGTAATTTTCTATCACTCATCCTGTTCCTTGACTATAGATCCCCCCCCTTTGCCCATGCTATTATTCAGAATTGAGTCTAATTTCTCTGCCCCACTGCAAAATTCCATTGTAGTGGACCCTATACCCATGGTGATCCTCCTCTTCCCACAATAAAGTCTTCCTTACCATGATTTAACAAGTATCATTGAATATTTTCTTCTTTAACATAGGTTAGGAAGAAACTGACCTGCTAGCTCAACTCTCTATCTCTAGGGTAGAGATCTTTGGTTCTCCTAGAGGTGGGAAACAGTTTAGAGATCATGAGTCTGCAGCACTGGACAGCCCTTGGAGCCGGAGTGCCCCAGGCCTGAAGCCAGACAAATTTACCCAAAAGATAAAGAAAAAAAGAAAGCACAGGAATAGAGAAGAGTGATATCCTCATTTAGGATCCAAAAGAAAATAGAGACAGAAGGCCGGAGAGCACATCTAGGTCAGGAAATCGCCTTGACCTCTCTCCTTTCTCTCAACTCCCACTGTTGGCATCTAAAATGTAATGAGGGCTTCTATGTGCAACACAATTTGTCTTCATTATGTCACTTAATCCTCACAACCATCCTATGAGGTGGATTCTAAGGAAAGGGTGAGAAGAGTGATTTACCCAATGACACACCTAGAAAAGAGCAAAACTGGAAAAAACCCCAAGTGTCTGATGCTAAAGCTTGTGTCCTTAATTCCTTCTACCTTTGCCCATTTATTAATTACCTCAAGAATTCTATAAACATTACTAAGCAGCCATTCTGGAAGGTACTGTGGTGAGTGAGACAATGTTCAGGTAAAAGAGGTGAGACGTGAGCACATATAGCCAGAAAGATGGTGACAAATAACCACGACACATTACAACATTCTATAGGATTTCAGAAGGGAGCAAATCTGGCTGGGGAAAATCACAGAGCTCAAGGAAGACTTCAAAAAGGAAGTGGCATTTGAGATGAGCCTACGTAAACAGATCGTGTTTTTTAAATGCATTTTTTTATCTGCAATATACGCTGCACATTACCACCCATAAGCAACAAAGACTGTGAAGTTTTAACTGGCAGAGAAGGGAGGGTGGTAGCAGGGAAGGAAAAAGCTCTGATTGTTCAGGATGTAGGGAAGGCCCAGTTCAATTCCCTTCCTCTGTCTCACATCCAGCCTCGAAACGAATGACTTAGGGGTATTTTCCACTCACAAACATATTTATAGTGATGACATTCAATGAAACACTTTAAATGAGGCCACTTTTAAAAAATGAATTATTACTATTTTTTAAGTTTTAAAAAGTTTTATTTATTTTTGAGAGAGAGAGAGAGAGAATTAGTGGGGGGAGGGCAGAGAGAGAGGGAGACACAGAATCTGAAGCAGGCTCCAGGCTCTGTCTGAGCTGACAGCACAGAGCCCAACGTGGGGCTCAAACCCATGAACTGTGAGATCATGACCTGAGCCAAAGTTGGACGCTTAACCAACTGAGCCACCCAGGAACCCCCAAAAATGAAATATTTTATGAACTAATAGGAAATTATTTCTAAAATGCAATGTTAAATGAAGAAAAAAAAAAGCAAAGTTCAGAATACAGGCTAGAGTATGCTACTATTTGTGTGAGAGTGGGGAATAAAGTGTGTTGTGTGTGTGTGTGTGCACTTGCTTGTTTACACGTAAAATATGGAAGGATTCCCAGGGTGCTGATAACAATAATTGCCTTCCTGGAGAGGAACTATGTGGCTGGGGGACAGGATGACAGGGAAATTTTCCACTGCCTACATTTTTGTGTCCTTTGATTTTTTAACTATGTGGATGTTTTTTATCTATTCAAAAGATAAGCAAATACAAGTTGAACTTTTAAAAAAGTAAGTGTATAAAAAAATTTAAAAAAATAAAAATAAAAAGTAAGTGTATAGTCTCTAAAGGCCTTTCCCTGAAAAGAAGGCATATATTGTAATATGATAGAAGCAAAAGCAGTTCATTTAGGTGGGCAGTTTCAAAATTTTAGGCCTTAATCTCTATGGCAAAAAATATATATACATATTATATATAAATATAAATATATATTATATTAAAATTATATATATTTATATATAATATATATNATTAATATATATTGCTATATATAATTACTATACATAATAATAAAATATCTAAACAAAGAATAAACTAGGTAATATATAATACTATTAATTTTCTTAACATAAGACATCTTTTAGAAACCAATAAGAAGGGGCACCTGGGTGGCTCAGTTGATTGAGAGTCTGACTCTTGATTTCAGTTCAGGTCATGATTTCACGGTTTGGTTTGTGAGTTTGAGTCTCACGTTGGGCTTTGTGCTAACAGCATAGAGTCTGCTTGGGATCCTCTCTTTCTCTCTCTCTCTCTGCCCATCCCTCACTCACATGTATAACCTCTCTCTCAAAATAAACATTTAAAAAAGAAAAGGAAACCGATAAGAAAAGGACCTATAACCGAGTTCAGAATTGGCAAGGGACAAAATGCGCTTCATGTTAACAGAAATATAAATGGAGTTATAATCTACCATTTAAAAAAATAACCAACCTCATTTTTTTTTTGAGAGAGAGAAGGCACAAGTGAGCGAGGGGCAGAGAGAGAGAGAGAGAGAGAGAGAAGTGGCGCTCACCCAGGGCTCGTGTTTCACCCAAAACGGGGCTCATGCTCCCCCAAACAGGGCTTGTGCTCACCCAAAGTGGGGCTTGAGTTCAGGAATGGTGAGATCATGACCTGAGCCAAAGCCAAATGCTTAATGACTGAGCCACCCAGGTGCCCATAACCAACCTCATTTGTAATTGAAGAAAGGCAAATTAGAACAATGAGCTCTTGCTTTCTCACTGACAAGACTGCAAATATCAAAAAGTTGGATGTTACAGAGTGTTAACGAGGGTATAATAAAAGTACTGTTGGAAGGGATATAAATTGGTATGCTTTCTTTGGAGCACAAATTAGCGATGCCTGTCAACCTTGAAAATGAGCATACCTTTGGCCCATCCATTCTAATTTTGAGAATTTATCCTAGATAGATAATCCTTACACATGAACAAAGACAAATGTGAAAAATTATTCATTCCAGTAGTCTTTGTAATTACAAAAGATCAAAATCAACCTAAATATTTTCCAATTGGAGACACTGCTACATCTAAACAGAGGAACACTAGGTAGGTGTTGAACAGAACAACGTGGATCTGTATTGCTGTTGTGACAAGATCTTAATTTAGCCACTCATTATCTCTTACTCGGACGACAGGAATAGCTTCTCAACAGGTCTCCCTGCTTTCGTCTGGTCCCCTTGCAGCACCTGCTACATAATTGGTGGGACCCATTGCAAAATGAAAATGCAGGGCCTTTGGATAAAAAAATATTAAGAATCCCAAGATAGTGACAGCACAGCATTGGAACATGGGTAGGAGCCTTTCTAAGAGTGAGTCCTGGGTGACTGCTGAGGTCAAATGCCACTTCCACACTGGCTTCAAGAGGGGCATGTTGCTCTTTCTGCCCGAACCACCTTTCCACCACCATCTCTTTCTATCTTGATGTACTACATGCCTGTCAAGAAATAACGCAAATGTGACCTGTTTGGGGAAGCTTTCCTTGAACCCTCTCACCCAAGACATTCCTTCTTCAGTGTTCCCCCCAGCCCTTGCACAGAGCCTTAAGCACTCTTCTTTACAGTGTATTATAAGTATTTACAAGTCTCTCTCCCTGAGGAGAGCCTGGCTGGCTCAGTAGGTGGAGGTGTGACTCTTCATCTTGAGGTTGTGGGTTGGAGCACCACATTGGGTATAGAGATTACTTAAAAATAAAATCTCTTTTTGGGAGCGCCTGGGTGACTCAGTTGGTTAAGTGTCTGACTCTTGGTTTTGGCTCAGGTCATGATCTCGATCTTGTGGTTTATGTGTTCAAGCCCCGCATCTGGCTCTGCGCTGACAGTACAAGGCCTGCTTGGGATTCTCTCTCCCTCTCTCTCTGCCCCTCCCCTGCTTGTGCTCTCTCTCTCTCTCAAAAGAAATAAATGAACTTTAAAAAAATCTTTTAAAAAATGTTTACTTATTTATTTTGAGGGGAGAAGGGCAGAGAGAGAGGGAGAGAGAGGATGGATCCCAAGCAGGTTCCATGCCCAGCACGGAGTGTGAAATCATGACCTGAGCCAAAACCAAGAGTTGGACACCTAACCAACTGAGCTCCTAAAAATAAAGTCTTAAAATAATAATAATAAAAATAATAATAAAAGTCTCTCTCCCTGAGCTTCTCCAGGGCTTGACCTGTGGCCTATGATTTTTTGGTAACCCTAGCCCCTGAGATTTGAGAGAATGAATGAGTTGGAGTGGATAAGTTTGGGTCATAATTAGTGATTATAATCAATAATAATAAGTTTGGGTCATAATCAGTCATATTTCTTTGCAGTCACACCTCACCTTTGTGTTGCTAAATCTGGTTGGACTGTAATTGCACTGAGGCCAGCAGGCCCTGATGGCTGGCTCTTGTTTCTAGGAGCCATGTTACAGTTTCAGATGGTCCCCTGGAGTGGTGGAAAATGCCTGAGCCTGAAAGCCCTTGAAGGATCCCCCAAAACTGCCTACATGTATCTCTGAATCACCTTATAAACTTCAGACACTTAAAATGGAGGTCTGTAGGGATGCGTGGGTGCCTCAGTAGGTTGAGCGTCTAACTTCGGCTCAGGTCATGATCTCACCATTCGTGGGTTAGAGCCCTGCCTCGGGCTCTGTGCTGACAGCTCAGAGCCTGGAACCTACTTCAGATTCTGTGTCTCCCTCTCTCTCTCTGCCCCTCCCCTGTTCATACTCTCTCTCTCTCAAAAAAAGAAATTAACATTAAAATAATAATAAAATAGGGGTGTGTAAACAAAGAAATAAATAAAATAAAATGGGGTTCTGATTTCATCAGGGCCAGCTGGCCCCAACAGTCAGTCCCAGGTTCCAAGAACTGACTAGTAGTTTTGATTGTCCCTAATCCTTTGCAAATCTGGCTTTCAAGTAGAGGTATGTAATACCCCTATGATACATGAAAATTTCCCAAGAGATAGTCATGTACTGGTAGTTTTAAGGGAATTAATTTCTATATCCCCAACTTCCATATGTACTCTACCTGAGAGTGTTCCTGAGAATGAGGCTTTGAGCTGGCTTTTCCTCCTTAATCATAGTTCTGCTAGTTTTCATAAGAAAGGTGTATCCCTGCCCCGCCCTGAATCTTACTAGGGTACGTTGCCTGGGGGAATAAAAAAATCCTGGAGGTGGACAAAGGGACAATTAAAAATATCAGTTTCAGGAAAACATCTTTTCATTATAGGGTGACATCATTTATCAAAATAATTTTGGGTGGTATGTGCAAAAAAGAGTATGAGGACCATAGATCTAAGGCAACACACTATGGTGGCCTCTGGAGGGTTTTCTAGGAGAGCCTGGCCTGGTCCTCTCAAACCCCAGGCCTCTGAAACTTGGGCCTCAATTCCACCAGGCCAGACAGGTAAATAAATTCTGCTTGATTTTTTCATAACTTCTACCACAGTGGACAGTCTCCCTCTTGAAACACATGCTCCCCTTGGCTTTGACACTATCATGCTCTCGTAGTTTTCCTTCCTGCCTCTCTGGCTCCTCATCCCAAGCTTCCTGATCTCATTCCATCTCCTCCAACTGGACTTAAGAACATTTTTTTTTTAAATTTGAGAGAGAGAGAGAGAGAGAGAGAGAGAGGAAGTATGTGTATGTGTGTGTGAGTGGGGGAGATGGGGCAGAGGGAAAGAGAGAGAATCCCAAGCTGGCTCCATACTCAGCGTAGAACCTGAGGCAGTGCTCAATCCCGTGACCCTGAGCCAAAATCAAGAGTCAGATGCTCAACCAACTGAACCACACAGGCGCCCCAATATATTTGTTGTAGTTTATTTTTATTTTTTTCAGTAAAAAATAAAATCACCCAGCATGGAGCCCAATGGGGGCTTGAACTCAGCACCCTGAGATCAAGACCTGAGCTGAGATCAAGAGTCAAATGCTTAACTGACTGAGCCACCCAGGTGCCCCTAGCAACTGGACTTTTAAACCCATGAGTTTGTCACAGTAGTCATAAGCCCTCTTACCTTTCTGTCCTTTTCTTACTAAGAGTTTTCATCCATTACCACAATTTCAAATACCATTTGCTTATTCCACATCTATACCTGAATATCTCACAGGGTTTCCAAACTGCAAAAGGCCAAAGCCAAGCTCATGTTCTTTCCATGCAAAAGCCCACCCTTCTCTAGGCTTCCCCAACTTAGTAACAGTACTCCATCTGCCCAGCTCATGCCAGAGACCTGAGAGGCACCTGAAACACCTCCCCTATAGCCAATGAATAATCAGTTCCTACGGATTACACTTCATGAGGATTTCCCTAATCCTCCTACTAGGCTACACCCCCTAGTTTATACGCCGCTACAGCACCTTGTACTTCATAGTACTTATCCAAATTGTAATTGTGTTATTATTTGTGTAATTCAATCTCCACCTCTATATCATAAGCTCCACATGCACAAGAACCATGTCTGTCTTTTTTTCTGGCACATAGTAAGATCTCAATAAATATTTGTTAAGTTAACAAATATAAACTCTCAGATTGTAACAACTGTGTGTTGTGTGTCCTTGCAATTTAAGCACAGTAGGGGGCAGCAGAGTATAGATAATGGAGAGAACCCAGGCCTCTGTAGGAAATCACTAACTGGGTAAAAATCACTTAACCTTTCTGAGGCTTTATTTCCTTCTCGGAAATCAGAGCTAATTCTCCTTTTCTTGGATCAAAAGAGATAAGTAGTTATAAAAGGGCTTTAGTGCTGTTCAAATAGAAGGGAGTGTTATCTGACTCAGTTATGGCAATTGTTGAATAAATGGAGGCAAAGGAAGAGGATCTTGTTTACACTATGGGACAGATGTGAGCAGAGACTTGACAGGCTCAGAAGAGAAAAAAATGAAAACTCAGGGAAGACACTGGCTGAAACCCAGAGCCAGCCAGAGGCAAAGCTGTGAAGTCAGCACAGTGTGCTCCTGGCATGCTCTCATCTCTTCTCCCTGATCACTACCCTCCCGCCACCACCTCCAGCCTCTCGTGCGTGCCCTGTGGCTGTGCTATGCTGCAGACCTTTCTCTCCCTTTCCTCCTATGAGAGCCCATTTATCCTGTGTCCCTGCCCTTCGGAGACCTGCTCACTGCCATCCACAATGACAGCTGGTTAGCCCAGTGAATGGACCCCTGCTAAAGTGCCAATGGCAGGTAGTGTGTTATTTTTCCACTCCCAATAATAGGAGCTGGACCTTCTTGAGACAGAAACAATACCTAGTCAGAAAGAATAAATTGCCAATGATGAAATTTCAGGTTCTACGGAATGAGAGGAAGTGAAAAGTTAACAGGGATTATGGCAGTCCTAATCTTGGGCTCAAGCAAAATAATTGTACAAATACAGAATCTGTTAGATGTGACTTGATACTAATTTGAGGAGAAAAACTTAAAAAAAAATCATATATAGATAGTCATATATTTAGATAACTTAATTATAATTTACATAAGTAAAATTCACTTTTTGGTGTAGAGTTCCCTGGGTTTCGACAAGTACACAGTCATATAAACACCACAGTCAAAATACAGAATAGTTTGTCATTCCCTAAAAATGTCCACGTGTTACCCCTTTGTAGTAAAAATCCCTCCTTATGTAAGTCCTGCAGCACTGATGTTTTCTCTATCCCTACAGTCAGATTTATCAAGTATTCCTTATGAATTTCACTTCAGTATTGCATTTTAGAATTCTGTCTAAGGTGACAATGATTTTTCTCCTTTGCTTTCTTCTAAAAGTTCCATGGGTTTCCATTTAGGTCTATGATCCATTTCAACTGAATTTTTAAAATAAAAAGTGTAAGGTGCAGGCTGAGGTTTACATTTTTATAATTGTCCAATTACTCTAGTTGAAAAGACCATCTTTCCCCATTGCACTTTTGTAAAAAAAATCAATTGGGCATATTTGTGTCAGTCTCTTTCTGGACTCTCTATTCTGTTCCATCGATTCACATGTCAATCCCTTTGCCAACTCCACACTGCTTTTATTAGTGTATAAGTGTAGTAAGTCTTGAAATCCAGTGTGAGTTCTCCAACATTGTTCTACTTTTCCAAAAGTGTCTTCGCTCTCCAGTCCTTTTGCCTTTCCATATAAATATTAGGATCAACTTGTTGATATCTATAAAAATCCCCTGCTGGGATTTGATTGGGATTGTGTTGAATCTGTGTTGCAATTTGGAGAGAGTTGGCACCCTAACAGAACTGAGCCTGCTAATCAGTGAACATGTTCTGTTGCTCCATTTTTTGGGGTCTTCTTTGATTTCCTTCATTGGTATATTATAGTTTTCAGCATAAAGATCCATCATATATTTTGTTCTACTTATCCCTACATATATCATTATTTTGGTGCAAGTATAAACTATATTGTTTGTATATTTTAGGTGCTTTTCCCCAAATATTTATTTATTTGTTAAGTTTATTTGTTTATTTTTGAGAGAGAGAGAGTGCAAGCATGAATGGGGGGAGAGGCAGAGAAAAAGAATCCCAAGCAGGCTCTGCACTGCCAGCATGGAGCCTGATCTGGGGCTCAAATTCAAGAACCATGAGATCACGACCCCAGCAGAAATCAAGAGTAGGATATTTAACCAGCTGAGCCACCTGGCGCCCCTATATTGTTTATTTGATTTTATTTTTCCATTGCTTGTTGCCAAGATATAGAAACACAATTGACTTTTATATTATGACTTTGTATCCTGTGAACTTTGCCAACTCATTAACTAGTTGTAGGAGCTTTTTTCTTTTTTTTAAGTTTATTTATTTATTTTGTGGTGGGGGTGAGAGAATCCCTAGCGGGCTCTGCGCTGATAGCGCTGATAGTGCAGAGCCCAACACAGGGCTTGAAGCCACAAACTGTGAGATCATGACCTGAGCCAAATCAAGAGCTCGATGCTCAACTGACAGCCATCCAGGCACCTCTCTAGGAGCTTTTTTGTAGATGAAATAGAATTTTCTACATAGACAATCATTTTTGGCTACTCATAGAGACAATTTTGTTTCTTCTTTTCCAATTCATATGCCTTCTTCATTCCCTGGCCTTGTTGCATTAGTTAGAACTTTCTGGATAATATTGAATAGGAGTGGCAAGAGTGAACATCCTTTTGTGTTCCCAATTTTAGGAGAAAACATTCAGGCTTTCACCATTAGGTATGATGCTTTTTTGTAAATGCCTTTTTTTCTCCCTTAGGTGAGAGAAGTTTCCCCTTCTGTTCCTAATTGTTGAGAGATTTTATCATGAATAGATGTTGAATTGTTAATGCATTTTCTTCATCAATTGAAATTATCATGTGTTTTTTTCTTCTTTAGTCTGTCAATATAGTGAATTACATCCATTGATTTTTGAATGTTGCAGATTTGGAACCAGCAAACTAGGATGAAACCACAGGCAAGTCAGGAGAACAAAGGAGAGGAATGTTACTTTATAGAGAAGGAGGAAGTCGGGAGGGATTGCTTTGAAGGAAAGTTCTTTTGAGGAAAGTGAGAGTTCAGGGTGATGATGGTTTCTCATTGGCTGAGCTATTGCTGGGCCAGGAGAAAAATCTTCCTTCTCTGGCTGGAGTAGTAGAGCAGGCTTCCTCCTGCTAGGAATGTATGGCATGTCTCTTCATGTTGGGGTCTGCAATTGACAATGAATTGGTAAGGGGTGAGAGCTCCCCCTGCTGGTCTCTTGGCTCCATTTTAAATGAGGTTTCATTCAGTTTCACGAGATTGGCCAGAAAATAAGAATGATATCCACCTTCTTTCCTAATAAACTTGCTGGGTGGATCAACAAATTTTTAACTGAGATAATAGGAAAAAAGTGTGTCTGTAACTTTAAAATTGTATGTATAGTGAAGGATTAGTAGTAGTAGTGAACTGAGATTGGATGAAATAGTGTCCTTTCTCAAAAATCTCAAGTTCATCCATTTATCCAGCCATTTATTGTCTATCTTCTAAATCCCTGTCACTGTTCTAGATATTAAGGATAGAAAGATAAACAAAGGGCAATATTTCCCTAGAGGAAATAGTTAATCTATATAGTTAGCCTATAGAATTAAGTATAACTTCTTAGCATGCCATTCTTAATCTGGTACCCAAATGTCTCATTTTATCTCCCACTTTCCTTATATAAATTTAATTCAGGGCAGCCACATCAGACCATTTATCATTCCCCAAACATATGGTGTACTTTCACCTCTTTGCCTTTGTGCTGTTATATCAGTCCAGAATCCACTCATTATTCACTTATTGAACAAAGATGTACTGGGCTCTTTCCTTCTGTTAGATATTAGGCTCGATGTCAAGAACATGTTGATATATAAGATATTATTCTTCTCTCAAAGATCTTAGCCTAAGAGGGGAGAAACATCTTTCTCCTCTTCACCTAGTAAAATTTTCTTTCTTCAAGGCTCAGATGAAATATATGGCCTCTGTATAGCTTTCTCTGATCCCTTTTTCTCAGTATATAGCTTATAGTTACTTTGTACTTTTCTCATTCCTTCTGTGTTAAAATGAAGTGGTTTGTATGCCTCTTCCTCTAGAGTATGAGCTCCTGGTCAGGGATCATGTCTTACCCCTGTCTGCATCCCTAAGAGCAGTTAACACAATGCCTTGCATCAGTTAGGCCTCAGAAACAGTTGGCTGAATTGGTTACAAAAACCTAAACCTCAGGCCACCTGGCAGGAAGTACAAAATCAAGAGCCACATTGAACTGAATTCAAAGGTGGAAGAGTACAATAAGCCAAATAACCCAGAAGGAGATTTTTACAATACACTGGGGAGCCACTTGTTTAGATTTATTCCAGATTTGTTTATTTCTTGTGTAAACTCCAACATGACCTCCAGTAGTCTGTCTGTCAGGGGACAGACTTAAGCCAAATATTCTGAGGTCATTCCAGGAAGAAGGGCACTTCTAGGACACTTACAGTTGCCCAAATACCAGCCGTCTGGACTTAGGAACTTAGAATCCTAGTTATCAGAACTGGAAAGTATTTTAGAAATTAAAAACTCCTGGGGCACCTGGATGGCTCATTTGGTTAAACTTCCGAGTCTTGATTTTGGCTCAGGTCATGATCTCTCAGTTCCATGAGATCAAGCCGCACTTCAGGCTCCACACTAAGTGTGGAGCCTGCTTGGGATTCTCTCTCCCTCCCTCTCTCTCTCTCTGCGCCCCCCCCAAATAAATAAATAAATCTAAAAATAATTACAAATTCCCTTTCAGAGAGGGACACTGACTTATCATCTAAGGTCACACAGCTATGAACCAATATTTATATGTACAAGCATGGGCAAATGAGCTTTCTATTCACTCTCTACTTTCTATACACTCTCTCATACTTCCAGAATGTCCTGGAAATGAGGATCACACCTCTTGCCCTAAAAGGTCAAGAGTTACTCATCCCACTGTTTTCCTGACTCTTTACCTCTCCAGCTTTTGGATATGGACATGAACTTTTCTGATAATCCTGGCAAGTAATCCTGTTACCCCTACAATTTATGACCCCTGCCCCCTCCCAGTGTGGTGTTGCAACAATAGCTCAGGAACAAAAGTCAAAAACCCTCAAGTTGTAGTTCCAGTTCTTTTTTTTTTTTTAATATTTATTTATTTTTGAGAGAGACAGAGTGCAAATGGAGGAGGGGCAGAGAGCTAGGGAAACACAGAACCTGGGGTGGGCTCCAGGCTCTGAGCTGTCAGCACAGAGCCCAACGCGGGGCTCACACTCAAGGACCGTGAGATCATGACCTGAGACAAAGTTGGACGCTTAACCAACTGAACCACCCAGGTGCTCCTCTAGTTCCAGTTCTTATACCAGCTAACTGTGAAACCTTGGACAAGCTGTTTAGTCTTTCCAGCTTCAGTTTCACAAGAGTGTTCAGGTCTATTATAGATAATTTTACCTCCTTATTCTCCCTGTGAAGATTAATCAGACTGTGGACTGAGAAAGCACAAAGAAGGAATTAACCTACCCCAAGCTAACTCCAGATGCTCTCTCCATCTTTTTTTTTTAAATAATTATTAACATTTTTTGATGGCTACTGATTTCAACAGCTTTGCTTACTTTATTCATATTCAAGATTGCTTTACTATTACTACATTGTAACATCTTTATTGAGATATAATTCACATAGCATAAAATCCATCCATTTAAAATATGTAATTTAGTGTTTTTTTAACTATATTCAGAACTGTGTATCCATCATAATATAAGTTTAGAATATTTTCATCACCCCAAAATGAAACCCTGTGCCCTTTAGCAGTCACTGTCATCACTCCATACCTCCAGCATGAGGCATCGCTAATCTATTTTCTATATCTATAAGTTGCCTATTCTGGACATTTTATGCAAGCAGAATCTTACAAGATGTGGTTCATTGTGACTGGCTTCTTCTTTCACTTACAATGTTTTCAAGGCTCATCCATGTTGTAGCATATATCAGTACTTCATTCATTTTCAGGATACATAATATTCCATTGTATAAACCACATTTGTTTATCCATTTATCAATTGATAGACATTTGTAATGTTTCCATTATTTTGGATGTTATGAATAATGCTTCTATGAACATTCATGTACAAGTATTTGTTTAGGCATATGTTTTCCATTCTCTTGAGTATGTAACAAGAGTGGAATTGTTGAGTCTTATACTAGCTCTATGTTGAATTTTTTTAGGAACTGTCAAATATATTCCAAAATGGCTATATCATTTTACATCCCCACCAGCAATGTAGGAGGGTCACTTTCTGCACATTTTTACCAACAATTGTTATTGTCTATCTTTTTTATTATAGCCATTCTTGATGGTGTGAATTAGTATCTCATTATAGTTTTGATTTGCATGTAATGATGTTGAGCATCTTTTCATGTGCTTATTGGTCACTGGTGTATCTTGAGAAGTGCCAATTCAAATCCTTTAAATTGGGTTATTTATCTTTTTATTGTTGTGTTGTAAGAGTTCTTTATATATTCTGGGTATTAGATCTTTATCACATATATTATTTACAAATATTTTCTTCTATTCTGTGGGGTGTCTCTTCTGTCTATTCAGTGAAGCACAAAAGTACTTTTATTTTGGTGAAGTCCAATTTATCTATTTTTTCTTTTACTTTTTGTGCTTTTTGTATCATAGCTAAGAAACCATTGCTTAATCTAAGACAAATGTTTACATCTATGTTTTTCTTTACGAGTTTTATGCTTTCTCTTTCAAAAAGGTTTTATTTTTTAAATCTTTTTAAAAATGTTTTTTAAAATTTTATTTTTGAGAGGAAGAGAAAGTGCAAGTGGGGGAGGAACAGAGAGAGAGGGAGTCACTGAATCCAAAGCAAGCTGTCAGCACAGAGTCTGATTCAAGCCTTGAGCCCACAAACCATGAGATCATGACCTGAGCCGAAGTTGGATGTTTAGCCCCCCAAAAGATTTTATTTTTAAGTAATTTCTGCACCCAACAGGGAGCTCAACCTCACAACCCCAAGATCAAGAGTTGCATGCTCCACTGAATGAGCCAGCCAGGTGCCCCAATATATGATCTATGGCTTTAGATCATATATCTAGGTCTTTGATCCATTTTGAATTAGGACTCTAACTTCCATCTTTTGCATGGTGATAACTATTTGTTCCAGCACCACTTAGATGATTCCTTCTCCATCAAATTGTCTTAACATCTTGTAGAAAATTCAGTTGACCACAAATGTAAGGAGTTATTTCTGGAGTCTCAGTCCTCTCCCATTGATCTATATGTTTGTCTTTATGTCAGTAGAACACTGTGTTGATCACTGTAACTATTTAGTAAGTTTTAGAATCAAGAAGTATGGGTCCTCCCTCAGCTTTTTTAGTTTTGTTTTCTTCAATATTTCCTTGGGATCTATTCTGGGTTCCTCGCACTTCCATATGAACTTCAGGATCAGCTTATCGATTTCTGCAAAAAAAAAGAGGCAACTGGGATTTTAATAGAAATTGCAATGAATCTGTAGATTCGTTTGGGAAGAATTTCTATCTTTACATATTAAGTCTCTGGTCAATAAATACAGGATGCTTTTCCATTTATTTATCTTTAATTTCTTTCAATAAGTATTTGTATTCAGTGTACACATCTTACACTTCTTTTGTTAAATTTATTTTTAAATGTAAAATATTCTCATGTTATTGTAAATGGAATTCTCTTTTACATTTCATTATTGGATTGTTCATTGTTATGCATAGAAATACAATTGATTTTTATGTATTGATATTGTATCCTGAAACTTTATTAAACTTGTTAGATCTAATAGTTTGACTTTTTTTGGTAGATTCTTTAGGATTTTCTATATACAAGGTCATGTCATTTCTGAATAGGTATACCTTTACTATTTTTCTTTCCAATTCAGATGGCTTTTATTTCTTTTTCTTGCCTGAGTGCTCAGGCTACAATCTCTAATATAGTACATGTTGAAATCAAGTAGAAAGAGCAGAAATCCTTGTCTTGTTTTTGATTCTAGGGGGATGTTTCAATATGATGTTAGTTGTGGGGTTTTAGATAACCTTTATCAGGTTGAACAAATTCCTCTGTAATCCTAGTTTGTCGAGTGTTATTATCATGATACGGTATTGGATTTTATCAAATGTTTTTTCTGCATCTATTGAGATGATCATGTGAGTTTTGTCCTTTATTTTATTGAGATGGTATGTTATATTGATTGACTTTCATATATTGAACCAATTTGGCATCCCTGGGATAAATCTCACTTGATCACAGTGTATAGTACCTTTTGTTTATTGCTGAATTCAGTTTGCTAGCATTTTATTAAGGATTTTTGTGTCTATATTCATGATATATTTGTGGTGTCTTCTGATGTCTCTACAGGGTCTTGGTGTCAAGGTAATACTGGCCTCATAGAATGTCCTGGAAAGTTTTCTTTTCTCTTAATTTTTGCAAGAGTTTATCAAAGATTGATGTTAATTCTTCTTGAAATGTGATGGAATTCACCAGTGCATTAATTTGGGCCTGGGTTTTTCTTTGCAGAAGTTCTAAAATTACTAATTCAATATCTTTATTTGTTACACATCTACTTAGATTTTCTATTTCTTCTGCATCTGTGTCTTTCTAGAAACTTGTCCATTTCATCTAAGTTATCTAATTTGTTGGCAGATAGTTGTTTATAGTATTCATTATAATCATTTTTATTCTCTAATGTAATTTTGTAACATTTTTGTAATTTGATCTTCTCACTTGTTTATTGGTAAGTCTAGGTAAAGTTTTGTCAATTTTATTGACCTTTCAACAAAAAAGGTTTTGTTGGTTTTCTTTATTGTTTTTCTAGATTCTAGTTTATTTATTTGCTCTAATACTTATTACTTCCATGCTTGATTTAGGTTTAGATCACTCCTTTTTTTCTACCTTCTTTATGTGGAAGGTTAGGTTATTGATTTGAGATATTTCTTCTTTTTAATATAGGCACTTACTGCTATACATTTCCCCCTAATCTTGCTACATCTCATGAAGTTTCTCTTTCCCCCTCTTGCAGCCAAGGCAAAGCTTTGATCATTTGGACATTCCCACCAGGACTTTGAGTCTTGAATAAATAGTGTAAAAAAAAACAAAACAAAATAGGGGACAGAATAGAATTCACTTAAGATGGCAGCATGCAGTGGTGATGGAGGGAGTGGTTCTAGCTGTGGAATACTTCACTAGACCATTCCTCTGTTGTGAGAGATTTCTGGTTCTATTTTCCAAGCTTATTTAGCTGGCCTTCCTATCAAACTGAGGATTACTTGATAACCTTCCAATATATTTACTTCCTTCTTAGGTTGGCAGAGTTGGTTTCTGTTGCTTAAAATTAAGTAGGAATCTTGCATACCATTCAGGTTAGGGTTGGGGAAAGGAGAAAGCAGAGGTCTTTCATTTTTCTCTTTGTCAAACTTTCTTTGTAAATCTCTATGTTGCTAATATTGTTGTATTACTTCTGTCATTTAAGAGGAGCCTGGGTAGCCCTGGCAGTACCCAATCTGACTCTTGATTTCCACTCAGATCATGATCTTACGATTGTGAGATTGAGCCACATATTGCACTTTACACAGACAATGTAGAGCTTGCTTGGGATTCTCTCTCAACCTTTCCTTCTGCCCCTCCCCTGCTTGTTCTCTCTTTCTCTCAAAATAAATAAATAAACATTTTAAAAATATACACTTTTAGGGGTGCCTGGGTGGCTCAGTCGGTTGAGTGTCCAACTTTGGCTCAGGTCTTGATCTCATGGTTCTTCAGTTTGAGCCCCACATGGGGCTCTACTTTCAGCACAGAGCCCACTTTGGATCCTCTGTCTCCCCCTCTCTCTCTGCCCTCTGCCCCTGCTTTCTTTCTCTCTCTCTCAAAAATAAATAAAAACTTTAAAATATATACATATGCTTTAAAAATTGATAACCTAAAACACAGTTGGGTAAAGAAAAGTGGTAGAATATACAATTTGAAAGTTAGGATGAAGCCAGATTATGCAAATCCTTGAATGTCATTTTGAAGATTCTGAAGTTAGCTCAGTACGTATGGGGAATTTACAAAGCAGAACAATGATGACATGATCAGATCTATGTTTGCTTTTTTGATTTTTATTTTTTTATTGCCATGTAGATGAATTAGAACTCAGAGAAATTAGAAACCAAGAGAGGAGTTAGGAGGAGGCTACTGCTATGGTCCAGATACAGGATTGAGAAAATTTCTCAATCTGGAGACAGAGAGAGAGAGAAAAAAGAAGAAGAAAAGGAAGGAAGATTGTCAGTCGCAGTTTGGGTGTTCTGGAAGCAGATGCTGAGACAGTTTGAGGTGGAAGATATTAACTAGGGAAAGGAGGAGGACTGAATACAGGGAGAAGTCAAACTGCAGTGTAGATCTAACAGATACCCAGCCAACCTGGCAAGGAGCTCTGGAGTGAATACTGCTTATCAGAATTGCCCTGCAGTGGGCGAGACCGACTGAGCCTTTACACCCCTGCTTTGCTCAGTCACTGGATGAGGACAGCCCCAAGAGGTACAAGACCCTGTACAGGACTGTTCTCTGCAGGTGAGGCAGACACTGAAGGAACTGACACTTAGGCAGCTTGAGGCTATCTGCTGCTTAAGCGCCCTATAGCTAAACACCCAGTAGAACTGGTACTTCTGTGTATCTACCAAAGAGAAACAGCTGAATTACCTTATCTTATAAAAAAAAAAGCAAGAGAGTGGAAAAGAAGGATTTGATTCTACAGATACTATATTTTGTAGGGGGGGGGTGAAGAGGGAGTAAATAAAAGTCAGCACTTAGGTTTCTACACTGCTATGGTTTGATAGTAATTTTGTTTAACTGATAGTAAACGACAGAGAAGAGAGAACAGGTTTGGGGAGAAAGATAAGGAATTTGATTGAGAACATATCGACTCAGAAATGTCTGCGAAATATTAAGGTGGAGATGATTTTCAAAAATCAGTGCAAATGTGTGGTATGGAGGTCAGCAACAAGTGCTATATTTATTGAATATACATACATATATTCGTATATAATCTCATAATGCCTCTATGAGGTAGGTGTTATTCTTATTATACCCATTTTGTACATTTTATTATACCCTTCCTTTATGAAGAAACTGAGACTTCAAGAAGTTAAATGCTTGGCTCAAAGAAGTAAAACTCAAATCTGTTTGGTAGCAAAACACCTGCTTCTAAAGACACGATTATATTGCTTCCCCAGGGAAAATACCAGAGATAGATTATGGCATTTGAAGCCACGATTATAAGTAGGTCATCCACAAATGGTACAGTTTAAATGGGACCAAAAAGCCAAAGAAATGGAAGTCAAAAGAAGCCATGATTTCAAGGTGAATTGAGTAAGATGACAAAGGCAAAGGGATTGACTGAGTGGCCAGAACAGTTTCTAAAAATTAGAAGTATGGAATCACAGGAGTTAAGGTAAAAAGAGAATTCTAGCCCACAAAGGAAAATGTTGCATGCATCATGTGGAATGGAGATTTCACAACTAGAGGTCATTGATGATCTTAGAGCATAGGAAAGTCAGGTGGCAGTGGTTTAGGAGTGAGTGGGAGAGGAGGAAGTAGAAGCAAAAGTATAGTCTACTGGGTGTCTGAGTAGCTCAGTCAGTTAAGCGTCCAACTTCCATTCCGGTCGTGATCTCATAGTCCGTGGGTTCAAGCCCCACATTGGGCTCTGTGCTGACAACTCAGAGACTGGAGCCTGCTTCAGATTTGGTGTCTCCCTTTCTCTCTGCCCCTCCCCTGTTGACACTCTTTCTCTCAACATAAAATAAAGACAAAAAGTATAGTCTACTTTTCCAGAAGTTTTGCAAAGTAGAGGAAAGAATAATACCATCTACATAAGTAAGGAATTTATTAATAATGTTATTAATGAACTAATAGCTCTTTGCTCCCATATTTTAGTTTATACTCCAGCCATTTCTCTGGTTATTTCTTTCTACCTCTACTATACCAGCATCCCTTCCCAAGTCTGATATGCCTGGAAGCGTTGAGTGGTGTTTATTTTGGTTGATGGACTTCTTGTATTTGTTAGGTGTTTTGAATGCCTTGGGTGAGTCTGTCTTTGGAGGACATGCCACAGACACCCTCCACCCCCACCCAACTCCATCATCTGTTTTCCACAAAGATAGATAAGCATTTACTTCTCAGAACAATTCACGAAAACATGCAAGTTCTTAGGTGCTTAGCAAACCAAGAACTCTGTCTACCTAGCTTCCTCCCTTCCCTTTCCCTCCCCCAAACTCTTGGTGGGCAGACAGGGAGAAGAAAGGGGCTGCCACTCCAAACCTTCTGGGATATAATGTCCCAGATAGGGAATCTGTGTGGTTTTGCATTGAGCTGAGATCTTCCCTCATCAGCCCCCATCAGTCCAGCCCTTTTTCAGAGGGGTCTGGAGAGCAATCAACACCGCCGTCCACCTGTGTACAGGAAGATGCCTACAGCCACACCAGCAATGATGAAACTGCCCACCAGGACACCCAGGACCAGCGAGGTGTAGGAGCGGCCTGTTTGGCTCCCTGTAGAACATGCACAGAGTTAGCCTTGAAGAACATATCCCCAAGAAGTCCATGGTTTAAGTCAAACCCTAAGGGATTTCTACCCCAAGGGAAGGGGGCTAGTTCACCAAGTGATGTAAGCTATGTATACTCTGTCCCAACCCCTCCAGCCCCGAGCCTCCTGCTGCTCAAGGTCTCATCCTTCAGGTCTACCCATTTGCCTGGAACCCACCCAACAGCACACAGGCCCATCCCCGATCCCATCATACCTTTCGAATTGTTCATAGTGGTGTGTTGCTGCACATACTGCACACAGGTGTCTTGCAGAAATTCTCGCAGTTCGAACCGAGTGCGATTGTAGGCGTTGAGCTGCTGCAGGGTGTAGGTGACCACCCTGGAGGGTGCCTGGGGCCCTGCCACCCATAAAGCTGTCTCGGGCTGGAAACGCACAAAGGAGCTCCCATTCACAGACACTTCGAAGAAGACGCGGGCTGTAGAGCCCTCAGGATGCAGCTCACAGCCCAGGAAGCAGCGAATGATCAGAGGAACTGTGGATGGGGGAGTTCAGGGTGAGAGGACTGTCTGGAGAGGATGCCAGGTGTGGGAGCATGTCCACCAGGGAGAACATGAACTTTTAGTGTTTCGGGCGAATCAGGGACAGGGCATCCCAACAGGGTTTGCCCCGAGGTCATGCCAGCAAAAAGAGGGCCTGACGGAGGGCCCGCAACTAGGACGCTCAGCCCTCTTCAGGCTCAAGCTCCCACCCAGCAATTAACAAAGGCAGGTGCCCTGGTACCACTGGACTCCTTAGAGCAGCCGGCTCACACAAGACCAAGCCATCCACAAGAAGCCTCCGGGAGCCCTGTCCCTTCCATAAGCTCCACCCCGTTCCCCCACAGGCCCGCCCCATCGAGTCCCGCCCACAGGCCGCGCCTCCGGCCCTGGAAGTCCCCGCCGCGTGCGCGCGCGCGCGCGCGACTCACAGGTCAAGCTTCGCTCCTGGTGCACCAGCAGCACCAAGCTGCTGAACTGGTGCAGGTAGGTCTTCAGACTGTTCTCTGTGTGCACCCAGCTCTCGGGCTCCTGCAAGGGCTCCAGCTGGCGGATCGTGACGTTGGTGCCCGGGCCTTCCAGCACGTGCGTCGGTAGCCCCCCCAGCGACGCGTTGCCCTGGTGCCACACTTGACTGGGGTCGCGGAAGTAAGAGATCTGGAGCATGTGGAGGTTCCGAAGGCCTGCCGGGCGGTGTCAGCGCGTCAGGCCTTGGCCGGCGTGTAGCTGGAGATAATAACCCCCTACCTAAAGGCCGGCCGCCCACCTTCTTGGCCGTTCGTAAACTACAAAGTGTTCCCCCACTTTTCGTCCCATAACCCTGTCAGGAGGGCAGGAGAGGGATTATTATCTTCGTTTTACAGATGAGGAAACAGGCTAGAAAGAGCAGAAGCCCCTTGCCTCAGGGTAATCGAGTCAGTGAAAGAGCCACTCCCATCTTTCTGGCTCTCACTCCATAACTACCCCCATTTCCAGTTGGCCAACAAATCCTGACTTACAGTAAAATCCCAGTCCATCTTCTGTTCTCTGCCACTGCCCTACCTCAGGCCTCATCGGTTCCCATTTTGGGTAGTAACGTCCTTCCTCACCTCCCTGCCTGCCGTCATTTTTCAGTTTCACTTTTTCTAATCTGACCTCTACCTGAGCCAGAAATAAGATTATTCTCTCCTGCTTAAAATCCTCCAGTGACACACTCCCCTGTCAAAATCATTAATAATAATAATGGTATTAAGTACTTATTATGACCCAAGCACTGTACCTTACACACATTATTATCTTATTTGTGCCTTCCTCCCATTACCTTCCCGCAGTAGCTACTGTGATTAAACTCAGTCCATAATGGAAGCAGAGGGGCACCTGGCTGGCTCAGTCGGTTAAGCGTCCTACTTGGGCTCAGGTCACGAGCTCACGGTCGGTGGGTTCGAGCCCCGGCTCTGTGCTGACAGCTAGCTCAGAGTCTGGAGCCTGCTTCGAATTCTGTATCTCCCTCTCTCTCTCTCTGCCCCTCCTCTGCTCACGCTGTCTCTCTCCTCTCTCAGAAATAAATAAAACATTAAAAATTTTAAAAAGTAATAAAATGATGTAGCAGAACCAAGGTTTGAGTGCAGGCAGTGTGATTCCAGCACTTTTAACCACCCAGCCATACTGCCTCCCCACAGGATATCTGTCCGCAGAATGAAGTCCAAAGTCTTTAGCTTGGCATTCAAGGCTGCCAGAGAACAGGCACCAATTGCCATATTTAACCTCTTCTAGTATTTATATATGGTAAACTACTTGGAGTTCCTCGTGCTGCCTTTTGGCATGAATACCATGTCAGAGTCTCTCTGCCTCCAGGCAAACTTCTATTCATGCTTCAAGACTCAGCTCTGTTGCCCTCTCCTTGGAGAAGTTTTCCTGATGCCTCTCCTCTTTACCCTTCCAGACACAGCGGGTCTGTTTCAATGGTCCCAGATTCCATCTAACTGTCTCCAAATACACAGACTCTACTGGGCTCGCCTAGGCTATAGAATCACGTCTGCTTATCTCTGCCTCCTACACCTGTTAAGGCCCTGGCACCGGGTTGATGCCCAGAGAATGTGTGTTTGCAAATTTGGGGTTGCAAATTTCTGTGTGTGGATATGTCTTGTCCACCTTTGCAATTGAAAAGGTGTGCTCTGTGTCTGCAGGTGTGAATAAGTATATCTGTGTGGGTAGCCATAGATAAGGTTCTTAAATGCCCTGTGCCCAGTCTCCTCCCCTGTAAAAGAGAGATAATCATTTTGCTTGTCTTGTAGAGATATTATGGGAGTTAGATGTTTCAGTGTGCATATTAACTGTAGTGAGCGCTCCCTCAGAGAGGGAGACTGAGGCTACAGAGCCTATGGGAAAGGGGAGAAGAGGTACCTGTGTGGTCACCATGCAGGGCAATAACTCCTTTCTCTGCTTAAACAGCCACTTCAGGTGGCCTGACCCCCTGAGTTTTCCCAATGACCACAGCTTCTTCTTCCCGCGACTTTCCCCCCTTCCCCACAGCTGCCACCCATCTTACACCTTCTCCAGTCTCCTCTTCTGCCTCAGTCTCTCAGGTGGCTTCCCATTCCTTCCATCTCTCACCTCATCCCGTCTTCCTTGGACTTACCCCCATCCACCGTCACCCTCCGCTCTCCCTCTCCAGATTCACCCCCTCTCCCTGGGGCTAATTCCCTTACCCTTTCTACCCATCCCTTTGGATTTTTCCAGTCCTGTTTCACCCCCCTCCCCCCTCCCATCTCCCCACCCTCCACTCCATGCCTCCTCCATCTCCCCCTTCCCTGGGGCCGAACTGTACTTCCTCACCTTGGCTTTGGGACACAAATCAGTCCCCAGGACCCTGCCTAGTCTACAGAGAAATCTGGCTGGCAGCAGGCACAGACGCTGTGGGATAAGCTCTCCTCTGATCTTTCCCATGTACCCAGACAGGCAGAGAGCCTCCAGAACCATCCCCGGGCAGGAGATGTACCCCTGACTCACCATCTGAGGCTTCCTGGCTACAAAAGGCCCAGCCGGGCAGGAACAGTAGACACAGCAGTGGCAGCAATGTTGTCAACATCCTGGGGCTGAGGTTCTTACCCTACCTGGGCTCCTGGCTCTGGCAGGAAGAGGGCTCAGGCTGGCTGCAGCCTAGGGAGAAAAGAAATAAGGACTGTCTGGAAGGCGAGGAGGCTGCACAGAGGAGGCTGGAAGGTGGCCAGGGGGTAGGAGGAGGAAGAGAGCGTCAGGCTTATAAAGTGTTATTCCTACCCGTCTCATTTCCTACTAGGGGGCTGGCCTCCCTGTTGCCCTTCCCTTGCCCCGCCCTGCATCGGGTCCTCTGGCCCAGACCTGCCTTTTCCCTTTTCCCTGGGCCTCTTCCAAACAGGGAGCGGAAAAAGGGGGAGTTGGGATCAGAGAGAAGTTCTGCCCATGCTGACTCAGGGGGTGGGGCATCTGCTTTCAACTTAGAGCAGACTCTAGGGTGTAGAGATCAGTAGGTTACTGATGGGGAAACTGAGGCCCAGAGAGGTTCAGGGACTTGCCCAACAGAAGTCTGTACATCATGGTGGTAACAGATTGGGGATTAGAGTTTTGGTTTTCCAACGTGCTGGATACAATTTATCAGAATTTTAAGTAAATAGTAATTACACAATCAGGGATCTTGCTCTCAGAAATACGTAGTTACAAAATGAGTATAAAACAGCTCACTGCAGATGTTTGTAAGGGAGAGATTTATGAACAATCTAAATCTCATTAAAGGATTGGTCACTTAAAGCAATATTTTTCAAACTGAGGTCACAATTTACTGGTGGATAATGAAAACAATTTAACAGTCATGATTAGCAAGGTTTTTTTCTTATTGTTATTATTTTTATGAAATAGAACAAAATAAAAATTTTCAGTGCATCCTCCTGAGTCAGGGTAAGCATTATTTCATGAAATATTTGTTTAGTTGTACACATGTATGTTTCAGTTTTCTTCATATATGTTTCTGTGATGGGTTTTGAATAGCAGTTTAAAAGTATTTCTTGGGGTGCCTGGGTGGCTCAGCCAGTTAAACATCGGACTTTGGCTCAGGTCATGATCTCTCAGTCTGTGAGTTCTAGCCCTGCCTCAGGCTCTGTGCTGACAGCTCGGAGCCTGGAGCCTGCTTCAGATTCTGTGTCTCCCTCTCTCTCTGCCCCTCCCCTGCTCATACTCTCTCAAAAATAAATTTCAAAAAACATTAAAAATTTTTAATAAAAAAATAAAATGTATTTCTTACTGTAGGGAGCAAGTAGAAAAATTTGGAAGTCACTCTCCCCCAAACTATGGTGATATGAACTGTGGAATACTATGTAGTAGTTAAAAGAAACAAACCTTCCCCTGCCTAATCCCCTCTCTGTTTTCATATTACTTAGCGCTACTTGAAATTATATTACTTGTTCATTTACATGTTTATTGTCTGAATGTCCCACCAGAATATAAGCCCCAAGAGGCTGTCCATTATGTGCCTGGAATAGGGCACATAATAAATAGTAAATGTTAGCTAACAGATGACTGAATAAGATAGTTATGATATGCACAAATCCCCAAGAGTAAGTTGCAGAATATTAGGTACGTTTTAGAACCATTTCTGTGTCAGCCACACACATGACATCTATACAACTTGTTTCTTTATGGGAGTAAATGAATCCAGAAGGATGTACATCAAATATAGCAGTGATTTATCTCCAGTGATTAATTACCAGGGAGGAGCCTGAGGTTAAAGTGTATGTGTGTATGTTTGTGTAGGGGTGTATGTGAATGTGTGTGTATGCACATGTGTGTATATATGTGAATGTGTGTATGCATGTGTATATGTGGGCATGCATGTATATATGTGCAGTGTGTGTATACGTGTGTGTGTGTTTGTGTGTGTGTGTTAGGGGTGGCAATTTTGTGAATGGCCTTTTCAGTCTATTTTGTGATGGGTTTTATCAATCTGTATTGTTTGAAAATTTTGCACCTAAAATGTGATCATATATCTTTTGTTGAATTAAAAATAAAAGCTTAAAGGGTGCCTATGTGGCTCCGTTGGCTGAGCATCTGACACTTGATTTCTACTCAAGTCATAGTCTCAGGGTCATGGGATCAAACCCCACATGGGGCTCTGCACTGAGCATGGAAGCTGCTTGAGATTTTTTTCTCTCTCTCTCTCTCTCTCTTTCTCTCACTCTCCCCTTCTGCCCCTCTTCCCCACTCATGCTCTCTCTGTCTCTAAAACAAAAAAAAAATTTTTAAGTTTAAGTAATAGATTATGGTAGAAGATGGTGGCAGATCATATGAGTGGATGTACTAACATGAGATATCGATAAGTGAGAAAGGGAAATGTGGAAGAATACATGCAATATAATTCCATCTAATTTTAGTTAAAAATTTTACTTCTCTTCAAGTAATACATATAATTCCATTTTCATATTAAAAATTTATATGTGTGTCTGTATATTTGTATATACATAGGAAGAATGCCAGAATGAGGCTGTCAATAGAGATTACCTCTGGGAAATGGGATCAGATAAAGGGCTGAAGTGGGCATGTTAGCTTCTTTATTTTATATACTATTCCTTGGAGGGAAAGTAGGGGAATCAGGGCAAACCCCAGACATCTAGTAGGCTCCCATTCTCTGAACTGAATATATGTTCACCTCTCAATTGTTGTAGACTAGCTTAGAAATAACCGAGTATTTTTCTAGCTCATCAAGATGGTCTAGTCGAAGGAGAAAGGGGATCTTGTTTCCTGGACTGGGACTTAGGCAGAGTGGAAAGTGTTAAATCACTGCCAGTTGCACTGTCTTGGCTTTATGAAAAGTTATTATGAAATATTCCACATTTGAAGAATTTTTTCATGCCTGAAGAATTTCATTACAAACATATTTTTCCTCACCACTCACTGAAAGAAATAAAATATTACCAATATACTTGTGCCTTTCTCCTCCATGATTGTATCTTTCTCCCCCTGCCCCATCACCAACATAACCATTAATCAGAATTAGCTATTTTTCATTTCCTCATTTCTTTTTTTTTTAAATGTTTTTTTTTTTAAATTTATTTCTAGGAGAGAGAGAGAGAGACAGCGTGAGCAGGGGAGGGTCAGAGAGAGAGGGAGTCACAGACTGAAACAGGCTCCAGGCTCTGAGCTGGCAGTCAGCACAGAGCCCGACGCGGGGCTCGAACCCACGAACCGCAAGATCATGACCTAAGCGAAAGTCGAACGCTTAACCGACTAAGCCACCCAGGCACGCCTCATTTCCTCATTTCTGAAGATATAACTACATATGCATTTATCCCTAAGCGATATGTATTGGTGGTTTGCCTATTTTGAGCTTTGTATAAGTAGTATTTTTTTTGAGAGGTAGAGAGGGGCAGAAGGGGAGAGAGAGAGAGAGAGAGAGAGAGAGAGAGAGAGAGTCTTAANAACCCACGAACCGCAAGATCATGACCTAAGCGAAAGTCGAACGCTTAACCGACTAAGCCACCCAGGCACGCCTCATTTCCTCATTTCTGAAGATATAACTACATATGCATTTATCCCTAAGCGATATGTATTGGTGGTTTGCCTATTTTGAGCTTTGTATAAGTAGTATTTTTTTTGAGAGGTAGAGAGGGGCAGAAGGGGAGAGAGAGAGAGAGAGAGAGAGAGAGAGAGAGAGAGAGAATGAATCTTAAATAGGCTCCATGCCCAGCATGGAGCCTGACTCAGGGCTCAACGGTGAGATTATTATGACCTGAGTTGAAACCAAGAGTTGGAAACTCAACCTGCTAAGCCACTCAGGTGCCCCAAGCTTTGTATAAATAATATTGAAGTGCATCTATTATTCTGCAACTTAATTTCCCCCCCCCCAACATATTGATAAGATTCATCCACCTTGTTACGTGTAGGTCCATTAATTTCACCTGCTTTATAATATGCCGTCTTATGCATATATCACAATTTATCCATTCTCCTCTTCGAGCTTTTTCCTCCCAGTTTTTTGCTATTTACAAAGTGCTGGTATGACTTTCTTGTACATGTTCTCTTGTGCATATGTGGGAGAATTTTCGTAGGTGCAAACATGAGAATGGAATGGCTGACTCATAGGTATGTGCATCTTCAATTTTACTAAAAATTGCCAAACTGTTTATACAAAATGTTTGGGCCAATTTACATTCCCAACAGTGCCTGAGAGTTCCCTCGCTCCATATCCTTGCCAACCCTTGGCACGGTCAGATGGTTGGGTGTAAAATGGCACTTCATTTGGTTTTACTTTGCTTTATCTGATTCCTAGTAAGTTTGTGCATAATTTTTCTTTGCCTTTTTTTTACTCTTTTGAGGGGTTAGAGGGTGCCTTGGGCTGGAGGGTAGTAAAGTATATGATTGAACCATTTCGGAATTGAGAACTGTCAGTCTTTGATCTACGCAGGTAGGGCCTGCATTGTAGGGGTTAAAGTGGTTCACACTGCCTTCCACAGGGCTATTCAGACAGATCTTTCCCATCAAGCTAAGATCTGTCAGAGACAGAGGTGACATTAGTAACAGCTGCTTCCCAAGCATCCTCCTCACACACCAGTGGGCTCAAAATTAAATAGCAGAGACAACAATTATTATTATAGTTAACAATTATAGTGAGCCAGGGACAGTGTTAAGCTCTTTACATAAATAATCTCACTTTATCCATATGCCAGCCCTGTAAGGGGGGTTTCATTAGCATCACCACTTTGCTAATAAACCAAGACTCTGAGAGGATAAGTGACTTACCTAAGGTCCCACAGCAAAAACTGTAGGTGAAACCCATGTCTCTCTGATACCAAAGTTTGTGAATTTAATCACCACATAGTATTTCAAAAGTTTTTGAGGATCACTCTCCATCAAGACATTTTTAAACACATACTTCTTTTTCTAAAATTTTTTTTTAAATGTTTATTTACTTTTGAGAGAGAGAGACAGACAGACAGAGTGCAAGTGGAGGAGGGCCAGAGAGAGAGAGAGACACAGAATCCAAAGCAGGGTCCAGGCTCTGAGCTGCCTGAGCTGTCAGTACAGAGCCCCATGCGGGGCTTGAACCCATGAACCATGAGATCATGACCTGAGCCTAAGTCAGACGCTTAACCACTGAGCTACCCATTAAACACATACTTCTAACACTCTTGAGTATTTATGTTATATAGAAGACATGCCCAAAATTCATACTGTATGCTAGGCCTTTACCATTTTCTCTGGGGAAGATGGCACCAAGCTCGTTGTGTCCATGTTGCAGATGAGATAACTCAAGCCCAGAAAGGCTAAGTAACATACCCAAGGTCACATACCATGGAAGTGCAGAGCAGGGATTTGAACTAAAAAAATGAAGGGGTATGGGTTTGGGCATAGGGAGCATGAAGAGAGTATTGAGGGTAGGGAAGCTGGTGACTGGGGGCAGCTTGAGGGGCATCCCGCTTCCCCTTCTAAACTCAGGGTTGGGGCGGGGGGGAAAAGACAAGGTGTGTTGTGGTCAGAACCAGAGCTTACACTGCATCTGGCCTGGGTGGGCAAGGGGCCGAAAATCACAAGGCAGAGTGAGAATAGGGCCAGCAGCTGAGATTTGACTGAGATCTAAAGAATGGAGGTCCTGGGACACCTGGGTGGCTTAGTCTGACTTTAGCTCAGGTCATGATCTCACAGTCTGTGAGTTTGAGCCCCCAAGTCAGGCTCTGACCTGCTTCGGGTTCTGTGTCTCCCTCTCTCTCTGCCCCTCCCCTGCTCACACTCTGTCTGTCTGTCTCTCTCTCAAAAATAAATCAACATTAAAGAAATTTTAAAGAATGAAGGTCCTATTTAGCAGAGGGATGTAAAGGAAGCTAGTGGTAGTGTTTCCCACTCCAGAGAGCACATGCCAGGGGAAGATAAGGGAGACAGGAAGCTGAGCGGGGGCCAGTGCTGGTGCAGCCCCAGTGGGTGAGGAGAGGCTGGGCTGAGCCAGGACTGGCGGTGTGCCCAGCTGGACTTCAGAGGCCCAGGCTGCTCCCTCCCCTGTTAGCTACTGAAGGCAGGCACAGTTTAACCAACCAGACCCAACTCAGATAACAATGAGTGTGTTCCCTTCAGAGATCACCTCCTGCTGAGGATGTGGAATAGTCACATGTGCTAGGCACTGTATTAAGTTAGCAGAGTGCATGCGTCTTATTCTCACTAGTGCCCTATGAAAAGTACAAAGAAACAGCCACTATTCTCATTTTACAGAAGAGGATGCAGAGGCAGAGAACAGTGAACTGACCTTCTTGCCCAGAACATGCTTTCTTAACTGTTAGACTGTCCTATGAAGATAAATGAGATGACTCGTACGAAGTGCCAGAACACAGTGTGTATTCAGCAGGTGGAAGAGATAAGAAACAGGCTTGAGCAAACAGAAGTGACCCTGTGGCGGGAAGAATGGAGGGTTGACATTGAGAATAATCCTGAAGGGGAGGCAAGAAATAAATATGGATCTTACTCATAGTTTTCCCCTGTAGACACTAACACACCCCAGCTTGGGGAAAATGAAGAGAAGCCGCATAAAGTCAGACCGATTCCAGCTCTCGCCTTCCCAGCAAGTGGTAGGAACCTGGTATTCCCGGCTTGGCTCCTGCCTATCTTTCCAGCCTTATCTTTCCATGTATTCTAGTCTCAGCCAAATCTGCTCCTCCTGGTTTCCTGACCACAGAGCACACAAATATTGTCTTTGCACTTTCTTTATCATGTTTTTAGATAAACAGAAGTTCCTAATTTCTAAGATAGTTAACTTTATAAATCTTTTCCATTAATTAGTTCACGCTTTTTGGGCCTTGTTTAAGAAATCCATCCTTGCCCTGGGATCATGAAAATGTTCGCCAGTTTATCCTCAAAAGCTTTATAGTTTTGTCTCTTACCTTTAGGTGTATGGTGTGAAGTACAGGTGAACATTAGTTTCTTTTATGTGGATATCCAATTTTCTCAGCACCACTCTACCCTTCCTCACTGATCTGCAGTGTTATCTCTGACTTACAGTAAATGTGTTTATTCTGTTTCAATAGCCTATTTTTTACTCCCTGTCCCAATGTCTTGTTATCTTAATTCATATGGTTTTATAATAATACCTTTTCATATCTTGCAAATCAGGTCTTCCCGCTTTGTTCCTCAAGAGTGTCTTAGCTATGTTTGAACTTCTATATATAAATTTTAGAATCACTTTATCAGGTTGATAGGATTTTGGTTGGTATCACATTTGATGTGTTGTTAATGATTTGGGGGAGAATTGACATCTCATAATATTGAATCATCCAATGCATGATACAGTTTATCGCTTCATTTATTTATATCTTTTTTGGTGCCCCCCTCATAGTTTTATAAGTTTATCTCTAGATATCCCATTCACCCTTTGATAGAGTTTTTTTCCCTGGGCCTCTTAACTGTTATTGAAAATGGTATTTAAAAGAAGTGTCATGTTCTAACAGGTTGTTGCTGGTATAGAAATATAATTTTGTTGAACTGATTTTATATCTAGAAACCTTAATAAATTTTTATTTATTCCAATAATTAATTGTAGATTCTTCTGAATTTTATATATGCAGAGTTGTATCAGTAGTGACTGTAGTGACTGTTTTATTTCTTCCTTTCTAACTTTTATAGTTTCTTTTTCTTTTTTTAATGTTTATTTATCTTTGAGAGAGAGAGGGAGAGGGACAGAGTGCGGCTGGGGGCG
>NW_027530847.1:621200-629940 GCF_008692635.1 Crocuta crocuta
CAGAGACACTCAGACAGACAGAATCCAAAGCAGGCCCCAGGCTCTGAGCTGCCAGCACAGAGCCAGACACGGGGCTCGAAACCACACACTGTGATATCATGACCTGAGCTGAAATCGGACGCTTAACCAACTGAGCCACCCACGTGCCCCTGGCAAGTTATTTCTAAAAGTTTCTGTGAGCCACCTCCTCTTCTTCCTTTATTTCCTCTAACATGGTTCACAGGCTGCTTCATTCTTTTATTCAGTGGGCATTTATTGAGCGCTTAACAGTGTGCTAGGACCTGAAACAAATAAGATCTCCACTTAGGAAGAAGACAATCAAGTAGGGGAGAGACATATAAATAAATAATGATAACACAGTAGGGTAAGTACTGAAATAGAGGGCCAGTGGAGTGGAGACTGGGACTGAAAAGTATGGGGTGTCTTCTAAGTTATGAGAGTAGAGTCCTCTGATTTAGCCTGGGGGTCAGAGAAGACTTCTTAGAGGAGGCAATACCCAAGCTGGTCCTACAGAACAAGCGTGTGGTGGGAGTGGGGATAGGGCAGAAGGTGTGGGGAAAAGGTGTTTCAGAAAGAGGGAGAAAAAGGTGCAAAAGAATATAATATGAAAGGAGAAGTAATACAACATGCTCGAGACGTTAGTAGTACTTAAGGATGGCCAAAACAAACCAGTGGTGGCGGGAGATGTGACATGAAGAGGTAGGCAGGAGTCTGATGAAGAGTTTGTCCTCTAGTCTGAGGAATTGAGACTTTATCTTGAGGTGATTCTCACCTCCTTATTTGGTCCCCCTACCACCTATAAGAGTAGGTGCCACCTACTCCAGGAAGCTTTCCCTGACTTCATACCCACAGTTTGAGTTGGACATTCCTTCTGTTCTACTATAACCCTCTCTTTGCCCTCATCATAGCCCTTAATTCTTTCCATGATAATTGTCTGCTTAAGCATCTGTCCTACACACCAAAAGCTATGAGACAGCAGGGAATGTATTTTAGCATTTTTGTATCACCAGGCTTGCAGAGTACTTGGCACATTGGTAAGTGCTCAGTAGATGTTTATTGGATGAGTGAACAGATAAATAGAACATCCAGGGAAGTAGAGAAAACTGTGACTCACAAAATGCCTGGCACATAATTGCCCCTTAAAAAATTATCTAATCTTTTTTTGTGCCTCAGATTTCTCATCTGGAAAATGGGGGTAGAATAGAAATTATCTCAAAGGAGTTTCAAGGGTCTGTGAATTGCTTAACTGGATCTTATATTTAGTGTCAAGGATAATTCTCAGCATGCTAAAAACATCATTCTCATACAAATAGATGGGGAGGATGGGTCAAGGTTTCATTTAGCTCGTTAATAAAGGGACTAAGCAGCATGACAAAGCCAGTTCAAAATAGAATATAAAAACTGAAGCCTTTATAGTCAATGAAAAAGAAAAAAAAAACATTGAAAAAGGGAGACTGCTAAATTATGTACAAAATGAATTAGTGTCTTACGGGATAATAAAGCCATAACCTTTGGGACTGTCTTTTCTATAGACAGAAAAGGAAATCATCACAGTTTATTACTTAACAGAACTGTAAATTGTCTGCACCCTAACCGATTGTGTAAATAATGTGGCATTGCAGATGACTCTCAAGTAGACCTGACAGTCAAGACTTTATTATGACATTAAAAGGTTACACAATCGTCTTTTTATTTTAGTAACACGTTTCAGATAGTTTTTCTTAACACTGATAAGTTTAATTTAATAGATAGTAACTGCTGTTATTATTAAGGCTCTCAGTAAATGTTTGCTGGGAGCACTTGGGTGGCTGAGTCAGTTAAACATCTGACTCTTGGTTTCAGCTCAGGTCATGATCTCGCAGTTTCACGAGTTTGAGCCCTGCATTAGGCACTGAGCTGGCAGTTCGGAGCTTGCTTGGGATTCTCTCTCCCTCGCTCTCTGACCCCCCTCCACATGCACTGTCTCTGTCTCTCTCAAAATAAACAAATAAGCCAACCAACCAACAAATAAATAAATGAATAAAATTTCAATAAGTGTTTGCTGAAAGGATTTTCATTTGATTAGACTTTTCCCTTCTCTCCAGCAGCAGAGTTTGGTCTGCTACAGGGCAGACTGGCTGAGGGGAGCGCGCTGCAGGATACCTATGTTCTTCCCTCCCTCAAGCTGGGGTGGTATCTGGCTAATTTGCTGGTGGTATCAGTAAATAGGCAGAGAGAAGGATCTGCTTTGGACATCAGCAGAGGTGGCACCCCCACCCCCATAAGGACATTTTTTTCTTTGAAAGAACTGGATATTTCCAAAGAGCAGTGAAGTAGATAATGGAAAAGTCATAAATGTGTTGGACCACTATCCATTTATTTTTTTTTCATTTTTTCAATTAAAAATTGTGGTAAAACACGTACAACATAAAATTTTCTATTTAACAATTTTAAGTGCACAGTTCAGTGGCGTTAAGTATAGTCACGTTGTGCAATCATTCCCACCATCCATCTCCAGAACTCTTAATCTTCCAGAACTAAAACTCTGTACTTATTGAACAGTAGTCTGTTTCCCTCATCCCAAGTCCTGGAAACTACCCATCTACTTTCTGTCTCTATGAATTTGATTACTCTAGATGCCTCATATAGGTGGTATCTTGCAATATTTGTTCTTTTGTGATTGGCTTATTTAACTTAGCATAATGTCCTCAAAGTTCATCCATGTCATTGCACATAGAACTTCCTTCCTTTTAAAGGGTGAATAATATTCCATTGTATTTATATTGTATGTTGCTTGTCCATTTATGCATCAATGGACACTTGCACCACTCCCACTTTTTGCCTATTGCTTCCATTTATTTTATAGTATAGGATTATTATTGTTTTAAATTGCACATCAAGGATGGACACCATTTTCAAGGCTTGAGATCTCAAAGATTGTAATCAGGCCCAGGGCCTGGGACTGACCAAACTATGACACCAACCACCTGTCACTTCTTGATTCTGTACTTTTACCTAAGTACACCCAGAATGGCTAGGTTTCTCTACGCAAATTTAGCCATGGGTCTGAGTTCATTCAGAACATGAGCATTGTAAAATATGTTCCTAGGGCTCTGACCAAGGAATCAGTGCTCTAAATGCATAGATATGCTGGAGACAGCAGAAATCCAAACATTTTTACCAAGCAATAGATGGAAGATTTCCCAGGAATAAAACTAGTTATTTCTTGGCAGACCCAAATTATGTCATGTACAAGCTCTTCTCTGGGAGTTGGGAGAATCTGCTTGAACTATATGGCCCCCAGATGCTAGAAAAGGAATTCCCAGAGACTTCTTGCTAAAAGTAGTCAAGAGAACTGGGTCAAAAGTGAACTAAAATGTCTCAACTTCCAACTTCAGAGAATTGAACTAATTTTACTCTCACTTTCTGGCAAAAAGGAAAGGAATGTTGAATGTAGAATTGTATGAAGCTAAGGCAGGAGAGCATTGTAGAAGTCAATCAAATCAAGTTTTTTTTTATTCATAGTGGCATTTTACCTATACCTTTGTGATTAATTTCATCAATGTAGGATAGACTGGGTCCAAATCTTGCCTCTGCCACTTATTCAGTGTGAGGTGGTTGTTACTAAATCTCTCTCCAGTTTTTAAAATCTTTGCTTCTATTTTTTTAATCTGTAAAATGGTGATAATAATACTGTCTCAGAGGGTTGTGGTGATGATTAATGATGTTGATACATGTAAAGTACTAAGAGCAGTGCCTGAAACATAGTAAATTGCTATATAAGTGATTTCTATTATCAATATATTTTGGCCATTTTCTTATTAGCATTATTCTGGTTATTATTCAGTTGGAAAATAGTCAAATGACATTTGGAGTGCTGTCTTACAGTTTTACTCTGCTTTATGATTGTTTCTGGAAGAAAATTCTGCAGTTGATGCATGTGGAATTCTGTTTTCCAATTTTTTTTCAGTAACTCTGCATGAATCTGTTAATATTTTCCTTGTGCTGAGAGGCAGCCTCATTCTCTCATTTTTCAGATATGAAAACTGAATCCCCACAAGGGAGAACTACTTGCTCAAAATCACACAGAAATGATGACTAAACCATACAGAACCAAGGGCTACTGACCACTAGTCCAAAGCCTATTCTGCTTGGCACAGAGACCAAGAACATTCATCTTGGGGATTGATACAATCTGAGCATCCTCAAACTGTACTTACCCGCAAGAAGACTTGAACACTCTGTGACTCCAAGTATTCTCTGATAGACGCCTTTCCTTTTTTTATCAAAATTGCAAGTACTTCAAGGGAAAAGACTGTGACTTGAGTACTTTGGAATTTTTATTGTATGCCACACACTGTCCTTCAAGCTCTTGAGGGCAGAAACTATTGGCTATAACACCTTAGATTAATAAGGACAGGGGCACCTGGGTGGCTCAGTCGGTTAAGCATCCAACTTCAGCACAGGTCATGCTCTCATGCTTCATGAGTTTGAGCCCCATGTGGGATTCTGTTGGAGCCTTCTTCAGATTCTGTGTCTCTCTCTCTCTGTTACCCTTCCACTGATTCTCTCTCTCTCTCTCTCAAAAAAAAAAAAAAAGATTAAACATTTAAAAAAGGGGGGGCAGATGCTCTGATACTATAAACCTGAAAGACTCCACTAAAAAAACTGCAAGAACTGATAAACTCAGTAAAGTCTCAGGATACAAAATCATCGTACAGAAATCTGTTGCAATTCTATACACCAAAAACGAAGTAGCAGAGAGAAAAATTAAGGAATCAAATCCATTTACAATTGCATCCAAAATAGTAAGACACTTAGGAATAAACCTAAAGAGGCGAAGTGCCTGTACTTTGAAAACTAGAAGACACTGATGAAAGAAATTGAAGATGACACAAAGAAATGGAAAGACACTCTATGCTCATGGATCAGAAGAATAAATATTGTTAAAATGTCTATATTACCCTAAACAATCTACATATTTAATGCAATCCCTATCAAAATACCAACAGCATTTTTTTTTCCAGAGCTAGGACAATTATGAAATTTGTATGGAACTACAAAAGACCCTGAGTAGCAAAAGAAACCTTGAAAAAGAAAAGCAAAGCTGGAGGCATCACAATTCTAGTCTTCAAGTTATATTACAAAGCTGTAGTAATAAAAACAGTATGGTACTGGCACAAAAACAGACACATAGATCAATGGAACAGAATGGAAAACTCAGAAATGAACCCACAGATATGTGGTCAATTAATCTGCAACAAAGCAGTAAAGAATATCCAATGGAAAAAATAATTTCTCCTCAACAAATAGCATTGGGAAAACTGGACAGCAACATGCAGAAGAATGAAACTGGACCACTTTCTTACACCACACACCAAAACAAATTCAAAATGGATTAAAGACTTAAATGTGAGAGCTGAAACCATAAAAATCCTTGAAGAGAACACAGGCAGTAACTTTTTTTTTTTTAAGTAGACTCTACGCCTAATGTCAGGCTTAAACTCATGGCTCCAAGAACAAGAGTCACATGCTCTACTGACAGCCAGCCAGGTGCCCCAGTCAGTGATATTGGCCATAGCAGCTTCTTTCTAGATATGTATCCTGAGGCAAGGGAAACAAAAAACAAAATAAACTCCTGGGACTACATCAAAATCAAAAGTTTCTGGGGTGCCTGGCTGGCTCAGCCAGTAGAGCATCGAACTCTTGATCTCAGTATTGTGACTTTGAGCCCCACCATTGGGTGTAGAGATCACTTAAATAAATAAAACTAAATAAAATAAAATAAAATAAAATCTTCTGCACAGTGAAGGAAATAATCAACAAAACTCAAAGGCAACCTATGGAATGGGAGAAGATATTTGCAAATGACATACATGATAAAAGCTTAGTATCCAAAGTATATAAGGAACTTATAAAACTCAACACCCCAAAAATGAATATTAATCCAATTTAAAACTGGGCAAAAGACATGAATAGATGTTTTTCCAAAGAAGACATACATATGGCCAACAGACACATGCAAAGATGTTCAACATCACTCATCATCAGGGAAATGCAAATCAAAACTACAATGAGCTATCACCTCACACCTGTCAGAATGGATAAAATCAACAACACACGAAACAACAGGTGTTGGCAAGGATGTGGAGAAAGAGGAATCTTCTTGCACTGTTGGGGAGAATGCAAACTGGTACAGCCACTGTGAAAAACAGTATGGAGTTTCCTCAAAAAGTTAAAAATAGAATTACCCTAAGATCCAGCAATTGCACTACTAGATATTTACCCAAAGAATACAAAAACGCTAATTCAAAGGAATACATGTACCCTGATGTTTATAGCAGCATTATCTACAACAGCCAAATTACGGGAAATAACCCAAATGTCCATTGACTGATGAATGGATAAAGAAGATGTGAAATATATATATCATATATATGATATATATATATAGCCAATGGGGCTTGACATCATGAATCATGAGATCATGATTTGAGCAGAAATCACGAGTTGGATGCTTAACCAACAGCTACACAGGCACCGAAATTTCCATTTTTTTATTAGGAAATTCAGGTTCAGACAGGTTAGACAACTAACTCTAAATCCCTTCACAAGTAGATGTTCAAGTTTGACACTTCTCTGGTGGATTACAACTTTCTAGAATCCAATAAGATAATCACAGAGTAAGAGGTAAAGTTGGGAGGGAAGAGTCCTAATGCTTTCCAGGGAGTAAAAAAAAAGTGTTTGTTTTTTTTTTTTCTCATGAGGGAACCATGAAGACAACCAAATAAATTGTGGAAATAAAAGTTATGGTTGTATTTTTCTGTGACAGTGTAGAAAATGCACATTTTCGTCAAGCTAAAAAAAGAAAACAAAGAAAAATTATCAGTATTTAATTCTTACAACCTTTGAGATTTTGAACAAATGCAGCAACCTGGTTACCCTCTCCCTGAAAACATTTTATCCATACTAGAGTTTTGAAAGAGAGACAGAAAGATCAGCTACAGGATGTATAATGGGAAGGATGATTAGGCCTGGGTAACTTCCATAGCATGGAAAGGCCCAGATCGGAATAATGCTTAGTACCTGTGCTAGGCTGGAGAATAGCCCCTAAAGATAAGTGGTCCTAATTCCTAGAATTTGTACATGTTATGCTATTCAGAAAGAGGGTCTTTACAGCTGTGATTGAGTTAAGGCTCTTGAGATGCTGGGGGTAGGGGTGGGTATCTTGTATTACTCAGATGGATCCTAAATGCAATCACAAATGTCCTTATAGGAGACAAGTGGAGGGAGTAGTGAGACACAGCCACAGAGAAGGAGGTGGGGATGTGAATATGGAGGCACAGATTGGGGTGATATAGTCATAGGCCAAAGAACGCCAGTAACTTTCTCTTCTCCAGGAGAAGCTGGAGAGGTAAGGCTCCCCTTGAGCCTCCAGAGGGAATGTGGCCCTGCCAACATCTTGATTTTGGCTCAGTGAAACTGATTTCAGACTTCCGGCCTCCAGAACTGAAAGAGAATCAATTTCTGTTGCTTTAAGTCACCAAGTTTGTGGCAATTTGTTACAGTAGTCACAGGAAACTAATGTAGTGCCCCTGTGCTGTTTTCCAAGTCTCAGTTTACTGTTGTCTCTTTTCCCTACCATCTGACACTTCCAAGAGTTTCCAAAAACATCCTATTTGTGTGTGTGTGTGTGTGTGTGTGTGTGTGTGTGTGTGTGTTTCCTCTTCCAGGCACTATGACAAGCACTTTAGCTCACTGAATCCTTATAATCCTGTTGGGGGTGGGGGTACTAATATTGTTCCTACTTTACAGTTGAGTAAAATGAGGGTCAGAAGAAAAACTGATGGGGCAACAATCCTTTTTTAAAAAATGTTTTTATTTATTTCTGAGAGAGAGAGACCGTGTGAGCAGGGGAGGTTAAAAGAGAAAGGGAGACACAGAATCTGAAACAGGCTCCAGGCTCTGAGCTGGCTGTCAGCACAGAGCCAGACATGGGGCTCGAACCCATGAACCATGAGATCATGACCTGAGCCGAAGTCAGATGCTTAACCAACTGAGCCACCCAGCTGCTCTGGGGCAACATTCCTAATAGGTGGTGAGCTAGTAGTATTCCAACTCAGGTTTGTTCACTCTAAAGCCCACAGTTTAAACCTCTATACTTTACTTCCTCAAGCTCAGTTAAGTCAGAGTTTTGATTTTATTTATTTTTTATTTTTTTAATGTTTATTTCTTTTTGAGAGAGAGAAAGACAGAGCGTGAGTTGGGAGGAGCAGAGAGAGAGAGGGAGACACAGAATCCAAAGCATGCTCTAGGCTCTGAGCTGTCAGCATAGAGCTAGGTGTGTGGCTTGAACTCATGAACCACGAGATCATGACCTGTGCTGAAGTTGGATGCTTAACCAACTGAGCCACCTAGGTGCCCCCCAAGTTGCACTTTTCATATCAACTAATGGCATTTTGGTACATATATCTGAGGGATACTTTTAAGGATGATGGACCAAAGGAGAATAAATTCATCTTCATTCCAACTCAAGGACCTTAGCTGCCACTTCTGATTTTTCAGCAAGGAGCATGGCCAATCCTAGCATCACAGACAGCTCAAGTTAAAATGATCTCAGATAATCAGGAAACAACCTCCTTGACCTCCACCACAGCAACCTCTTACTTGACACATCCCCCAAAGCAAGGGAATCAAGAGCAAAAATAAACGATTGAGACCTCATCAAGATTAAAAGCTTCTGCACGGCAAAGGAAACAAC
>NW_027530847.1:630054-688663 GCF_008692635.1 Crocuta crocuta
ACTTGTGGGGATGAGCACTGGGTGCTATATGGAAACCAACTTGACAATAAACTATTCGTAAAAAAAAAAAAAAAGAAACATCTAACTTGCTTCTTGTCCATGAATAGACCACTGCTTTGTGGAACACACACACACACACACACACACACACACACACAAAAGATCTCAGATGTCTATTTCCCAAACTCCTCATTTTCTAGATGAGAAAGCTACGTCCAGATAAGGCGAGAGGCTTTCCCAGGGTTACATAGAGAGGCTAAGTGGTAAAGTTGAAATTGAAGTCCAGACCTCATTTCAAATCCAAGATTGATTCTACTGCACATCATACTGCCCAAACTCATGGGTGTTGCTCTGAGCTAAAGTACTGACCAGTGTCTGGGAAATTGCCAAAAGGAAAATGGAAAAATGCGTCTCAAACTCTCTCAAAGCTATAGTGCCCCAGGGTCTTCATTCTCATCTGGGATGCTATAAATGGCTGCAGCCACTGAGATGATCCAGGGCTTTGGGAGAGGGAAGCTTCTGAGTTGGGATGGATACTGAAGAGACCATACTTACGTGACCTCATCCCAAATAGGAGGGAAAAAATAACAAGAATTCATGAATTCCTAGAACTGAAAGGGATTTCTGGAAATCTTGAGTAGCAGCTTTGGACAAATAAATGGAAGTGAGTTGTACCTCACACCATCAGCAGGGAACTGCCTTGGGAAACTCAATAAGCCTAATAACGGTAATGTAGGAACATTATTCATCCATTCTTTATGTACATCCACTCCACAAATATTGAGTCCCTGCTGTCCTCTGTCTTTTTGCTTATAAGACATAATGTCTTATAAGAAAAAATGTATTTAAAGCATTCAGTACAGTTTTAGTACACAATAAGCGCTCAACAAATGCTGTTACTAAAACATTAATCATAGTATCTGTAGTAGCCACTGCTTTTCAGCCACGTTGATTTCCACTTCAGACACTGTCCCAAGATACTCTTTGCCGGCGATCCGCCTCCCATTGTGTTCTGGGATTTGTAGTCCGGAAGTGGGTGACTGATTTTTCCTCACAGCCCCCCCAGCGCGCAGGCGCAGTGGCGCGGAATCCCGGAACAACCCGCAGAGGCTCCCAGGATGAGCGGGTGGCGGTGGCTGCTACTGCTGCGGCGGCGCTGACAGGACACGAGCTCTATGCCTTTCCGGCTGCTTGTCCCGCTCGGCCTCCTGTGCGCGCTGCTGCCCCTGCACCATGGTGCGCCAGGTCCAGATGGCACCGCGCCCGACCCCGCCCACTACAGGTGAAGGGGGTCAGGCTCCTCTGCCTTCCAGAGTTGGGGCAGGGGAAGCGCTGACCCGGTCCTTTTCCTTTCCCTACGTTCTAGAACAACCCCCACCCCCACCCCACACCCCGCCCCGGACCTGCTCAGACCCCTCCACTGGGCTCAGGTGGTGATTTCCATTTTCCGCCCTATTTCATGTCCTTTCTCCTGCCTCATTTCTCATATCCCTCACCAGGGAGCGAGTCAAGGCCATGTTCTACCACGCCTACGACAGCTACCTCGAGAATGCCTTTCCCTACGACGAGCTGCGACCTCTCACCTGTGACGGGCACGACACCTGGGGCAGGTAGTGCGAGTGGAGTAGCAAGGGGGCGGCTTGGGTCTGACAGTCCGGTTCCTAGGCGGGCGGGTCAGTTGTGGTCGGTGGCTTCACCGTCTCCTCGCTAATTCAAGAAAAGCTCCTAGCGAGAGTGAGGCTAGGTTCCCTCCAATCCACCAGGATCCACCCAGCCCCCAAAGTTGGATCCCACTGTGGAAAAAAAACCTGGGTTAGCCTGGTGGACTGGACCTTTGACTCCAACCACGACAGTACCAGGCACCAGCAGTGGGGACTCAGGCAAATCTCTGGAGTCCTAGGCTATCGAGGAAGGGTTCCAAGAAGTCACAAGACCCAACCCCTTCATTTTGTAATTGGTTGAACAGGCCCAGGAGGGGATGTAACTTCAGAACATATGTTAGTGTGACTGAAACACACTTCCCTGTTACCCTCACATTACTGACTGCTTCTTGAGATTTCAGCTCAAAATGTCACCTCAGCATCAGCTCCCTTAACTACCCACCCCCTACAGGTTGCTCTCACAAATCACCCCTTTTATTTGTTTGTTTGTTTGTTTGTTTGTTTGGTAGCACTTCTCACTCTGATACTGTCATTTTCACTTGCTACTAGTGTGTCTTTCTTACTTCCACTAGGGTAAAAACTTACGAGGTGGAATTCTCTGCCTTGTTCCTTGCTGAGTAAAAGATCATTGCGTTTAGCTGAGGCTGACATTGACTAAACACTATGCTAAGCATTTTACTTGTGTCTCCTCATTTAGTTCTCTTAACATCCTTAGGGGTTAAGTGTTGTTTTGTCCATTTTACAAATGAGTATGCTAAGGATTGGAGAAGTTAAGTAAACTCAACAAACTGTGTGCTGGTTTTCTTTTCTTTTTCTTTTTTCTTTTAAGCTGAAAAAAATGTAAGCAAAAGGCAAATTCAAACAGTACAAAATCGTATTCAGTAACGCAAGTCTCTTGCATACTCTGGAACTCCAACCACTGTTAACTTTTTTGTGTATCCTCTAAAAATAGTTTCAGTTTGTACCATCCAATGTGTATGTGTACCTTTGTAAAGGCATACATGTCATAAAATGCACCCATTTGAGGCATCTAATAACCACTATCACAATTAAGATAGAGAACATTTCTGTCATCCTAAAAAGTTCTCTTGTGTTGCTTTATAGTTCATTCCTCCACCACCACTGGCCCAAACAACTGCTAATCTGCTTGTCTGTATATCTCTTTTTGAAAATGCAAAAGAAACATACCTCACTGCCTGTCCTATCCTTTGCCTTTTTCATTTAACTATATAATTTGAATATTTTAACATTAGCCATAGAACTCTTGATGATAATTTTTTTTTACAACTTCATAGTTTTGCTCTGTTGAAATGTACTACAATTTAGATCATCACTTTTCAACTGGTGTATGTTTGTGTTATTTCTAGCTCTTTGCTATTCTAAACAATACAGCCATGCACATTCTCAAACATACAGCTCTGTGCATATTGAGATAAATTCCTAGATGTGGAAAAGCCTGTGCCCTTCGCTACAATCTTCTACTGCTGCCCCATGACAGAGAAGAATGCCAGTGAATATAGGTGATGTGTTTAACCACAGTTGAGCTACATCAGCCCATCCTCCCAGGTGCATTAAATGGGTCAGAGCTTCTTGGTAATTTTCACTAGGGTTTCTCTGTTGTGACTGGAAACTGGGACGGGAAGAGGCATCACTGTGTCTCACTAGTTTTTGGGGTATCTGATCTGGGACAGCCTTGATATCTTGTGTTTGATTTTCTTACTAAGCAGCTGGGATTTCTGTTCTTTTACAGTTTTTCTCTGACGCTAATTGATGCCCTGGACACCTTGCTGGTAAGTGTCTTGGCTGTTTCTTTACCTCATCACGATTGTGCAACCAATATCCTTCCTCTTTTGGCAGCTTGACTGTGGGGGAGAAACAAGTTCTTCACTTAGGCCTTTTATTTTAATCTCAGTATTCTGAAGCTTCAGGTTCTGGTTGCCCAGCTAGATAGAGGAAAATGATGAATTCCAAGCGTATTCAGGATCATTTATTCAGCAGATGTTTACAGACCGCCTGTCATGAACACAGAACTGTGATGGGCCTGTATAACTCTCTGGGGGATACAGAGACTTTGGGACCCTTCTTGTTTTCAGAGGCTTACATTCTAAACATAAATGTGTTCTTTTTTTTTTTTTTAATTTATTTATTTTTGAGAGAGTGAGTGTGCATGCATGCTCAGGGGAGGGGCAGAGAGAGATAGAGAACAGGAGAGAGAAGCCTAAGCAGGCACCGCGCTGGCAGCACAGAACCCAATGCGAGGCTTGATCTCATGAACCCTGAGATCATGACCTGAGCTGAGATCAAGAGCCAGGTACTTAACTGACTGAGCCACCCAGGTGCCCCTTCAGAGGCTTACATTCTAATTGGACATGTTCAGTGATAAAAATAGCAGCAGTAACTAGTTAGTGTGTTATATGTAGGGCTTGTGTTAAGTACTTTATGTATATTATCTTGTTTAACCCTTCCAACAACCCGGTAAGGTACATCCTAATTACTCCTTCTTCCAGTAGGGAAATCTGTTGCTTAGAAAGGTAAAATGGCAGGGGCGCCTGGGTGGCTCAGTAGGTTAAGTGTCCAACTTTTGGTTTCAGCTCAGGTCATGATCTTGGTTTCGTGGGGTTCAGCCCCACGTTGGACTCAGCACTGATATTGCGGAGCCTGCTTGGGATTCTCTGTCTCCCTCTCTCTCTCTCTGCCCCTTCCCCACTTGCACTGTCTCTGCCTCTCTCAAAATAAATTTTGAAAAAAGGTAAAATGGCTTGGCCAGGGTCCACAGCTATGAAATGACAGAGCTTGGACTTAAGTATAATTCTATAGGACTCCAAGTCTTAATCATCCTCCTTAAAAAGAGAGGATTTAGCAACTTTCTCCATATTTCAGTATTTCTGGTTCTGTCACCCCTTCTCATTTTTATATATTAATAGTATTTACATGATTGTGATCACCTTGGAGATATAATTTTTCTTTTTTTAAAGTTTATTTATTTTGAGAGAGAAAGAGAGTGCAAGTAGGGGAGGGGCAGAGAGAGAAGAAGGGAGAGTGAATGATGCTTAAGTTGGGATATGAAGGAAAAGCAAGTGTCACCTAGGGACGTGGGGGAGGACAGAGTGTTCCAGGCAGAGGGAACAGCCTGTACAGCCTGTGCAGGGGCCTTATGGCAGGAGAGAGTGTGGCGAAGGCAGTGAATTGAAGCATGGCCATTATGTCTGGGAGTTGGAGAAGGAAATTCAGGAAGCAAAGTGGAGCGGGGGTCTAGTTGGGGACCAGATGATGGAAGCCCTTGTTCACTGTGTTAAGGATTTAGATTTCTAATTTAAGAGCAATGGAAAACCACTGAAATATTTGAAGTAAGGGGCAGGAAATGCTGATTTCTGTTTTGAGAAGATTACTAACTGCAAAGTGGAAAAAGATTCATGTAATCATTCAGTAAACATTGAGTAATTGCTTCATGGGCTGTGCTTGGCACCCTGGGGGAATGCAGGAAAGAATGAGGCTCCTTCCCAGGCAAAGATTCTCTTGTATGTGGAAAGAAATAGGTGACCTAAGAGTTGTGTGGATAAAGTTACTGGAGTCTTTTAACGGACGAAGAGGTTCCTTTTAGCTGGAGGGATCAAAGGCTTCCTAGAGACATGACATTTAGACAATCCAAGATAAATTGGATTCGATGTGGGCAGACATAGGATGGAGGGATCTCTGGCAAAGGGAATACCGTGTCTGAAGGCGAGAAAGTGGAAAATAGTGGGTATAATTTTCCTGAAGTAGATGAGGATAGGTTAGGTGAACAGTGAGGGACATGGTCAGAAAGCTTAGTTTGAGTCCAAATCATGGAGAGCTTGAATGCTGAGACAGTCAGGATTGCTTTAGTTCCCCATTCAAACTGATATAGACAAAGAAGGGAGTTTACTGGGTCAGATAACTAAAAAGTCCAAGTAAAGGCTGGCCTCAGACTCAGCTGGATCGAGGCATACGGAACAATGTCTTCAGGAATCTTTCCATCTCGCATTGCTGACTTCTTTGCTGGCTGTGTTCTCAGACTCTCCTTATGCTGGCAGAGTAGCCAGCAGGAATTCCAGATTTTCTTCCCACTCAGTCAGGAACTTGGGGGGGAGGGGGTCAAAAATCAGCCCTTTTGCATTAATTTCAGGAGCTTAGTCTCATTGATCTGGCTTGGGTCACACACTCCTGAACCAGTCACTGGCTTAGGGATACAGTCCGGTGGTCCAGATCAGGTGCCCATTCTTGCCGCTGAGGGGTTGGGGTCAGCCTCTCCCAAACTGCAGGAGTGACTGTGGAAGAAGAGTGATCTCTCAAATTGGGGCACTACTATCAGAATAAAAGGTATCAGAATTGCACTTGGCTGACGGTTTAAATGAAAAGGGTTTAATTTTTCAAGTAAAAGACAGTCTGGAGGTTATTTCTAGCATTGGGTTGGCTGCTCAACTGCCCCATCAGAGACCCAGGCTCTTTGTATCTCTCCATTCTACCATCATTAGAGTATTAACTTTCATTCTGATGCTTAGTACCTCATGGTCTAAAATGGCTGCCACAGATCTAGAAGTAAAGTCTGCTTTCAAGGCAGAAAGAAGAAGAGTAAACACCATGCCAGTGGTATCTGTCCCTTTTTATTAGGAAAACAGTGTTTCCCCAGAAGTGCCCCCAGTAGACTTCTCAAGGGTTAGCATTGGCTGGGTAACACAATCACCTCTAGCTGCAAAGGGGACTGAGAAAGTAACTATCTGGATTTTCAGCCTTTACAGTGGGAGCCTACCAGGGTAAAGGAAATTGGGAATTGTGTTGGGCCAACCAACCTGCAGTGTTTTCCACAAGGATGAATGTGACCAGAGAAATTTAAAAACAGCAGATATTTGCTGCAAATGTCAACTAGGATTTTCTTGTGCAGTCTACAGTATATATTGTTTCCATTAAATGGGTATATAATAGGACTCTTGCATTGGTAACTAAGAGTTGACCTAACCAGTCTCTTGGTATTGGGTCTTCATGATTTCTAGATCTCACTGTTTCCTTTTCCTGTCACCAGTACTAGAAAAGAAACTATAGATCTTGATTGAATAAGTGAGGGCCACGCCAGCATAGGATCCCAGACTCTTGATATAACATCTTCAGTGCCTTCAAGCCTGAGAGAGCCTCACTGCCAAGACCTTCTTCCTTTCCAGATTTTGGGGAATGTCTCAGAATTCCAAAGAGTGGTTGAAGTGCTCCAGGACAACGTAGACTTTGATATTGATGTGAATGCCTCTGTGTTTGAAACCAACATCCGAGGTGAGGGCTGCCTGCTGGGGTTTTGGAAGAAAAGAGTGTGGAGTTTTTGCCTCTGTGTAAACCAAGAGGTGGTAAATAGAATCTTAAAGGTCAACCCTGCCAGGGCACTTGGCCAAAACCAGTGACTGAACAGAGATCTTCTTTCCTCCTAGAGGGTGGAGTGTGGAGGTCTCAGGATCCCCCATCAGCTTCAGACATGAGCAGAGGACAGAGAAAAGACTGGACAGAGATGTGCCAGAATTATTCACATATTTAACATGTGTTTGGTGCTAGGCATACAGCCATGAACAAGAAAGATGTAATCCTCACCGTCTTGGCTGAGGAGCGCTACCCAATATAACTTTTTGTGATGATGGAAGTATTTTATATCTGTGTGGTCCCGTGTTGTAGCCAGTAGCTGCACCTGGCTAGTGAACATTTGAAAAGTGTCTGCTGCAACTGAGGAACTGAATATTTCATTTAGTTTAATTTTAACGAATTTAAATTCAAATAGTGGCATGTGGTTCATGGTTCATGATTACTGTATCACATAGTGCAGGTCTAGGGCATTAGTTTCCAAAGCTTGCTGCCCATCGGAACTATTTGGGACCTTTTGAAAGGTTTAACTGTCTAGGTTTCACTCTAAACCTAATGAATTTGGATTTCTGGGTTGGGTCCTAGAATCAATATTCTTAGCAGGTTTCCAGTGATTCTTATAAAGCTAGTACAACCCTTATTTACCGTTAACTCCTAGACTACCAGTGGCTTAAAAAATTGTCACTTCTGGAGGCTGAGTTATTCCTCCCCCCCATTTTGCTCATCTTTATTTTATATGTATTTTGCAACAAAACTTGTATTACAGACATGTGATAACAGTTTTTTTAAGAAATTAAGGAGCAAAGGGACAGCCTGATACAAAATCCTGGTTTAGGGATCAGATGGGAGTTTGAGGCCATGCTCACTGCTGGCCTCAATTTTTCTTCTGAGCCCAGTTTATCTTCTGTAAGCTAAGATTGCCTTATACCTTTATATACCTTATACCTTTGTTACTGATATGAATATGCCAGCATATATACATATATACATATATGCTGGTATATTCCTATATACTCATATGTATGCATTTTATATATATATACACACACACACACACACGCACACACACAGTTATACCAGCTTTATTTTGATTGGCATTTGACTGATCAGATATATCTTTTATAAATTATATGCTATGTTTTGTTTATCCATTCTGATGATCTTTTAACTCAGGCATTTAATCCATTTACATTTACTATAATAACTTAGGTATTTGCATTCATTGCTGTGGTTTTATTTTGTGCCATTTGTCCCAACTTCTTTATGTTCTTTTCATCCTCTTTTGTGTGTGTATGTACCTTCTTTAGATTGATTTTTTTTTCTCCTTACTCCATTTTCCTCTTATTAATGACAAAGCTCAGTATCTGGCTTTTTAAATAGTTTTCCTGGAAAATTTAACGAACATTACAAATTTAACAAACATTGCAAAGAATTAATAAAAGTATTCTCCTGAATAATACAAAACCTGGCTCTGAGAATATCCTGGCCCACAGGATATTCTATAGTTATATATTTTAGTTTTTTGTTTTAAGCCCTCCATACCTTATTGCTGTTCTATACATTTGAGGTTTTAGATTTACTTCTATATTTATTTGCTTCTTTGACCGTCTTTCCTTACCTGTGTCTCAGACTTTATATCTGTGCTCCCTTTCCTTCTATCTGAACAACTTCCTTTAGAATGTCCTCTAGTGCAGGTGTGTTCTTGGGAAGATTTTCTCAGCTTTTGTTTGTATAAAATGTCTTTTTTTAAAAAATTTTTTAATGTTTTATTTATTTCTAGGAGAGAGAGAGAGAGAGAGACAGCGTGAGCAGGGGAGGGTCAGAGAGAGAGGGAGACACAGAATCCGAAACAGGCTCCAGGCTCTGAGCTGGCAGTCAGCACAGAGACCGACGCGGGGCTCGAACCCACGAACCGCGAGATCATGACCTAAGCGAAAGTCGGATGCTTAACCGACTAAGCCACCCAGGCGCCCCTAAAATGTCTTTTTTTAAAAGTTTATTTATTTATTTTGAGATAGAGAGAGGGTGGGGGAGAGAGGTATAGAGAGGGAGGGAGAGAGAATCCCAAGCAGGCTCTGCACTGATGTGGGGCTCAATTTCACAAACCGTGAGATCATGACATGAGCCGAAATCGAGAGGTGGATGCTTAACCAACTGAGCCACTTAGGAGCCCCTATATAAAATGTCTTTATCTCACTGCCTTTGTTTGGTCTTTGAGGGATAACATTGCAGGACATACGGTTCTAAGTTGATGGTATTTTCCCTTAGCACACTGAAGAAATCTTTCCATTGTCTTCTCATTTCATTGTCATTATTAGGAAGTAATCTGTCAATCTAATTGTTATTTTGCAGATGATTGGTTTTATTTATGCTGCCTGCCCTCTCCTTTTAAAAACTTTTTTATAATGGAAGTTTTAAAAAATATATGAAAGTAGAGAAATATACCCTGAACATACCCATCACCTAGCTTTAAAACAATCACTGACTCTGCTTTTGAAATCTCTTTTTTCTTTGGTGTTCTGCAGTTTTACTATGATGTGCATAAATGTGTATTTCTTTTTATTATCTTGCTTGGGATTCCTGGATCTGAGAATTGGTGTCATTCATTAGTTTTCAAAAGTTTATAACTATTTTCTCTTTGAGTATTGCCTCTCCCCCGTTTCCCCCCTCTTCTCTTTTTAGACCTCCAGCCAGATATTTGTTACACCTTCTTACTATATCCTCCAAATCTCTTTGGTATGTTTTAAAAATAATTTTGTCTGTCTATGTTGCATTCTGGGTAATTTGTAAAATCTGTCTTCAAGTCCACTAATTCTCTCTTCAGATATGTCTTGTTTGCTAATAAACCTATCTAGGTAGGAATGCCTGGCTGGCTCAGTTAGAGGTGTGTGTGACTCTTTTTTTTTTTTTTTTAATATTTTATTTATTTTTGAGGGAGAGATAGAGACAGCATGAGCAGGGGAGGGTCAGAGAGAGAGAGGGAGACAGAATCCGAAGCAGACTCCAGGCCCTGAGCTAGCTGTCAGCACAGAGCCCGATGCGGGGCTCGAACCCATGAACCGTGAGATCGTGACCTGAGCTGAAGTCGGATGCCCAATGTGCTGAGCCACCCAGGCGCCCCTGTGTGTGACTCTTGATCTCGGGGTCATGAGTTTGAGTCCCACGTTGGGTGTAGAGATTACTTAAAACAATAAATAAGATCGGGGCACCTGAGTGGCTTAGTCAGTTAAGTGTCTAACTTTGGCTCAGGTCATGGTCTCACTGTCTGTAAATTCGAGCCCCGCGTCAGGGTTTGCTGACAGCTCAGAGCCTGGAGCCTGCTTCGGATTCTGTGTCTCCCTCTGTCTCTGCTTCTCTCCTGCTCGTACTCCATCTCTCTCTCTCTCTCTCTCAAAAATAAAAACATTAAAAATTTTTTTAAAAATAATGAGTAAACTTAAAAAGAAAAACCTGTCAGTGTAATTTTAAATTTCAGTTATTGTATTTTTCATTTTTAGAAATGCTGTTTGCTTCTTTCAAAAATAGGTTTGGCCATTAAAAGATTTTTTTTTAAATGTTTATTTATGAGAGAGAGAGAGAGAGAGAGAGAAAGACCGAGCATGAGCAGGGGAGAGGCAGAGTGAGATAGGGAGACTCAGAATCCAAAGCTGGTTCCAGGCTCCCAACTATCAGCACAGAGCCTGACACGGGACTCAAACTCGCAAATCATGAGATCATGACCTGAGCCGAATTCGGATGCTTAATTGACTGAGCCAATCAGGCACCTGTAGGCTTGGTCATTTTTATAATTTCTTGCTACTTATTCGTCTCTTCCAACCTTTTCTTTTTTTTTTTCATTGTTTCCATTTTTTATTGTAAATCCTATTCTGGCTTCTTCAAATCTTCAGTAGAATCTGTCATGCCTACAGATGCTGTGTTGAAAGCCAGAAAACTTTGTTGTTGTATTTTTATTTTTGTTCTTTTGAAGTTTACTTGTTTTATAGAATTACAGAAAGTCCATGGCTGAACTCACACACACCAGAGAAAAACATAATCAATCAGAAAAAAATTAATAGAATTAATTCAGCAGGAGCTAAAAATGACTATGAAAATGTAAGCCACTTCCACATTCCATCCCCATCTCCCAATGCCTAGTTTTTAACAAAAATCTTAAGAATTTTTCTGAATTATCCACAAATAGTGGATTGGGGTTCAAGTCCATTAGCTAGGTCTTTTTTTTTTTAATTTATTATTAATTATTTATTTTTATTTATTTATTTTTTTACAAATAGTTTATTGTCAAATTGGTTTCCATATAACACCCAGTGCTCATCCCCACAAGTGCCCTCCTCCATGCCCATCTCCCCCTCCCCCCCACATCCATCAGTCCTNTGAGAGTGCTGCTATGAACATTATTCCAACCTTTTCTTTTATTTCTTTAAACATTGCTACATAATTATTTTGTCTGATAGTTCCAGTATTTGCTGTATTGGTAAGTCTTGTTCTACTGTCATTTTTGCTGGCTCATACTCCTAATGCTTTGTTTCTTCATATGTCTTGTGATTTATTTAGATTTTAATGTACCCTCATTCCCTGGAGTCTATCTCTGGGCTTCTTTTGAGGCCTAGACTGAAGTTGAATCCTTCCAGCTAGAGTTTTTGTTTCCTTCTGCCCTGTGGCTGGAGGCATTGTCTGCAAAAAACCACTTTATGCTAAAGGTTTGAGTTTTCTTGGAATACTCAGTTGGTATGAATTCAGCCTGTAAAACTTAGTACCATCCTGTAGTTACTAATGCTTAGCAGAGATTTGTTTTTGTTTTTTTCCCCTTCCCTTTACTTGGCTTCAAGATTTGAGGCCTGCAGTTTTCCTTAAATGTATGTAGGGTTTATTTTGAATCCATCCTTACACAGAGTATATAATTCTTTCAGATCCCAGCTTTATGGAGATATCTTTTATCAGACTCTCCACTTTGGTAGGTCCTGCCTTTGTCTCTTATTCCCCCTCTGCCAGGAGGAAAGGAAAGCTGAAGCTCAAGGTCACACATTTTCTGCAATGAGAGGGCCATTCAGGGTATCTATTTAGCCATATTTCCAGATACAGAACGTTTATGGCTTTTTATAAGTCCTAAATATTGTGTACTAAATTCAAATAGATTAATACAATGAGGATAATAACTACTCTGCCCCTCACCCCAGGTCTTAGGGGGGTTGGGAGACAGAGTGACCGAGTGGAATGAGCACAGGCTTTGCAGTCAGACAGACCTGGCCCTATCGCTTACTAGATGGATGACCCAGGGCAAGTTGCTTTATCTCTGAACCTCAGTATCTTCATTTGAAGAAGAGACAGTAGTACCTAGTACTTGGTATACAGTAGGGACTTAAAAAAAAAAAAGTGATAGCCATTGTTTTCGTGACCCACCAAAAGAAAGAAGGTTTGTGAACTTAACAGTGCACCAATATGTGGGACTAAGGGACTCTTTTGCTGGGTGGCTCTAGCCCCTTCCCAGCGAGCCGAGCAACGGAGGATGTAGGTTTAATTGACACAAGGGAAAAACTGGTCTTTGGGACTCTGATACTTGTGTTTTGTACCATCTGTAGTGGTAGGAGGACTTCTGTCTGCTCACCTGCTATCAAAGAAGGCTGGCGTGGAAGTAGAGGCCGGATGGCCCTGCTCTGGACCTCTCCTGAGGATGGCTGAGGAGGCAGCCCGAAAACTCCTCCCAGGTAAGACCCACACTGATATGCAGGAGAAATGGAGTCTACTGGGTCCTGCTTCTCTTGCTGGAGACAAGAGTGGCAATGCCAAGTTATTTTCTGCTGTTCCTCATCCAAACAGTTGGTATTTCTACCTCTGGCCACCCACAGTGGAAATCAGGAGAGTCCTGGGCATTTTGAGGGCTTGTCAGGACCCTGGCCCAGGATGGATGAGCCAAGCTCATAACTGTTTGCAGGAGAGGGCTGAGGGCCAGCTTGGTGGGTGGAAGACTCTTGTTCCTGTTTGAGTGAGCCCTTTTGCCCCCTCTCAGGCCCCCACACTGCTAGAATAAAAGGGTTCCAGAGAAGAGCCTTGATCTGCGTATTAGGAGCCCCCGTTCTGGACTAGCCAATGTCTTGACCAAGCCACTCATCTCTCCTTGGCTCAGTTTCCCCATCTCTGAAAAGGGATTCGTAATTCCTGCTTGCCTGCCACATTGGCTTTTTGAGAGACATAAAATGAGGTCAGAAAGGAAAAAGTGCCCGGAGAACCTCAAACGCCACTGAAATGGGAGGGACTCCTTTTGGAGCTAAGCTGTGTCCAGTGCTGTAGGTCAAGCCTCAGTGTGTTTGTCTGGTGGGTCAGCAGCTGGGCTCGATAGCATCAGCTGGACACTGTGTTCTCTTTAGGGTGTGGTGGAGACTCTGGGGCTGTTCACACCCAAACACATCACTCTATGCTTTCACCAGCCTCTGGGCCATCACTGTTCTCCCTTTCTGGAGATGAACAGAGAACAGTGAGTGAGCTGGGTTCAGATCCACTCATGGCTCACGGCTCATGGCCTGAGTGTCTCCTTCCAAACATCATATCCTGTGTGATTCATCCATAGCGCACACTGCTTAGTTGCTCCTTTTTTTTTGGGGGGGTGGGGTGGTATTGTATTGAGAAATATACATATTGGAAAGTACATACCGGAGCAAGCCCCAGGGTATCTGCCATTCTGGTCAAGAAATAGGATTTTGTGTATGGAAACCAATTTGACAATAAACTATATAAAAAAATAAAGTAAAAAAAAAAAAAAAGAAATAGGATTTTGTCATTTCCCCTCTTTTTAACACTGCCTGACTTTTCTGAAATATTCCTTTGAGCCCTTCCTGGTTTTGACTTGCATTCTCCTTCCTTGCCACTGGTGCTGCCATTTAGCAAATTTATCGCTTACAACCCAGTAGCCAGACCTTACAGTTCTTGGAAGTTTTGATAACTTTGTTCACAGTTTGGTGACGCACAGGCTGCTCTGGGGTTATTTGACCTTTTGGCCTAGAGAGGAAACCTCTGCCTCTGCCTGTTTGTCTAGTTCCTTGCCTTGAATTGGAAGGCACCAGGGTGGGATGGGCATAGCATAAAGGAGTGGGCGCGTGGCAGGCATTCCCATCCCAGCTTTGTTTGGCTCTCTCTGTATGACCTTTGAGTCACTTCCTTACAGGCATGACTTTTCCTACCTGTAAATTGAGGATTGGATCACATCTGAAGTTTAGTGGTTTATATCCTTTGAAAAAAATAATAATAGTTTACCCCCTAAATTGTTTGTTTATTTATCTTTTAATGTTGGTTTTTGAGAGAGAAAGAGAGAGAGAGAGAGAGAGAGAGAAACAGAGCATGAGCAGAGGTGTGGCAAAGAGAGAGGGAGACACAGAATCGGAAGTAGGCTCCAGGCTCCGAGCTGTCAGCACAGAGCCCAACGCGGGCTCGAATTCATGAACCATGAGATCATGACATGAGCCGAAGTCAGACGCTCAAACAACTGAGCCACCCAAGCGCCCCTGCCCGTAAACTATTTAGAGCAGGGATCCCAAACTGGCTCCTCTGGGGCTGTTTTAGGGCCTGCAGATAGCTTTAATTTGGTCATAATTACACTTGGAAAAGTATATGAGGAGAATTGGATGAAAGTGGTCAACGATACAACTTCCAGTAAAAAGTAAGTACCGGGGCTGTAACATGCAACATGATGACTGTACCTAACACTGCTATGTGATATATTTGAAAGTTACGAGGAGAGTAAATCCTAAAATTTCTCATCGCAAGGAAGAAACCAAATTTTTTCTTTTTGTTACAGATGTTAACTCACTGTGTTCATCGTCTCACAGTATAGGTTAAGTCAGGTCTTTATGCCATACCCCTTAAACTCATACTGTGCTGTATGTCAATTATATCTCAATAAAACTCAAAGAAAAAATAGAAAGTATATGAATAGATTGTAATGGGACATGCTCTTCAGTGTGCCACAAGCCCCACGACTTCCTGTGGCTTACACCCCACCTGCTTCACACTGAGTTACCTGACTGGCCTCTGAGAGCATCGTGTAAATTAAATAAAAGTAGAGCTGCTCTAGCTAACGTGAGCATGCGTGGGTGTGGCAGCCTGGAGGATGGCCCACTGCTTTCCTCCTCCTCATAGGCTAGAGCCCGAGGGTCACGTCAAGCAGTGCTTGACAGCGCCACTAAGGACCCTCCAGTCATGACCTGTATCCTTCTCTGGCTCAGTCACCCAGGAGATAAAGAGGGAAGTGCTGGCTCAGGCCTCAGGCTTGGGTCTGTGTCAAACTATGCCTGTGTCCCCGCTCCTATCTGGGATCATAATTTTGCAATTGTTCAGCATTTCAGACCCCCACTGGCATGCCGTATGGAACGGTGAACCTGCTTCATGGCGTGAACCTGGGAGAAACCCCTGTCACCTGTACGGCAGGGATCGGGACCTTCATTGTAGAATTTGCCACCTTGAGCAGCCTCACTGGTGACCCCGTGTTCGAAGACGTGGCCAGAGTGGCTCTCATGCGCCTCTGGGAGAGCCGGTCGGATATTGGGCTGGTAGGTCAGCTGCCACCCTTTCCGTCTGAGTCAAGTCGGCCACCTTAGTCCCTGCTTGTAAGATTTGGGGCTCTAGCAACAAGTTGCAGCCCAGCCAAGGGACACTTAGGGTGACCTCAGCAGTGGTCTAGGACTTAGCATCAGGACACTGAAAGTTAACCAAGCCTCCAATACAAGTTTTGGCACAGGGGAAGAGAGCATGAGAGAGAGCACATCCTGTGGCAGGGAAAGGGAACTGTGTTATAGAGGTTCGATTCCATGAGCTTCTCTTCCTTCTAGGAAGCAGGTCATAGGCTTCATGCCCTGACTCATGTGACGACCTTAGATCGCCAGCCCATCTGACCCTCATTTTCATGGTCTATTTGTATTTGTAAAACTGTGTTTCTTAGAACAGCAGTGCTGAGAGATGTTGAATGGCTGGCCATTATATGAAAAAGTAACTTCTGGTCAATTAAGTCTGGGAAATACTAAATATACAGTTGACCCTTGAGAAACATGTTTGTGAACTGCATGGGTCCGCTTATACATATATTTTTTACAGTACAGTTCTATAAACATGTTTTCTCTTCTATATGATTTTCTTCAAAACATTTTCTTTCTCTAGCTTACTTTATTATAAGAATACAGTATATAATACATATAACATATAAAATAGGTGTTAATTGACTTTAATGGTATCAGTAAAGTTTCCACTTGACCAGCCTATTAGTAGTTAAATTTTTAGACAGTCAAAAGTTATACACAGATTTTGATTGTGCAGGACTCAGCACCAACCCCTGCATTGTTAAAGGGTCAACTGTAGCATCCTTTTTTTGGAGAGTCATAGTGAACATGAGCAGGTTAAAGGTTATTATGAAATCCTACAGCAAGTAAAATCTATTTAACTGTGCTTAACTCAACGGTTTCTAAGCTTATTTGACCCCAGAGCTTCCCTTTCTTCTCTATTACGTATTAACCCATGGAAATTGAATATGCTTTGGGCCAGATGTTCTCTAAAGTTGGTTTCAGCTCTTAAGTCAGATAATCCAGTGAAACTAACAGTAATGGAGCCAAAAGTGTCCAGGAAATAGCACTAGATTAGTCAGAATTGGGTTTGACCCCGGGCCTTGCTACATCAAAACTATGTGACCCTGGACAAGTCACTCAACCTCCCTGATCGTCAGTTTACTTGAGCAGTAATGTTGATGTATTAATACTTCCTCTGGTGAGTCATTATGACTTAGAAAGACTGAGTTGTCTGAAAGTATTCAGGTAGAGACACATTTTATGCAAGTCTGGTTCTAAGCTTGAAAGTGAAACTTATATGAGGAATTCTTGAAAATCCCTTAAGAAGATGCCACTCTGGAGACCTATGGTAGCTCCCTTAGCAGGTCCAGCACAAGCAGGTTTTTCTTCAGCACTGGAAACATAGTGGACTCCATATCCTCTCAGGCCTTACCATTTCTCTGTGCACCATGGCCTGTCTTCTGACAATGTCCCCTTCCCAATGGGCCTTCTCTGGCTTGGAACCTACTCTGCATGCCTTTAGCTGGAAGTTCCAGGACTTATTGCTACCTGGAGCAGCTCTCAATCAGTGACTGATATTGATAAGAGTTTGTGGTCTCCCAACACCACACCCCAATAGCCTGCATGTCTCCTGAGAGCACTGGGGTGCCTGCCTTGCATCTGACTGGCCAGTCAGGGGTATGGGGAGATCTTTGTTTGGTCTTGAGCCCTCTCTTGGGACTGTGTTTCTCTCTCTCTCTCTCTCTCTCAGGTTGGCAACCATATTGATGTGCTCACTGGAAAGTGGGTGGCCCAGGACTCAGGCATTGGGGCTGGTGTGGATTCCTATTTTGAGTACCTGGTGAAAGGAGCCATCCTACTTCAGGATAAGAAGCTCATGGCCATGTTCCTAGGTAAAAAGGGCGGGGTAAGGAGGCTTCTGCCATGATTTTTCCCATTGGCATGTGCATAAACTTCCAGGTGCTCCTGAGTGCCTCCACAACCAGTTCTGAGTATCTGAGTCTGCATTCAGAGCCACCATAGAGTTCCACTGCCTACTTGATGCCCACCATACCTCCTCAGGCCTTCCTGCAAGAGCCAAGTGAACTATGTGCATTCTCTGTGTGTGACCCTGGATTTCTCATTTCCTGGCCATGGCAAATGTGTTTCCTTTGCCAAAAATACCTTTTTCGTGTCTTCATGTGTCCAGATTTTATTCACCCTTCAAGGCCCAGCTGAAATGTCACCTTGCCCAGGAAGTAGCTTGATCCTCCCTTAGAATTTAGGGCCTTCAGCACCTTTTGTGCACTCAGCTGTCATCCACAGTTACAGCTCTTCCTACTGAGCGCAGTGTCCATGCCTTATTCATCTTTTTGCTTCCCACAACGAGGTAGGTGGTTGATTCATGGCCTGTCAAATAAAAGCATTTTACTCTTCAAACCCTTGTACGCTAATAATAATGATATTGAGGAATTGTTGGGCACCTAATAATAATTATTATTACAGCTGCTATTCATCTATTCAGCAGATATTTATTGAATACCATTATGTGAAGTGCTGTGCCAGGCACCTAACATGGACTATTTCATTTAATCCTTACAACACTATTTTAGATTGGCTTATTTATTTGCATGTGTATTTGGTACTTTGTTCAGATAATAACTTACTGTGCATATTTATTATGCACTATCCTAGTGCTGGAGATTCTGCAATAAACAAAACAAAGTCCAGGCCTTTGTGGATTTACAGTCTAGAGGAAGGCGAAAGTTCAAGTTCCCACCAGAATGTAAATGCCCTGAGGACTGGATTTTGTCTTGTTTGCCATCCCATAGGTGCCTGTACCTAGTAGATGTGCAGTGAATATTACTGAGTGAATGAATGATTGAACAGTCCCATGAGGTGTAATATCATTACTCTCCCCACCTTAGAGATGAGACTAAGATTTTAGAAGGAGAATTTTGCCCAGGGTCACAGCTAGCAGGTGGCAAAGCTGGATTAGAGTCTGGACATTTGGCTCCAGGACCCATGCTCCTTCCTCTGTGCCTTGTTACATCCTAGGGTGCTTTGAAGCTATACCATCATATAGTCTTTCAAAAGTGTAAATCTGTGCTTCTGTAAGACTGTAAGTCTGCTCCTTTCATCTCCCTCATCACTGATGTGTCTTCTTGCATCTCCTCTTTAGAATATAACAAAGCCATTCGGAATTATACCCGCTTCGATGACTGGTACCTGTGGGTGCAGATGTACAAGGGGACTGTGTCCATGCCAGTCTTCCAGTCCCTAGAGGCCTACTGGCCTGGTCTTCAGGTAAGAATGATCAGAGAGGTGGCCATTTTTCTCTGGAACTGGCAAGGCAAGCTCATTTTGAGGTATAAGTCAAATAAAGTACTTCAATGGCTAGAGTACTTGTTTTCTAGGGGTGGGTTGGAGATAGAAGAGAGACTTGGAGTGAATTAGACAAACTTCAGATTCTGCCAAGCTGAATTTTCTAAGGGGAGCATTAAGGTATCAGGTACTGAGCTATCAGTTTGCTGTGAAATGTTATACTGCTTAAAATAAAGTGGAGAGTGTCTTTCCAGGCTGGGTGGTAATAGCCATTGGCAACAACTGTTTCTCCACTGGACATTTCTGTCACATCCCTCATTCTCGACAGAGGGCCTGAGAAAGGGTGTGAAAGCAGTTGGGGCTGCTGTGCATGCTATCATTATTGTTTTCCATTATTTGATCTGAGGGGTCACAGAGAGGGAGGCGGGATCTTGGAGTCCATCTAACCAGCTCCCTATGTATGCCACCATATTTTTAGAACCTGGTTTCTTTTTTTATCCTAAGAAAAGGTCATATCATGTAGATGGCGGTAAATTTTTAAAGCACTAAATGGAATACAGTGAAAAGTAAATCTTGAGCCCCCACGCTCCCCATTCCAGCTCCTATTACCAGTTTTCTGTATATCTTTCTAGAAATCCATATACATAAACATATGCATATTTATGTCCACCTTTTTTCTTTACACAGATAGGAATATGTCATGTACCTCTTCACTGAATATGTCTTGGAAATCATTCTTTATTGATGCATCTAGATTACTTTTATTTTTTAACAAAGGCATATACTGTATTAAATTGATATACTGGAATTCATTTAACTTTTAGCCACCCTTCTTATTTTACAGGTTTATTTTTATTTTTTAATGTTTATTTTTATTTTTGAGAGAGGCAGAAACAGTGTATGAGCATGGTAGGGGCAGAGAGAGAGACACACACACACACAAGATGAAGCAGGCTCCAGGCTCTGAGCTGTTAGCATAGAGCCAGACATGGGCCTCGAACTCATAAACCATGAAATCATGACCTGAACTGAAGTTGGACGCCTAACCAACTGAGCCACTCAGGCACCTCTAATCTTATGAATTTGAATAGTCACATACCATTCCTTTTTCTCCTTGAACTCATATTTTCATTCTCTTCCCACAACAGAATTTTATCCTCATTGTTATATTTTTATGCTGGATAAATTTTATTTATACCCTATTATATGTCTCTGTAATAAAATTTCCGTGTACCTAGAGATTTAAAATACTTCTAAATGTCCTGTGTGACCATAGGTTCTGAGTATTAAATTTGTTTTCTTTTTGACTTAGTTATCATTAGTATGTAAATGATTAAAGCCATATTAAGAGCTTACAGTTTTCGATAAATAATTATAAAACATAAAGGCAATTTAATCAGAACTATATTTCTTAATGAGATTTTGGGGGCTTTTTTATTTTTATTATTTTTTTAATTTTTAATTTAGAAAGAGAGCATGAGTGGGGGAGAGGGGCAGAAAGAGGGAGGGAGAGAGAGCGAGAGAGAGAGCGCGAGAGAGCAAGAATCTTAAGCAGGCTCCATGCTCAGCGTGGAGCCTGACATGGGCCTCCATCCCTTGACCCCGGGATGATGACCTGAGCCAAAATCAAGAATCAGTCTCCCAACAGACTGAGCCACCCAGGTGCCCCATGGGGGCTTTTTTATTTTTAAGTAGTTCATGTATTTGTGTTTGAATAATACATATTGCTGAAATGGGACATGGTATGTATCAAAAGTTTCATTCCTGTTTTCATTTTTTTAGATATAAGTGCTGAGGAGCCTTATATACATAAATAAGTAGATGGAAATGGAAGGAGTTTAATTATTGCATTATCATTCAGTTCTTTGTAGTCATTGAGTAAATAGAGTAAACTATATAAAACTACCAGTATTCAGCCATTCAAAAATGGCAATATTATATGGTTCTTTCTTTATGTGATAAAAATAATCATATAATCTGCCATCAAAAAATCATTTTTAATGATCTCTCTGCTGACAGTTTGACCAGTTCCTCTTTCAATTTTTTTGAAGGCAGAGAATTGGAAACCATCTGGTATGCAAAAGAGTTTGTTACACAGTGTTTAGAGGCCTTCCTTTTTTTCAACACCTACACTGATATTTTATTTTATTTTATTTATTTTTAATATAATTTATTGTTAAATTGGCTTACATACTACACCCAGTGCTCATCCCAGCGAGTGCCCTCCTCAATGCCCATCACCCATTTTCCCCTCTCCCCCACCCCCCATCCACCCTCAGTTTGTTCTCTTGTGGTTTTCCTCCCTCCCTCTCTGTAATTATTTTTTCCCCTCCTTTCCCCCATGGTTTTCTGTTAAGTTTCTCAGGATCCACATATGTGTGAAAATAGAGGATATCTGTTCTTCTCTGACTGACTTGTTTCACTCAGCATAATACCTTTCAGTTCCATCCACATTGCTGCATATAACATTTCATTCTTTCTCATTGCCAAGTAGTATTCTATTGTATATATAAACCACATCTTATTTATCCATTCATCAGTTGATGGACATTTAGGCTTTTTCCATAATTTAGCTATTGTTGAAAGTGCTGCTATAAACATTGGGGTACATGTGCCCCTATGTATCAGCACTCCTGTATCCCTTGGGTAAATTCCTAGTAGTGCTATTGCTGGGTCATAGAGTAGTTCTATTTTTAATTGTTTAAGAAACCTCCACACTATTTTCCAGAGCAGCTGCACCAGTTTGCATTCCCACCAACAGTGCAAGAGGGTTCCCATTTCTCCACATCCTCATCAGCATCTGTAGTTTTCTGATTTGTTCATTTTAGCCACTCTGACTGGTGTGAGGTGGTATCTCAGTGTGGTTTTGATTTGTATTTCCCTGATGATAAGTGATGTTGAGCATTTTTTCATGTGTCTGTTGACCATCTGAATGTCTTCTTTGGAAAAGTGTCTATTCATGTCTTCTGCCCATTTCTTCACTAGGTTATTTGTTTTTCGGGTGTGGAATTTGGTAAGTTCTTTATAGATTTTGGATACTAGCCCTTTATCCTATTTGTCATTTGCAAATATCTTTTCCCATTTTATTGTTTGCCTTTTAGTTTTGTTGATCGTTTCCTTTGCAGTGCAGAAGTTTTTTATTTTGATGAGGTACCAATAGTTCATGTTTTATTTTAATCTCCTTGCCTTTTGTGATGTGTCGAGTAAGAAATTCCTGCAGTTGAGGTCAAAGAGGTTGTTTCCTGCTTTCTCCTCTAGAGTGTTGATGATTTCCCGTCTCACATTTAGGTCTTTCATCCATTTTGAGTTTACTTTTGTGTATGGTCTAAGAAAGTGGTCTAGTTTCATTCCTCTACATGTTGCTGTCCATTTCTTCTAGCACCATTTGCTAAAGAGACTGTCTTTTTTCCATTGAATACTCTTTCCTGCTTCATCAAAGATTAGTTGGCCCTACATTTGTGGGTCCAATTCTGGCTGCTCTATTCTATTCCATTGGTCTATGTGTCTCTTTTTGTGCTAATACCATACTGTCTTGATGATTACAGTTTTGTAGTAGAGGCTAAAGTCTGGGATTGTGATGCTTTCTGCTTTGGTTTTCTTCTTCAATATTACTTTGGCTGTTCAGGGTCTTTTGTGGTTCCATACAAATTTTAGGATTGTTTGTTCTAGCTTTGAGAAGAATTCCGTACATCAGGATTTTAAATTTAACCTAGTTTGGTGCTCAGGAAATCTTTATTCCCCAGGATAGCGTCCTACAGGAGGGTTAGAGGATACTGGTAGGTACACGTTGCTTTTGTAAAATGGCAGAAGGATAACTGTGAAGGAAACAGTAATAATAGATAGCCTGCCTTTGTGTTACAGGCATCTTTTCAGGCAGATCCATTTTAGGAAAGCAGAGAATCTGGAAATCTATTGCCTTAAAACTATTTGTTATTACATTCCTCTTGGGAAACCTTCTTTTTTTTATATGTATATATATTTATTTATTTCTAGGAAAGAGACAGAGAGAGACAGCGTGAGCAGGGGAGGGTCAGAGAGAGAGGGAGTCACAGACTGAAACAGGCTCCAGGCTCTGAGCTGGCAGTCAGCACAGAGCCCGACGCGGGGCTCGAACCCACGAACCGCGAGATCATGACCTAAGCGAAAGTCGGACGCTTAACTGACTAAGCCACCCAGTCGCCCCTTGGGAAACCTTCTTGTACAACCCAGCCATATCACAGATCACACCCTTTGACTCTGTGAAATTCCATTTCTGTGGGTGTTCCCCAAGAAAATAATTCAAGAGGAAAAGATGCCTACAGATATCCCTAGCAGCAAAGTTCATGACAAAGAAAACCTAGAAATGACCCAGTACCCTATAATGGAGGAACAAATAGATTGTATCTTAATGGAATGGGTCATTTTACAATTTTAATTTAAAAATTTATATATTGGGGCGCCTGAATGGCTCAGTATATGGCGCCTGAATTGAGCATCTGACTTTGGCTCAGGTCATGATCTCATGGTTGTGGGTTCGAACCCTGCGTCAGGCTCTGTGCTGAATGCTTGCTCAGAGCCTGGAGCCTGTTTCAGATTCTGTGTCTCCTCTCTCTGCCCCTTTCCTGCTCGCGCTCTGTCTTACTCTGTCTCTCAAAAATAAATGAGTGTAAAAAAAATTTTTTTTAATAAAAGATTAAAAAAATAAAAATTTATATATAAACTACGATGTTACAGGAAGAGGTAGTGAACAAGAATTAAGAAAGCATGAAGGAATGAAATGTACTGTTAGACTATAGTAAGAAATTTGGAGTGATAATTAAATTTTTTAAAAATTTGATTCTTTAGATTTAACAATAACAAAAATAAAGCATTATAGCAAGTGTACTCTGATTATAACTGTATAGAATTTTGGTTTTGTGTGTTAAGGGACAAAAGAAGATAAAGATGTAAATGGCTGATACTGGAAGATTAAGAGGATAATTATCTTTTTATTCCTTTGTGCTTTAAAAAAATATTTGTATAATTCTGAATAGAATACAAATTGGAGGTTCACCTGGGTGCTTCAGCCAAGTTAAATGTCCAACTCTTGATTTCTGCTCAGGTCATGATCTCATGGTTGTGAGATTGGGCCCCGTGTCATCTGTGCTATCCGTACAGAGCCTGCTTGGGATTCTCTCTCCCCCTCTCACTGTGCCTCTCTTCTGCTCATGCATACTCTCTCTCTCTCAAAATAAATAAACTTAAAAAAAAAAATACAAATTGAAAAAGTAGATATCAAAACTGTTTGTGTGGTGAGGTCAAAGGTGACATACCTTTTTTAAAATTTTATTTTGAGAGAGAGAGGGTGCAAGTGAGTAAGGAATAGAGAGAGAGGGAGACAGAGAATCCCATGAGGAGCAGGGAGTGAGAGAGAGAAGTGGGGCTCACCCAGTGTGGAGCTCGAGCTCACCCAATGCAGGATTCGAACTCATGAATCATGAGATCATGACCTGAGCCAAAGTCTGATGTTTAACTGACTGAGCCACTCAGGCACCCCAATATACCTTTATTTTTCAAATTTCCTAAAATAAAAATTAATAAAAGAGAGAGTTTGATAAGGAAAGAGTTTCATCTCCATTTGTATGGTACTTTTCCTGCCCTGAGCAGGGGTCATGGGTTCTTTCTCTGTGAGATTATAATCACACTAATAACCAGCATTTATTGAACATCTGTCAATGCCTGGTAATCTGTCTGACACATGGAGGTGATAAATTAAATATTTATGAGCAAATGATTTATGTGCCAAGCACTTTACACAGAATTATCACAATACACTGAGGCAAATGTTTCTTTAAAGACGAAGAAAGGAGGCTTAGATATGTTTAGTTTGTTTATTCATTTATTCACCAGTATTTGAATGCTTGCTGTGTTCCAGGACCTGTCCTCATGTAGTTTATAGAGGGTAAAACACAACAGAAAAAAATAAAACAGACAAATGCATAAGTTACAATGAAGGAAACAGATGAGAGGCTGAGAGAAAATGTTGGATGGGGACCTCACTTGAGAGAAGGCCTCTCAGAGATGTGATCATAAAGCCGATACTTCAAGAATCAGATATGGGCAAGGATGTTCCAGACAGAAGAAATATCATGTGTGAAAGTCCCAAGACAGGAAAACAGTGGGTGTTTATCAGAAACAAAGAAAAGCGATATGGCCACAATCCAAGGGAGGGAAAGATCAATCAATGGAGGTCAGCAGTGCCCAGATCATGCAAGGCTTTGAGGGCCACAGGGAAGTGTCTTGACTTTATGCCGAACCCATGGGAACCCCTGAGGTCTGGTGTATGCAGTAAGGCAGTTACTTTGGTTGCTTGGCGAGAGTGGCATGAGGGCAAGTGGTGGGAGCAGAGAGAAGACTGTGGAGGTCATCCTGGTATGAGATGGCTGGTGACCAGACCAGGTGGTGGCACTGGAGATAAAGCGAGATAAATCTTGATGTTTTGGAAAATGGAATTGACAGGAGTTGCTGACGGAATGGATGTGGGGGTGGGGCAAAGGGAGGAGTCAAGGATGACCCCCATTTGCGAAGTGCCATTCACTAAGAAGGGAGAGGTGATGGTAGGGAGGCAATTTTGTAGGAAAGTGAGGGAACCAAGAATCCTGTTTGGGAAATGTTAAGTTTGTTCTGTCTGTGAGTCATCCATAGATGTCAAAAAAAAGTCAGCTGTTGCCCTGTAAGCTTGTGTTAATAGCTACTTAGCAATAGCTAGTAAATTATAAATGCATATATTTTTGGACCCAGCAATCCTAATTCTGTACATTTGTCTTAAAGTTACAGGTAAATTTGCAGGTTTGAGGTAACATATGTACAGTGTTATTTACTACCCTGTTACTTGTTACAGCAAATAACAAAATATTGGAACCAATCCAACCAGCTGTTAAGAGGGAACTAATTAACTTATGGTCAAAGCAGTGGAATACTATGCAACTATATAATAAGAGGAGGGAGTTTTGTATGTACTTAACATGGAAAAATCAAAACCTATTGTTATTGAAAGTGCAGAAGAGTATATTTAATAAGCTATTTTTTATGTGGGAAAAATAGTCTATACTCACATATATTTATGTTTATAAACTAATACAAATTGATTTGGGGTATAGGGTAGGAGTGAGACTTAGTAAAATCAGTTTCCTATTCTTAAAATTCTGAACAAGATGGCTATTTAAAAACCATTGTGGACAGCATTGACAGAGCAGAGACTTTGAATAAAACCTCTCTGCCTCATAATAACTTAATGAAATACTTGGTATTTTGCATCGGATAGATAAGGCTCGGAGAAGGTAAGTGTCTGGCCCAAAGCCACACAATGAATAAATGGCCAACTCAGGTTAGATTGCAGGCTCTTTTGGCCCCAGAGCTTATGCTGTCTCTTCTCTGAAGTTGTATGTGGGTTTGGTGCATGGAGTTTTTTTGTATGTGGGTTTTTATGCCTGGTGGCTATCTGCCTGACAACTCCTTGTCTCCTATAGAGCCTCATTGGGGACATTGATAATGCCATGAGGACCTTCCTCAACTATTACACTGTATGGAAGCAGTTTGGGGGGCTCCCAGAATTCTACAACATTCCTCAGGGATACACAGTGGAGAAGCGAGAGGGCTACCCTCTTCGGCCAGGTAAGCAGTATCTCTGGCCCATCACCACCTGCAGGCTCTTGTTCTCTGAACCCCAAATCCTCATGTTTCTATGAGGCTCGATGCCTCACAAGTGCTCACAAGTTCATTTTTCCTGTTATGGTTCCAGTGGCTCTGGGTAGTTTTCCTGGTAGGACTTATTTCTCCTCATATTTTTGGATAAGGAAACTGAAGTGTAGTGGGCTGAACTGACTTGCCCAGGGCTAAGTATAGGAGGTAGGACTGGAACCCAGGCCACATAACTAAATCTTAGGCTCCTTCAAACTCAGGCAAGTGAGTGCAAAGGCAAGAGCCAGTTTGACGCCTTTTGAGTTCCTGCCATCAGGATTTCAGAAGTGTAGACAAACTTCCTAAGTCACTGGTTCAGGTGAATTGTGCTTCTGTAGTATAGAATGTTAGAACTCTGGAATGGACTTTAGGAATGAATCATCCGCTCTTGTCCACCACCCCATTTGCAGCTCAGAAAGCAAGGTGCAAAGAAGGAAGGTATTACACACTTGATAACTGTCTTAAAGTTCCTTTCCAGCCCTGATCTTCTGATTCACTTCAGGAAAGTTAAACATGTGAGGAGGAGAAGGGAAAGGGGGCCGGAGGAAGGAAGCTTAGTCAGCACACACAGTCATCCCCCACCCCAAAGTGGGTCACATTTCCATTGTTAGACTCTTCCCACCTTCCCACCTGAATGCCTTTGAGCTGTGGGACAGGCCTTCTGGTGGCTTCTGGCCATTCTGTCCCCCTCCCCCACCCTCCCCCGCAACCCCATTTCCTTCCTTCTCTAGATCCAGATATTGTTGTGGGAATTGAGGAAGGGGGAACAGAAGAGGAAGTAGAACCAGTAACTGAAAAGAATAAATTAGTCACTTTGATTCCTAGAGGCTACTGTTCTTGGTATCTCTCATGTGTTTATTCTCATGGCTTTTTTGTTTTCATTTTTGTTTTTAAGAGAAAGCTCTCAGAAAGTGTTGTACCCAGTGTTACCAACAGATAAAACGAAGACAGTTTGGGACTAAAAGTAGGACATAGGCTTGTGCATTCTCAGAGTTAGACGGGAACTGAGAAGCCTTCTAACTGGGATCGCCCTGTCATCGCCCTGGCAAGTGGTTTTCTAGTCTTGGTTCAGTTAGCACCAGTGACAGGGAGCTCACTACTTACAGAGGCACCAGGTTTCATTTGCAGGATAGGCTGGCAGGAAGGCATCAATGTAAAGTAAGGCACCACAGCCAGGAATCCAATAATGCCTTAGTCCAGTCACCCTTCCTACCCTGAAACAATAGTGAATGGGAGATGAAGTATTCCTCTTTGATTAGAGTGGCCAATGTGTTACGCTCTGGTACATGTATCTGGTCAGGAGTATTGAAACACAGAACCTAGCCGAAAGGTCTCTGAGGGTTTTTACCTCCCCCTAAATCCAAATCTAAGCCTTGAGCTGTCACCCTGTTTTAGAGAGTTGGCCAATAAAAAGAAATTACAGCAGTGATAGCATACGTAGGCCCATGTGTGAGGAAGAGAAAACAAGATGGCTGGCCCTGGGTGCACTGAGCCAGCCAGCTGCGAGCAGCAGAAGAGGCTTCCCGGGAGCACTATCTTTTCTTTCTTTGAATTTAATTTTTTTTAATGTTTGTTTATTTTTGGAGAGAGACAGAGCATGAGCGGGGGAGGGGCAAAGAGAGAGGGAGACACAGAATCTGATGCAGGCTCGAGGCTCTGAGTTGTCAGCACAGGGCCTCATGTGGGGCTCCAACTCGTGAACCGTGAAATCATGACCTGAGCTGAAGTCAGATGCTTAAACGACTGAGCCACCCAGCCACCCCTCTTTTCCTTCTTTGAACACACACAGTGTGTTCACTTACAAGTAAATGTACTCCAATCTGTGTCTTAGAAATGAACAGTTAGATCAGCAAATTGTCTGTAGACCTATGGGGTAAAGGGAGGGATAGGTGGGAGAGAACTGGGAGACAGGCAGAAGTTTTTTTTCTGAAAGGAAGAAATAGAATTTTCAGTAATAAATCAAAAGGGAGAAAAGTGCTGGTCAAGGCCCAGGAGGAAGCAGTGAAGGAGATTGGGAGGAGACATTGGTCTAGGAAGGAGAGAGTTCTCTCCTCTCTGAGAAAAGACAGGTAGAAAACTAGAAACGTCTATTGAGCTGTAGCTTCCACCCACTGGGGCCACCCTCGAAGTTGAGTCTTTCGTTCCCATACTAGCCCTTCAGATATTTGAAGTAAATTTAGCTTCCCAGGTTTTCTTTTCTCCGGAATAAGCTTTCTCTTTGGGACAAACTCCTATTGGCTAATATTCATCTGAAAATGGGGCCCACGCCTGTCAAATTCCAGTTGTGGTTGTAGAATAAGACAAGACTATTGCCTTGTTCTGGGCCCAGTGAACTGGTGGTGGCTGTTTCTTTGTTAGATTGAAGATTGGCTCTTGAATATCTTAACCTTCATTTTTTTGTCCATCCTATCTCAGAAAGGACCTCATAATGATGGGCCTATACTCTTTAAGTTTTAGGATTAGGTTAGGCTGTTAGTGACAGAAAATGAGTAGTGTTTAATTAAGATAGACATTTCTTTCTCTCTCACTTTTGGCCTTCTATGGCTCTCTAAGGTTTCAGGGACCTTAATCCCACACTTGGTTGCTGGGAATAGTTGTCAGTCTAAGCAGTTGTATGCTTGGCTATAGTTAAGGATTCTGTTACTAAGGAAGAAGGAGGGGACAAATACGGGGAGACAGGGAGCAGCCTCTGCCACCTCTCCATCCCAGAGCCTAGCTGACTGTCTTTCCCTTAGGATGGGAGTCCATGGTCAGTTACAATGCTGATCTCCACTAAGCTTCAGGCTTTGGGTATATTGGCTCTGAAAACTCAGCATTGAGTTGTCCTATGTTCTTCCTGGTTGGGGCCCTGTGGACAGGGTACGGAGGGGAGGAGTCTCACCCCCTGAGGTGGGCCGGGAGCCTTCCCTGCTCAGCCTCTGGATGAGAAGGGTCTGCCTTGGACTTTACAGAACTCATTGAGAGCGCAATGTACCTCTACCGTGCCACGGGGGATCCCACCCTCTTAGAACTTGGAAGAGATGCCGTGGAATCCATCGAAAAAATCAGCAAGGTGGAGTGTGGATTTGCAACAGTAAGTGTTTCCACGGGCCCAAAAGTTGAGAAATGTCTCCCCCTGCTGATAGCAAGACTCTGGAATATTAGCACTGAAGGGACCTTAGAGATATATGCATACCTTTATTTTATAGATGGCAAGACTGAAGAACAGAGAAGCCAAGAGCCTTGCTAAAGGTCAAAAGCTAGTAGAGGTGGAGCTAAGGGTTCATTCTCAAGGATCTTGACTCTATGCTGTCATTGTGTCTGCACCAGGGGTCCTCAAACTGTGTTATAAGCTACTGTACAGGGTGAATTTTGTGAGAAGTTTTGTGGAAAGGCCTATTAGGTGGATTTTAAAAGGGAAATGCAAAGTCCCATGGCCTTATATTCAAACCTGGGAGTCCTTAATGAAACTGACCCACTGGTTTCACAGATGTTCATTGAATGTCTTCGATGCACCAGGCACTGTGGTTGGCCCCTGGTTCTAGCAATGAACAAAGAACGAGCCCCTGAGCTGACATTTTATTAAGAAAAACAACGAATGTGTATCTGGAAGACAGAAAGAAAGCCAGTATGGCTGGAGTAACATGAACTCGGAGGAAAGGGGAAGAGATCATGTTCCAGAGGGAGGCAGGGGCTATATATGTAGGGTTTTGTATAAGCTGTGGGGGAGAATTTGCATTTTGTTCTGCTTAGAATGAGAAGCCTTGGTAGGATTCAGGTCAGAGCAGTGACCTGATCTGATTTGTGGTTTAGAAAGATCACTCTGGCTACTCTGTGGAAAGGGGATTGAAAGGGTCAAGGGGAAGAGCCATGTCACATCCTTAGAGGACTCAAGCAGGCAAAGATGTAAATAAACAATCATTACAGATAAGTGAAAAACAGACGTGTAAGAAAATTGTCTGGAAGAAAATTCACCAAAAAGTCTACAGAGGATTTTTAGGGTATGGGATTAAAAACAGACTCCCCCAAAAAATCTCTCTTTCTAAAAATTTTGTATTGTGGTTATATTCTGGAAGTAGAATATATATACATCTATTTAAAGAAAAGACCTATATAGAGGGAAAATAAAGCAGTGATCTGTTTTAGTTTCTAAATATGTTGTATTTTGTGAAAAGCCAAAGTGGATAAGTCCATTGGGGCCTTCTTAGGAACATTTGACTGATTTCCATGAAAATGAAAACCCTCTGGAGGTCTTCCAAGGCAAATGATGGGAATAGGCGTCGAACTCCTTGGCCTTTGACAAAGAAGGCAAGAGAATGATAATTCTTGGCACATCAAGTCCATATTTTAGTCACTTTTTTTCTGTGAAAAATAGATGCCACTGCAAATTAGTTTTAAGGAAATATATGTTAAATTCTGAGATGATAAAATAAACATAGGAAGTAAACTTACTCATCCACGGCTGTAAACTTAGTATGAATTTTTCTTCATAAAGACTTCTAATTATTATGGTAGCAAAAACTTGGATGACCTAAATAAATGATGCTACATTTTTACAATGTCATTAAAGGGGATGATTAGATACGTATGTGTATGGTCACAATAAAGGCAAGTTAGTGCAGATAGAAATTGTCTTATCCCTAGGGAAGTTAGGGAAGACCTTGTGATCGGGCAGTATTTGAGCAGAGACCCAGAGTCAGGGAGGGAGCAAGCTGTAGGAAGGACGAGTGGTCCAGGCTGAAAGAACAAACAATGCAGAGAGCCCAGATGGAGTTCATGCTCTTGCTCACAGAACAGGAAGGCCATTGGCTGGACCGCAAGAACAAGGGAGGGAGCGTAAGAGAGGTCAGGGAGAGTCAGGGGTAGACTTTGGTTTTTAGTCTTCCATGAAGTGGGATGTCAACAGAGGGTTTTCAGTGGAAGCGTGACAGCTACGACTTACCCTATAAGTAAATTTTAGGGTTAAGGAGGGAAGAAGGAAGTCCTGTTGGAATTTGTGCCAATCCAGGTGAGAGTCGGTGGCCCGGGCTTGGGAAAAGGTGAAACTCTGAAATGTAGAGTGATTTTCCCAAAGGCCCTCAGCTGCTCCATGGCAGGGCAGGAACTCCTAATGCGGTCCCCTGGCCCTCTCTGCTGCCCTGTGATACCACTTCTGACTTGCTACCTTCTTCCTTGCGACAGATTAAAGATCTGCGAGATCACAAGCTCGACAACCGCATGGAGTCTTTCTTCCTGGCCGAGACTGTGAAATACCTCTACCTTCTGTTTGACCCAACCAACTTCATTCACAACAATGGCTCCGCCTTTGACGCAGTTATGACCCCCTATGGGGAATGCATCCTGGGGGCTGGGGGTTACATCTTCAACACAGAAGCACACCCCATTGACCCTGCCGCCCTGCACTGTTGCCGGAGGCTGAAGGAAGAGCAGTGGGAAGTGGAAGACTTGATGAGGGAATTCTACTCTCTCAAACGGAACAGGTCGAGATTTCAGAAAAAAACCATGAGCTCAGGGCCATGGCAGCCTCCAGCAGGGCCAGGAACATCTTCATCTGAAAACCAAGATGAGATCAGAGAAAAGAGGCCTGCCAAGCAGAAAATCCCACTCCTCAGCTGCCCGAGTCAGCCCTTTACCTCCAAGCTGGCATTACTGGGACAGGTCTTCCTGGACTCCTCATAACCACTGGATGACTTTTTTTGTTTTGTGTTTGATCTAAACTATGACAGTATCTCTGCTTTTGACTGTTCTGTTTTTCTATTTTGCATATTGGGTTGTCTCAGGAGATTTCATTCAAAGAAACTATTCATGGCTTTAAAAAAAAGTGAGTCTAATTTATTTTTCTCATACAGTTGAAGAAACAGCTGACCCATAATCAGCCCACTTCACAGATGCCAGGGGTTGATGGTTGCATCTCCCTTCTCCTGAAGGCTCCCCTCTTCCAGTATCTCTGGGGAGGGTGTTGTTAGGAATGTGTTCATCACATCTTGCCCTCCCACCCCCCCATGCTTCTGCCCCTGAACGTACCCATCTGTCTGTCCATGTAACAACAAACACTTATGAAGCACCTTTGTGCGCCAGCCCCAGCCTTAGTGTTCAGTGTGGACTAGGCAGTTTTTATTCTCGGGAAAACAAACTTCTAGCGGAGAGAAATAAATTAGTAGATATGTAAAATAGCATTGTGGGAAGTGCCACGAAGATAATGGGATGTATGCTAGAAAATAATGGGGAGGGGCACCTGGGTGGCTCAGTTGGTTAAGTGTCTGGCTTCGGCTCAGGTCATGATCTCACGGTTCGTGGGTTCAAGCCCTGCATCGGGCTCTGTGCTGTCAGCTAGCTCAGAGCCTGGAGCCTGTTTCAGATTCTGTGTCTCCCTCTCTCTCTGACTCTCCCCTGCTCACGCTGTCTCTGTCTCTCAGAAATAAATAAAATATTTAAAAAATTTAAAAAAAAATAATGGGTAGAGGAAGTCTACCTTAGGGTGGTCAGGGAAGGCCTCTGAGGAAGTGAGTTTTTAAACATTTAATTATGGAAATCTGACAATAAACAGAAGTGAGGAGAAAAGGATAATAACCCCCTATGTGCTTATCACCCAACTCTAGCAAACCCAGCTTTAAAGATGGTCAGCTCATGGTCATCTTTTTAGAATGAAATGCCAAATATCATTTCATAAGTATTTCAGAATATACCTCCAAACACACCTATGAAAATCAGTAATTCTTCCTTTATAATCTCCAAGTCTTTAATTATGTTCAACATTTTTATTGATTTATATAGTTTGTTTGAATCAGGATCCAAACAGGGTACATGTATTTTTGTAACTAGTTGATCTATCTCTGAAGTCTTCTAGTCTATAGATGTTCTCTTTCTTTCTCTGTTTTTTTCTTTTTTTTAAGTTTGTTTATTTTGAGAGAAAGAGCACATGCTCAGTCAGGGAGGGGCAGAGAGGGAAACAGAGAGAGAATCCTGAGCAGGTTCCACACTGTCAGCACCGAGCCTGATGTGGAGCTCAAACCTGCCACCCGACTGTGAGATCATGATCTGACCTAAAACCAAGAGTTGAACGCGTAACTAACTGAGCCACCCAGGTGCTCCTCTTTCTGTGTTTTTAAAAATCAATTTTATTGAGATAGGATTTACATACAGTAAACTGCACCCACTTCATACATTTTCATAAGTTTTGGCAAACTTAGACCCCTGTGTAACCACCACAATCAAGACACAGAACAGTGCTCTCCAACAGAACTTTCTGAGTTGATGGAATGTTCTCACAGAACTATTTGAAGGATTGCACTGTCCCACTGAGTAGCAACTACATGTGGCTGCTGTTGAACCCCAGAAACATGGCTTTGTGACTAAGGAACTGAATTTATTAATTTTTAGTAGACTTTATATTTTAGAAGAGTCATAGGTTCACACCAGCCTTGAGCAGAATATACAGAGATTTCTCACATCCCCCCTGGCCCTACGTCCATATAAGCTTTCCCCCATTACCAACACCCCTTATCAGAGTGGAACATTGTTACAATCGAGATTCTACATTGACATATCATTATCATCCAGAGTTTACAGTTTACATGGAGGTTCACTCTTGGTGTTGTACATTCTCTGGGTTTTGACAAATGTGTAATGACATGAAACCATTATAGTTTCATACAGAGCAGTTTCCCTGCCCCAAATTCCTCTGTGCTCTCCTGTTCATCCCTTTCTCCCCACAACTCTTGGCAACCACTAATGTTTTTACTGTTTCCATAGTTTTGCCTTTTCCAACATCTATTTTACCCACCCCCCACCTCTCCTTTGATAATCAGTTTGTTTTCTTTTTTGTTGTTGTTGTTTATTTATTTTTGAGAGAGAGAGAGCATGAGCAGGGGAGGGGCAGAGAGAGGAAGACACAGAATCTGAAGCAGGCTCCAGGCCCTGAGCTGTCAGCACAGGGTCCGACACAGGGCTTAAACTTACAAACCACAAGATCATGACCTGAGCTAAAGCCAGATGCTTAACTGATAGAGCCACCCAGCTGCCCCACAGTCAGTTTGTTTTCTATAGTTAAGAGGCTGGGGGCACCTGGGTGGTCATTCAATTGAGTGTCCAACTCTTGGTTTCGGCTCAGGTCATGATCTCATGGTTCAGGAGTTTGAGCCCCAATTTAAAATTGTTATATATTCTTGTTGGATTGTCCCTTTTAATGTTATATAGTATCCTTCTTTGTCACTTGTTATAGTCTTTGTTTTAAAGTCTATTTTTTCTAACATAAGTATTGCTACCCTGGCTCTCTTTCACATCTATTTGCATAATGAAATTTTCTCCATCCCCTTATTTTCAATGTTTATTTATTTTTGAGAGACAGAGAGACAGAACGTGAGCAGGGGAGAGGCAGAGAGAGAGGGAGACACAGAATCTGAAGCAGCCTCCAGGCTCTGTCTGAGCTGACAGCACAGAGCCCAACGTGGGGCTCGAATTCATGAACTGTGAGATCATAACCTGAGCTGAAGTCAGATGCTTAACCGACTGAGTCACCCAAGTGCCCCCTCCATTCTCTCATTTTCAATCTGCTAGTGTCTTTTGGTCTAATTTGAGTCTCAAATCAGCATATAGATAGTTTTGGTTTTTTATCCACTCTGTTACCCTATGATTTTTTATTGGAGTGTTTAGTCCATTTACATTCAAAGTAATTATTGATAAATATATATTTATTGCCATTTTCTTACTTGTTTTCTGGTTATTTATATAGATTTCTCTTATCCTTTCTTCTCTTGCTTGCTCTCTTTCATGGTTTCTTGGCTTTCTTTAGTGGTATACTAGGATTCCTTTCTCACTTCATATGTTTTTGATTTGTGGTTACCATTAGGTTTGTATATGAGATGTTCTGCATATAGTAGTCTATATTAAGTTGATGGTTTGCTTAAGCTTAAGCCCATTCTTACTCCTGTCCCTGCCATGTTTAGGTATGTAGTGTCATATTCCTTTTATTTTATACATCATTTGACTGATTTTTACAGAAATATTTATTTTTACTGCTTATGTATTTTTTTCATACTCTCACTTATGGTCTTTCCGCTTAAAGAATCCCCTTTAATATTCTTTGTAGGGCTGGTTTAGTGGTCTCCTCTAGTTTTCGTTTATCCATTTTGTTTATTTCTTCTTCTATTCTGAGTGGTAGCCTTGCTGGATAGAGTCTTCTTGGCTACAGGTTTTTCCCTTTCAATACTTTGATTATATCATACCACTTCCTTTGGCTTGCAAAATTTCTACTGAAAAATCTACTGATAGCTGTATGGGGTTTCCTTTGTATGTAGCTGTCTTCTTTTCTCTTGCTTCTTTAAAATTTTTTTCTTCAGGGTGGCTGGGTGGCTCAGTCGGTTAAGTGTATGATTTTGGTGCAGGTCATGATCTCATGGTTCGTTGGTTCGAGCTTTGTGCTGACAGCTCAGAGCCTGCAGCCTGCTTTGGATTCTGTGTCTCCCTCTCTCTGCCCCTCTCCCACTCATTCTCTCTCTCTCTCTCTCTCTCTCAAAAATAAATAAACATTTAAAAGTTTTTTTAAATAAAATTTTTTCTTCATCACTACTTTTTACCATTTTAATTACTATGTCTTTGGTAGACCTCCTTGGATTGAATTTTTAGAGGGGTCTCTGTGCCTTCTGGATCTGGACATCTGTTTCCTTCGTCAGATTAGGGAAGTTTTCAGCTATTATTTCTTCAAGTAAATTTTCTTCCCCCTTTTCTCTCTCTTCTTCTGAGAAGAGGTGTGAATGTTATGCTTGATGGAGTCATTGAGTTCCTTAAGACAGCTCAATTTGCATAATTTTCTTTCCTTTGCTCAGCTTGGTTACTTTCCATTACTATCTTCCAGGTTGTTAATTTTTTCTCTGCTTCCTCTAGCCTGCTAGTTATTACATCAAGTGTATTTTAAATTTCATTTATTGTGTTCGTCATCTCTAATCGGTTCTTTTTATCTTTGTGTTAAAAGTCTCACTGATGTCCTCCACTTGTTTCTCAAGTTCAGTGAGTATCTTTTTGACGATTGATTTAAATTCTCTATCAAGCATATTACTTATATTTATTTTGCTTTGGTCCCTTGTTGTGTTATAGTGCTATTCGTTCATTTGGGGGATATTTCTTTGTCTCCTCATTTTGTCTTTCTGTGTCTTTTTCTCTGTGTTAGTAAAGGTAGCTGTTTCTCTTGGTCTTAATAATAATAGCCGTATGAAGAACAGTACAGTATCCCCTGTTTCCCAGGGCCTGGCACTTCAGGGAGTGTCTCCTATGTGTGTTGCATGTGCTTAGCTATTGAGTCTTGGCTTCTTTTTCCTTCAGTCCGGTTGTCTGCAGAGGCTCTCTTTGCCTATTGTGGGCAGTGTTTGGTCCTCAGCATAAATGAGGCATATTTTTTTAAGTAGGCTCCATGCCCAGTGAAGAGCCCAAGATGGGGCTGAACTCAAAGCCCTGAGATCAAGATCTGAGCTGAGATCAAGAGTCAGATGCTTAACCTACTGAGCCACCCAGGCATTCCAGGGCATGTTTTAACAAGTTGTGTTGTGGTCAGCTTGAGAAATTAAGACCTCCCCCCACTGCTGCAGGAACTGTGATCCCACAAAATGTGCATCTTGGGAGATGCGGTGTTGGTAGGGTTTGCCCTGGTCTTCTGGGTGAGGAAGTGTGGAATGTGGGGCCCAGCAAGTGTGACTGAGAAGGGCAGATTCACTGAAGTGTGAGGCTTGGTGTAAGCAAGTTGGGTAGCCAGTGCCTGTGCTGCCCTGGTTCCTGCAGGTGCCTATTGTTAATGTTGGGAGGCAAGGAAGGGAAAGGGTGCCTGCCAGGTCCTTTATTCATGGACAGGTCTTCTTGTGACCCCTGTCTCTCTGGGGCATGCTCTGAGATGAACAAATCACTCTCCGTGCCATCTGATCCTGGCATTTTTCAAGCTGCTGGTTCTGCACTGTATTTGCGTGTGTTTTTTGTCCTGCTATCTCTTTAAGGGCAAAGACTCAGTTTCCTAAGGCCTCCTAGCTCTCCTAGAGCCAAGGGCAGATTTTTTAAATTCCAGGCTTTGAGTCCAATGGCTGTAGGAACTCACGCTTTCAAAGGCAAATATTATGGGGATTTGTCCTCTCTGTTTTCCATCTTTCTCCATGCCACTGTGGATGGCCCCAGTCTATTTCGCTCCCAGACTGCATCTCTACCCTTCCTACCTTCTTCACTGTGGCCTCCTCTCTATCATTTAATTGTGAGTTTTGTTCTGCCAGTCACCAGGTCATTTTCTGGGTTATTTATGCTGATGTGAGTGTTATCTAGATGTATCCCGGGATGAGGTGAGCTTAGGGACCCCCTACTCCGCCATCTTCTCAGCTGACCCTTTTTGTTTTTATTTTTTCAAGAACGAACTTTTGACTTGGTTATGCTGTCAATTATGTGTTTGTTTTCTATTGTCCTCTATTGGGCTTTTATAATTTCCTCCCTTCTACTTTCTTAGAGTGATTCTGATAAAGTTTCTGTTACTTTGGCATAACCTAGTGTGTAGGTTATCTTCCATTTGGCCCTCTGGATGTATTCTCCATCCTCTTCATCCCAAGAGAGTGAATTGTTCTCTATTCCTGCAGTCCTGCATGAACTACATCAATGGGCTCACTTGCTCTTTAGCTTCCAACCAGTTTCAGCCAGTGGGGCATCCAGACAGGAGATTGGAGGGAGAGAATAGAGTGTGCTCAAGACATGTATTCTGCTGGCTTCTTTCTGGTAGGGTTGCTTCAGGCTGGCTAGTTTCTCAGTTGAAGATCACTGTTTCTTTCAACTCTTTCTTTTCTTAATGATCACGTTTCTAATTCCTTTGTTCCCTCAGCCTAAGGATGGTAATGGCCATGCTATTACTGGCCTCAGATTACTGAGTTATCCCTTGTGGTTCTCCCACACTCTGCCCATACCTTTGTATATAGTATTTTTATTAAACCTGCCTCTAAACTTCCTAATTTGAATGAGCTATCTGTTTTCTCTCAGGTACTTGACTGATACACCAGGAGACCATTATGACTAGTGTATGTTCTTAAAGTTATCATTAACTTCACATTCTCCCGAGGGAAAAATATTAGATCAGCAAGCTTTCGGGATACACAAGATCAATTCACAAAAATCAATTTATTTCAGTACAATTGTAATTAACAATCCATAAATGAAATCGAGAAAACTGTTCCATTTACAATAGCATAAAAAGGAGTAAATTACTTGGAGATAAATTTAACAAAAGGAGTATGAGAAAAGTTATACACAGAATACTATGAAGAATTGTTAAAAGAAACTTTAAAAGGCCTAAATAAATGGAAAAATACTTCTATGTCCATGAATTAGAATACATAGTATTGGGTTTTTTTAATGTTTATTTATTCTGAGAGAGAAAGAGAGCACGAGTGGGGCAAGGGTGAAGAGAGAGGGAGACCAAGCAGGCCCTGCACTGCTAGCGTGGAGCCTGATGTAGCACTTGAATTCATGACCATGAGATCACCACCTGAGCTGGGATCAAGACCTGAGATGAGATCAAGAGTCAAGACGCTTAAGCAACTGAGCCACGCATGCTCCCCAGAAGACATTAAGATGATATTACTCTTCATAGATTCAATGTAATCTCCATCAAAATTCCAGCTGCCTTTTTTTAAGAGAAATTGACAAGCTGATCCTAAAATTCATATGGAAATTCAAAGGACCCAGAATACCCAAAACAGTCTTGACAAATGTGAGAAACAAGCCCACTGCTCCCAATCAAAGGAGGGATGCAGAGACTTAGAGTACAGTGAAGCGAGGCTTTAATCAATGTTCTTGCAAGAGCTGGTGTCTGATGGACAGGCACACTTAAGGCAGTTACGGTAGGCAATTTATCTCCCAGTGTGAAGTCCCTCCCCTGATTCCTCACTGGCCAAGTACTACAGAAGTTACACCCTTACCTGGAAGTTGCTTATGCCTACCTAAGGTAAAAAAGTGGTCTGATTAGAACAAATGTACACTTCTTGAGTGACACAGAGACTTCAGTTCTTGGGTGCATGCTCATTGCAAAGCCCATTGAAAAATAAGCCTGTGAAATGGAGAAGGAAAGAAGAACCAGGAAGTGAAATGTCTAAGGGTTTGGGACTCCACTGTAGGGGGAGGGGACTTCGTACATATTCCAATTGGTTGTAAACCTATCGGTAACTAGAAAGCACATTTTTATTTGATATTTCTGAAAATTAATCTCACTTCTCACACAAAGAAGAACTAAGTTGGAGGATTTATACATCATGATTTCAAAACTTGCTACAAAGGTACAACGATCAAGACAGTGTAGTATTGGCAAAGGATAGACATATAAATTGATGGAATAGAACCAAGAGTCCAGAAATAAACCCAGAGTCCAGAATCAAGGATCTAGAAATATTTATGGTCAGTTCATTTGGAAAAGGTGTCAAGGCAATCCAATGGAGGAACAAATTTTAAACAAATGCTGCTGGGCCAACTGGATATCTACCTGCAAGAGAAAGATTTCGGACCCTATTTCACATCACATAAAAAACTCAGCACCTAGGTGTGGCTCAGTCGGTTAAGTGTCTGACGTCGGCTCAGGTCATCATGCTCTCACAGTTCGTGGGTTTGAGCCCAACGTCAGGCGCTCTGTGCCAACAGCTTAGAGCCTGTAGCCTGCTTCAGATTCTGTGTACCCCTCTCTCTCTGCTCCTCCCCTGCTCACACTCTCTCTCTGTCTCTCTTTGTCTCTCAAAAATAAGAATGATAAAAAATAAAACAAAGGACACTATCAATAATGTGAAAAGACAACCTATAGAGTGGGAGAAATATTTGCAAATAAAAATATCTGATGAGGGTCTAGTATCCAGAATATGTAAAGAGTTCTTACAATTTAACAATAAAAAGACAACCTAATCAAAAAATAAGCAAAAGTGATAAACATTTCTCCAGATAGGTATCCAGATAGCCCATAAGCACATGAAAAGATGCTCAGCATAACTAGTCATTAGAGAAATGCAAATTAAGACCAAATGAGGTACCACTTCACACCCACTAGGATGGCATCTTATTCTGCTAGGGCTGCTATAACAAAATAGCATAAACAGAATGGCTTATAAACAACAGAAATTTATTTCTCACAGTTCCGGAGGCTAGAAAGCCTAAGATCAAAGTGCTGACAGATTCAGTGTCTGAGAAGCGCCTACTGCCTAGATGACCATCTTTTCACTGCAACCTCACATCTCAGAAGAGATGGGGCCTCTTTTATTAGGGCATTTATCCCATTGATGAGGTCTTTGCCCTCATGACCTAATCACCTCCCAGCAGGTCTGTCTCTTAATACCATCATCTTGGGGGTTAAGATTTCAACATTTGAATTTTGGGAGGACATAAACAATCAGTGCACTACAGATGGCTATAATAAACAACATGGACAAACAAATGTTATCATGGGTGAAGAATGTGGAACCTTCACACATTGGTGGTGGGAATGTAAAATGGGGCAGCTGGTTTAGAAAACAGTTTGGCAGTTCCTCAAAAAGTTAAACATAGATTAACCATGTGACCCACCAATTTCACTTTAGATATATATGTATGCCCAAGAGAAATGAAAACATATGTCCACATGAAAATTTGTACACCGGGTACTGGGTGGCTCAGTTGGTTAAGCATCCGACTTCAGCTCAGTACATGATCTCACAGTTCATGGGTTCAAGCCCCCCACCAGGCTCTGTGCTGACAATGCCTGGGATTCTCTCTCTCTCTCTCTTTCTCTCTCTCTTTCCCTCTCTTTCTGTCCACACCCCCCACCCACCCTGCAACTTCCACACACATGCACTCTCTCTCTTTCTCTCTCAAAATAAATAAATAAATTTAAAAAAAATCTTTAAAAAAAACCTTGTACACCAAAGGTAGAAAAAACCCTAATGCCCATCAACTGACCCATGAGTAAACAAAATGTAGTATATTCATATAATGAAATATTATTCAGCTGCAAAAAGAAATGAAGTGCTGATGGGGTGCCTGGGTGGCTCAGTCGATTAAGCGTCTGACTTCAGCTCAGGTCATGATCTCACGGTTTGTGGGTTCGAGCCCGCGTTGGGTTCTGTGCTGACAGCTCAGAGCCTGGAGCCAGTTTTGGATTCTGTGTCTCTGCCCTTCCCCCACTCATCCTCAGTCTCTCTCTGTCTCAAAAATAAATAACTATTAAAAAAATTTAAAGAAATGAAGTGCTGACAAATATGGCAACATGGATAAACCTTGAAAATATATGTTAAGTGGAAGAAGCCAGACACAAAAGGCCCACATATTGTATTATTCCTTTTATATGAAGCCTCAAGCATAGACCAATCCATAGAAACAGAAAATAAATTGGTAGTTGCCAAGGACCAGGGTGAGGGGAATGAGGATTTACTCCTAGTGGGATATGTGGGGATTTTTGGGGGATAATAACAATGTAACAGAATTAGATAGTGATGATTGTTACAGAGCTTTGTGAATATACTAAAAAACACTGAATTGTACAGTTTAATAGGGGGAGTTTTATGCATATGAATATCTTAATTTTTAAAAAGACAAACAAAAGGAAAAAATAAAGAACATACATACAACCCTTTACAAAGCAGCCCCAGATTGCAAGCACAATGTGGTCTAAATACATACTTGGAAAAAATATTCCAAAAAAAACCCCACCTAAAAACCATTCTGCATGCAGAAAGGCAAGCCCTTGTTTATATATTTTTAAAACAAACTTTCTTGCTACATTAACAGGCTAGAGCCTTAGAACAGTGTTTTTGAGACTTGGTTTATAACCCTTTAGTGGGTCAAGAAATAAACATTAATGTGTCACGACTAAGTTTTAAAATAATGAAATTGGGGTGCCTGGATGGTTCAGTTGGTTAAGTGTCCGACTTTAATTCCGGTCATGATCTCATGGTTCTTGGGTTCAAGGCCGGCATTAGGCTCAGTGCAGACAGCTCAGAGCCTGGAGCCTGCTTCAGATTCTGTGTCTCCCTTTCTGCCCGTCCCCAGCTCACACTCTGTCTCTCGTTGTCTCTCTCGCAAAAACAAACAAACATTAAAAAAATTTTTTTAATAATGAAATAGGATGCATTAGAAAATATTAGAGTGTGTCACATTGGTCTTTGGCAAGAACCAAGGACATTGGCACAATACTAAGGCTAATTGCTTCATGTTGTGGGAAAGAGACAGAGAGGAGATGTGAAACACACACACTGGTTCAAAGCAGATTGTTTTACTCAGCACATTGGCATCTAACTTGATTTTTCTGGCATATGATTGTCAATATGACCATCACCCGATAATGGGAGAATCAAGCCTTTTTAAATGTTATATCATAATTTGAAATTAGTTGTGAACTGAAGTGAGGGAGAATTTTATTCATTTTTGGCAACATTGTCATGACTTTCAACTGATTTTGGTTAGGAATTTACAGCGTAGTTCTTCAGAAAGTGCATAATCTGGAAAATGTCCAATGTGTCACAAATGCAGCATTTTAACTGAATTAGTCCAAATTGCCCTTTTTTTAATAGTTTATTTTTGAGACAGAGAGAGACAGAGCACGAGTGGGGGAGAGGTAGAGAGAGAGGGAGACACAGAATCTGAAATAGGCTCCAGGTTCTGAGCTGTCAGCACAGAGCCTGATGCAGGGCTCGAACCCACAAATCATGAGATCATGACCTGAGCCGAAGTTGGACGCTCAACCGACTGAGCCACCCAGGCGCCCCTCCAAACTGCCCTTTAACGAGTTGTTTTAATGCTACAAAAAACAAGAATGAAAAGGTGAAAAATACGGGATGAGCGAATAAGGATATTAGGGAAAGTATCGATGTTAATCAGCAGTGACTTCATTTGCACCTCATTAAAAAGAAAGAGTCAATGTAGGACAGCTTTTAAAAATAACAGCTTTGTCAAGTGTGCAGCCCAACAAAATGACATATACTGATGGATTATCTGTAATAATATTTTTGAAAATGAAAGCTTAACAACAAAATGACATATTTGTAATAATATTCTTTTTTAAAAAATATTTTTAATGTTTATTTATTTTTGAGAGAGAAACAGAGAGAGAGAGAGAGACCCAACCTGAGCAGGGAGGAGCAGAGAGAGAGGGAAACACAGAATCTGAAGCAGGCCCCAGACTCCGAGCTGTCAGCACAGCTGACATGAACCCACCAAACTGGGAGATCATTGGACGCTCAACCACTGAGCCACCCAGGTGCCCCTTGTAATAATATTCTTGGAAATGAAAGCTTAATGCCATGAAAATTAAAAAGATACTTGGGGGGGGCGTTGCCTAGGTGGCTTAGTTGGCTGGTCTTGATCTCAGGGTCATGAGTTTAATCTCCTTGATGCGTTCTGCNTCAGATTCTGTGTCTCCCTCTCTCTCTCTGTCCCTCCTCATCTCCCCCACTCTTGCTCTCCCTCAAAAATCAAACATTTAAAAAATTTTTCTAAACTGGGAAACATTACATACTGAATTAGTCCTTTGAATCTTAAAAAATACATATACATGCAATGTGATGGGCACATTTTCTGAGCCATGATGTAACAGTCAATGAGAAAGCTTCATTATCACTGTATTGGGTTATATAATGCATGCCTAAAGAGAAAATTGCTCACAAGGCTCCTGGAAAAAAAACAAAAAAACAAAAAACATTATCCTTCTGGCATGCATTTTGGTGTGTACAGTTTTTATGGTAAATCAATTGATAAAAATATGTCTTAGAAATAATCTCTCCTTGAATCTGTACTGTTGCAGAATTTTAGAAACATTGTCTATTATGCTGTGGTGATCTGGTATTGATTTTGTGAGCCAAAAAAAGTCGAAAAAGACAAGTTAAAACTTGTACAACATTTAGTTGTGCCTGAGAGGAGTTTGGGTAAGGCCATGCTAAGGAGGGTCTTGTTATGTTTAGTTAACCTCCTGACACAAACTGGATTAAAAATATTTGCAGAATTGAAAAGTGCAATTTTGGTCACTATAAATCAATCTGCAAAAATTGAAACTATAACAAAACTATTTAAAAATTGTTTAGAAGTCACTGGGTGTTGTATGTAAGCCAATTTGACAATAAAGTATATTAAAAATTGTTTAGAAGCTGGGGCGCCTGGGGGGCTCAGTCGGTTAAGCTTCTGACTTCAGCTCAAGTCTTGATCTCACGGCTGCTGAGTTCGAGCCCCACATCAGGCTCTGTGCTGACAGCTCAGAGCCTGGAGCCTGCTTCGGATTCTGTGTCTCCCTCTCTCTCTGCCCCTTCCCACTCACACTCTGTCTCTCTGTCTCTCTCTCTCTCTCAAAAATAAATAAACATTTAAAAAAAAAATAAAAATTGTTTAGAAGCATCTAAAATCAGTATTAGTTGGTACACTCTTTTATATGTTGTAAATCTTTGGACAACAAAGAGATTCTGCTGAAATTCATGTATGTATTGAAAGAAAAAACAGTGGAGGCTGTTAACTTTACTAAAAGAAGCTGAAAAAAATAGTCAATTCCTTGAAATAGAAAAACAGCTTTTTCAGGGGTTAGAGCTGACCACACCACTTAGTTTTTCATACAAAAGTTAGTTGGTCATCTTAAAAGAAAGTTGAAAGCATTAAAAGAATACAATAATGAAATCTCTATTTTTCTAGCTGAAAAGCGATCTCCTTTGGAAGATCTTTTCAAAGTCATTTTTTGAGTAACAATGTGGGCCTATTTAACTGAGTTTTATAAAAACATTCTTAGAAAATTCAGTTTGAGTGTTTGTGGGAAAGTTGTTCCAATATTTCAAGCCTTTCCGGGCTTTCCAAATGGCATTACTGCTGCGCAAGCAAGGTTTCGATACATATGCCACTGGTCCCATGATTCTCAAATGTGGTCCCTGGAGCAGTAGCAGCTGCAGCATTTGCTGGAGAACTTGCTACAAATAGAAACTCTTGGGCCCCACCCCAGGCCTTCTGAATCAGAAACTCTGTGGGTGGGAGCAGCAATATGTGTTTTTAAAAGCCTTCCAAGGTAAAAAAAAAAAAAAAAAGCCTTCCAGGTAATTCAGATATAAACTAAACTCAGATATAGGAATTAGGGTACTAGATGTTCTCAACATCATTGCAACAAATTGATGAGACTTCGTTAATGAAAGCAGTTTGAATTAAATGAAATGAAATTAGAGATTTTTGTGGGATCTCACCTCCTGCGTTGGTATTTGTGTTCTGTTTGTCTCTCAGTGTCAGTGGGAGAATGTTACTTCTTTTTCTGGTCTTTGGAAGAAATATTGATTGAATTAAATGAAATGAAATTAGAGATTTTTGTTGCATCTTACCTCCTTTTTCATCATCAGGTCCGTTCTAATTGGATTGATTGCTTTCTAGGACTGTGGCACAACAGTCAAACTGAGATTTCTTTTCATGTACTCCAATTTAAAGAACAAAAAACGATGGTTATCTAAGATGTTAATATTAGGGGAAGCCGGGTGAAGTGTGTAAGAGAACTATCTGTACTCTCCTTGCAACTCTTCTATAAACCTAAAATTATTCCAAATAAAAAATAAAAAATAAAAAAACAGAAAACCGTATTAATCATCCACTTATTCATCAAGCTCCACTCAAAAGGATTTTGGGTTGTTTGTAAGGCTCAAATCCACCCAAAAGTTAGAACCATCTATGAGGAGGTTCTGAAGAATTGTGGTAAAGGCTCAGAGACAGTGGATTTTACTTAGGTCTTTTTTCTTCCTTTCTTTCTTTTTTAATATGTACATCATTTTTAAAGGTTTATCTTTTTTTAAAAAATATTTTTATTTATTTCTAGGAGAGAGAGAGACAGCGTGAGCAGTGGAGGGTCAGAGAGAGAGGGAGTCACAGACTGAAACAGGCTCCAGGCTCTGAGCTGGCAGTCAGCACAGAGCCCGACGCGGGGCTCGAACCCACGAACCGTGAGATCATGACCTAAGCGAAAGTTGGACACTTAACCGACTAAGCCACCCAGGCGCCCCTAAAGGTTTATCTTTAAATGTTTATTCCTTTTTTGAGAGAGAGAGGAGAGAGACAGAGCATGAGCAGAGGAGGGGCAGGGAGAGAGGGAGACAGAATCCAAAGCAGGTTCCAGACTCTGAGCTGTCAGCACAGAGCCCGATGCAGAGCTCAAACTCACGAACCATGAAATCATGGCCTGAGCTGAAGTCAGATGCTTAGCTGACTGAGCCACTCAGGCACTCTGGTGTTTCTTTCTTTGGAAAGACATTCTTTAGGGTTGTTTCCAAAAAAATATTTCAAAAAGGGATCGATTCTTTACAACTTTATTGGAATAATTGTACAATTCAAGGAAACAAGGCTTTGAATATGTTTTGAATGATATTTATGTGTGTGTGGAGGGGTGGTAATCTGATTGCTTTGTCCTTCCATCAGATGCAATCTACCTAGGAAGGGAAGAAACAACCAGGACTAATAACAGAACAATACTCCCAAAGTTCATGAGCAAAGGTCAAGCTGTGAGAGTCTGACAAGAAATGCTTCCAGAGTTCTGAAAAGGGCAGGAACTTAGTCTTAAAGGAAATGTGGGATTTGCAGGATCCTACCGTTAGCAGGACAGGGCGCCTGTGAGGATCCCAGTCTCCCTGAAACATGGAGGACATGTGGAAGAGCTGTGGGGATTAGGGTTGAATATTTAGGAGCATAGCTGGATGGTGCAAAGCCAGTTGAAAGTTGTTGAAATTTACATATTCTTGGACAGAAAACTTACACGATAAAAATAATGTAATAATAATTTTAGTGCTTATTTTGTGCCAGGCCCTGTGTTAAGCGCTTTATATTTCTTTTTTTTTTTTCTTTTTTAAAAATTTATTTATTTTTGAGAGAGAGTCCACGAGCCAGGGAGGGGCAGAGAGGGGGGAGGACGGAGGATCTGAAGTGGGCTCTGGGCTGACAGCAGCGAGCAGAATGTGGGGCTCAAAGTGACAAACTGGAGATCAAGACCTGGGCTGAAGTCGGACGCTTAACCAACTGAGCCACCCAGGTGCCCAAGTACTTTATATTTCTTATCTTATATGCAACTTACAACAATCCATTGAAGTATTTTCTCCATTTGCACACAAGCAAATTGAAGCTACAGAAAATTAAGTAGGTAGTTAGTTCTCTTTTATCCTGAGTTTCACTTTTCACCGGTTCAGTTATTGGTGGTCAACTGCAATCAGGAAGCAGATGGTCCTCCTCCTGAGTATCTTGAGGATCGTCAGGTCAATAATGGCCTGATGCTATGCGACTGTGCTTCACTTCATCTCATCACATAGGCATTTTATCATCTCACATCATCACAGGAAGGGTGAGTATAGCACAATACAATATTTGAGAGAGATTACCTTCACATAAGTTTTATTTCATTGTTATTATAATTGTTCTATTTTATTACTGCTTATTGTTGTTGATCTCTTACTGTGCCTGATTTATAAACTAAACTTTACAATAGGTGTGTATGTATAAGAAAAACAACATAATATGTATAGGGTTCAGTACTATCCNGGGCCTACTGTAATTGGTTCAATGTTGTGATGCTTGTGTGAATTGGAGCCAGGATTGTAATTGCTTATCCATCTGTTTTTCTCCACGAGGCTCTGGGCCCTACAAGGTACAAATCATGTTTATTTCATTTACAGAAGTATTCCTAATTCCTAGGACAGTGCCTCCATGTAGCAAGTTTGCAAGAAACATTGGTAAATGAATAAAATGTAGTGATCACATGCATTTATTTATAGTTACATATATTTCATTTGCTATGAAAATATATTCATTTATGAATCCCCTATTTTGTGCCTTTTTTGTTGACAAGCTCTTTTTTTTTCTAATAGTTTATTGTCAAATTAGTTTCCACATAACACTCAGTGCTCATCCCCACAAGTGCCCTCCTCCATGCCCATCTCCCCCTCCCCCCCACATCCNGTTTGACTTCGTCTTTGCCAATTCTGATGCCTTTGATTTCCTTTTGTTGTCTGATGGCTGATGCTAGGACTTCCAGCACTATGTTAAACAACAGTATACCACATCTTTTTATCCATTCATCCGTCGATGGACATTTGGGCTCCTTCCAGACTTTGCCTTTTGTTGATAGCACTGCTATAGATATTGGGGTGCATGTGTCCCTTTGAAACAGCATACCTGAATCCCTTGGATAAATACCTAGAAGTGCAATTGCTGAGTCATGGGGTAGTTCTATTTTTAATTTTTTGAGGAATCTCCTTACTGTTTTTCCAGAGTGGCCACACCAGTTTGCATTCCCACCAGCAGTGCAAAAGACATCCTCTTTCTCCGCATCCTCACCAGAATCTGTTGTTGCTTGAGTTGTTCATTTTAGCCATTCTGACAGATATGAGGTGGTATCTCACCTCATCTCATTGTGGTTTTGATTTGTATTTCCCTGATGATGAGTGATGTTGAGCATCTTTTCATGTGTCTGTTGGCCATCTGGATGTCTTCTTTGGAGAAATGTCTGTTCATGTCTTTAGCCCATTTCTTCACTGGATTATTTGATTTTTGGGTATTGAGTTTGATAAGTTCTTTATAGATTTTGGATACCAATCCTTTATCTGATATGTCATTTGCAAATATCTTCTCCCATTTCGTGGGTTGCCTTTTAGTTTTGCTGATTGTTTCCTTTGCTGTTCAGAAGTTTTTATTTTAATGATGTCTCAATAGTTCATTTTGCTTTTGTTTCCCTTGCCTCTGGAGACATGTTGAGTAAGAAGTTTCTGCAGCCAAGGTCAAAGAGGTTCTTGCCTGCTTCCTCCTCAAGGATTTTGATGGCTTCCTGTCTTATATTTAGGTCTTTCATCCATTTTGAGTTTATTTTTGTGTGTGGTGTAAGAAAGTGGTCTACGTTCATTTTTCTGCATGTCACTGTCCAGTTTTCCCAGCACCACTTGCTGAAAAGACTGTCTTTATTCCATTGAATATTCTTTCCCGCCTTGTCAAGGATGAGTTGGCCATAAGTTTGTTGGTCCATTTCTGGGTTCTTTATTCTGTTCCACTGATCTGAGTGTCTTTTCTTGAGCCAACTAGGTCTTTCTTAATGTTTTTTTTCTTTTTTCCCTTTGCATTTCTAGCAAAATTTCTGATACATCGTAGGTGTTCAGTAAATAGACTTGAGATAGCTAGTTTGGAGGCCAGTCCAAGAATCCTGGGACAAAATATGTGTGTGTGTATGTGTGTGTGTGGTATGTATGCACATCTTTTGGGGGAGGATACAAGCTTTTACCATGGAAAGGTCCTAAGCTCCCAAAAGGCTAGAGCCACTGTTGCAGTTTAAGGAATAACTGGCTATGGAAATTAAGGAAAAACCTGTACCTGTGAGGATTGAAGGAGAGGTCTAGAGTGACTATGTTTAATGAGCTCAGATCAGATTACATAGCTGGACAAGTTCAAGTCTCACAGGGAGTATTTAAAATTATGATTGTTCTAGGAGATACCAAAAGGACACAGGAACTGGCTTGAAAGGACTACCATTGGTCAAATTTGAGACAATTTGAGCATTAAAAAGAATAATGAAAGAGAAATGAAAACATATATCCCCAAAACTTGTATAAAAATGTTCAAACTTGTATAAACCTATATAAGGTTAGCTTTATTTATAATAGCCCGAAACTAGAAATAACCCAGACATCCAACAGCAGGAGAATGGGTAAACAAATTGAGTATTTTCGTACAGTGGAATACTTCACAGCAATAAAAAGGATTGGGCCACTGATGCATAGAACAATATGGATGAATCTCAAAAACATTATGCTGAGTGAAAGAAGCAAAACACAAAGACTACATACTGTATGTTTCTATGTGCATTAAGTTCTAGAACAGCCACAACTAACCTACGATGATGAAAATCAGAACAGTGGTTGCCTGGAGGGCAGGCGTTGACCAACTAGGAGTGTGAGAAACTCAATGGAGTGATAGAAATGTTTTATATCCATTGGGGCCTTGGTTAGATTGGGGTGTTGTTTACACAAGTATAAACATATGTCAAAATTCATCTGATTAAACACTTAATGTCTATGCATTTCTCCAAGAAATCTCAGCCTCAAGACTGAGAATATCTTGTTCCCCAACTAACTTTCACTCAGTTTTTACCATCCTTGTGTGGATTACAATGCTGGTGGTGGAAAAATAGTGATTTTTCTAACTTTATCATTTCTTCCCTTTTATTAGAGCATATTCTGAAAAAAAAAGCTATTCCATTTTTTATCTGGGGTCTAAGGACTCAGAGATTCTTTTTTTTATGTAATCCTCAGATTACTTATTAATTACAAAGGGGAAAATGTACCTTTCCAATAAGACATCTGGTAGACACCACATTAGCCAAGAGATCAAACTTGGCATCATTGATAATGGGATAAATTTATGCTATTTCCTCCTGATGTGAAGAAATGGGGAAGACATGCTATCATCTATGTAGTATTCTTGCTAAAAAGCTGAGCCCAATCCATTCATGAGAAAATAGTCAAGAAGATCCAGGTGGTAGGACATTCAGCAAAGTTGGACTCTTAAAAATTGTCAGTTTCATGAAAGACAGAAAAGATGAGGGACTCTTCCAGATTAAAAGACACTAAAGAGTCATGATATTAAAAATGCATGATCCTGGGGTGCCTGGGTGGCTCAGTTGGTTAAGCATCCAACTTCTGCCCAGGTCACGATCTCACAGTTTGTGGGCTCAAGCCTCGCATCGGGCTCTATGCTGACAGCTCAGAGCCCAGAGCCTGCTTCAGATTCTGTGTGTATCTCTCTCTCTGCCCCTCCCCTGCTTCCACTCTGTCTTTGTCTCTCTCAAACATAAATAAAACATTTAAAAACAAAAACAAAAACAAAATAACAAAATGCATGATCCTTGGTGTACCTACCTGGCTCAGTTGGTTGAACATGCAATTCTTGATCTCAGGGTTGTGAGTTTGAGCCCCACAGTGGCTATAGAGATTACTTAAAAAATAAACTCTTAAAATTAAAAAAGAAAGAAAACAAAATGCACGATCCTTGATTGAATCTTGAGTGAGGGTGGGGAGACTATAAGGGACATTCTGGTGGCAATTGCAGATGCTTGCATATGGAAAATAGGGTAACATTATATCAACATTAAATGTCTTGGGTGTGATGATGCCATGGTTATTAGGAGCATGTCCTTGTTCTTGGGAGGTATATGCTAATATATATAAAAAGGGTGGGTCCCACACAATAGTATAAGCTCCATGAGAGTAGAGAGACTTTTGTTTCTTTTATTTAGCACTATATCCTTAACACCTACAGCAGTGCCTGGCACTTAAGACTGTACTCAACAAACATTTAAAAAATTAAAAAAAAAATTTTTTTTTAAAAATTTTTAGTGTTTATTTATTTGAGGGAGAGAGAGAGAGAGAGAGAGAGAGAGAGGACGCCTGCATGAGTAGGAGAAGGGCAGAGAGGGAGAGGGAGACACAGAATCCGAAGCAGGCTCTAGGCTCTGAGCTGTCACCACAAAGCCTGATGTGGGGCTCAAACTCACAGACAATGAGATCATGATCTGAGATGAAGTAAGACGCTTACCAACTGAGCCATCCAGGTGCCCTTCAACAAACATTTTTGAAACAAATCACTGAGAGATTGAACATTAGAAATATAATAGGAAAAAGGAAAAGAAATGGAAAGCGAGCAAAATATATAATTGAAATACCACCACAAGACAATACATGATGACTACGTGGGACAGCTGTTTCTATGGTCTGACTATAGCTGTGCCAGTTGCTTTGATTAAAATTACTTCTCTATGATTAAACAAGTTGCCCTAGAAAATCTATCTGACCAACTAAGATGAGTTTGGTAACTCATTTACAAGAAGTAATATTCTCTGAGTAACATCAGCATGTTTGATTAAACCATTTGGGACTATTGTGGGGGGAAAAAATTACCCAGTTTAGGAGTTTCATTTTTTCTAACGCTGACCCCAGTTGACATCAACTGGCTTCTTCTGGGAGGGTACTACGCCCTCTGGTGGTGAGAGACACACATCTGGTTTCAATGGAAAAGGCCTGAAGAACAGAGATGAAGTGGAAAGAATGCCTTTACCCAGAGATTTCTTTCTTTTAATATAAATAGTTTATTATCAAGTTGGTTTCCATATAACACCCAGTGCTCATCCCCACAAGTACCCTCCTCCACGCCCATCACCCCCCGTCCCCTCCCCCCCATCCCCATCAGTCCTCAGTTTGTTCTCAACATTTAAGAATCTCTCATGGTTTGCATCTCCCCCTCTCGCCCCCATTTTCCCCCCTTTTTCTCCCCCATGGTCCTCCGTTAAGTTCCTCCTAATCCTCCTAAATGTGCAAACATATGGTATTTGTCCTTCTCTGCCTGACTTATTTCGCTCAGCATAACACCCTCAAGGTCCATCCATGTTGCTACACATGGCCAGATTTCATTCTTTCTCATTGCCATGTAGTATTCCATTGTATAGATAAACCACATCTTCTTGATCCATTCGTCCATTGATGGACACTTAGGCTCTTTCCATGTTTTGGCTTTTGTTGAGAGTGCTGCTATGAACATTGGGGTACATGTGCCCCCATGCATCAGCACTCCTGTATCCCTTGTTTACCCAGAGATTTCTGAAAACGTATCTCCTTATTTCCTAGACACAGGGTGACCTTAAAGGCTGAATTTGATGTTACTATCTTGGACTCAATGAGTAGCCAGCTTTGGGGAATGCCTGAACTAGTCCGGGCTGAGCAAGGTACAAATTTAGGAATGGAAAGTGACTTTTTTTTTAATGTTTTTTTTTTCTTTATTTCTAGGAGAGAGAGAGAGACAGCGTGAGAGCAGGGGAGGGTCAGAGAGAGAGGGAGTCACAGACTGAAGCAGGCTCCAGGCTCTGAGCTGGCAGTCAGCACAGAGCCGGACGCGGGGCTCGAACTCACGAACCGCGAGATCATGACCTAAGCAAAAGTCGGACGCTTAACCGACTAAGCCACCCAGGCGCCCCAGAAATGGAAAATGACTTTTGAGTCAAAGCTTACATGGAAAGACTTGTCCCCAGCATGATGAGTGCCAGGGAAAACCTGAAGGGCCATTTGAACCGTGAAATTTGTGAGGATCTTGTTTCCTTGCCCATCCTGACAGGATGAGAATATACTCCACCATTTACCTCAGGAAGAACTCTGCGTGGAATCCTGGGGCTGTGATTGCTCGAGGTAGACTGGCTGCTGCCCAGAGAGCTCCCCAAAGCCCAGTTTGTATCCCTGGAAATGCCTTTTCTTTCAATTTATAACATTAAAATACTTTTTTCCTGAGTGTAAAAATGATACATGGCTGGTAAAGATGATGTGGTATCTATACACAATAGAATATAACTCAGCCATCAAAAAGAATGGAATCTTGCCATTTGCAATGATGTGGATGGAATTGGAGAGTATCATGTGAAGTGAAATTAGTCAGAGAAAGACAAAGACAAATACCACATGATTTTACTCATATGTGGAATTTAAGAAACAAAACAAGCAAAGGGAAGAAGGAAGAGACAGATTTTTTTCAAGTTTTATTTATTTATTTTGAAAGAGAGAGAGAGAGAAAATGAGCAGGGAGGGGCAGAGAGAGAGGGGGACAGAAGATCCAAAGTGGGCTCCTTGCCAACAGCAGAAAGCCCAATGTGGGGCTTGTACTTGTGAATTGTGAGATCATGACCTAGCCAAAGTCAGCTGTTTAACCAACTGAGCCACCCAGGCACCCTCAGATTCTTTTTTCTTATGTTTGTTTATTTTTGAGAGAGAGAGAGAGAGAGAGAGTGTGTGTGCACGTGTGAGTGGGAGGAAGGACAGGGAGAGAGAAGAGAGAGACTTCTAAGAAGATTCCACACTGTCAGCTGTCAGTGCAGACCCCGACACGGGGCTCAGTCTCACCAACTGTCAGATCATGACTAGAGCAAAAATCAAGAGTCAGATACTAAATCCACTGGGCTACCCAGGTGCCCCAAGAAACAAAGTCTTAGTCATATTGAACTGTTGGTTACCAGAGGGGAGGGACAGGTAAAACAAGTGATGAGAATTAAGGAGTGAACTTGTGATGAGCACAGGGTGATGTATGGAACTGTTGATTCACTGTACACCTGAATCTAGTATTACACTGTATGTTAACCAGCTGAAATTTAAATAAAAACTTTAAAAGATTATACGTGGCCTATGTAAAAATTTATGAAAAATATTAATAAAGTAAAAATCACCTGAAATCTGTCTACATTGTGGTAACCACCACTAGCATTTTTGATGTTTCTTTTGGGTAATTCTGTACATATAACCACATAGAGTAAGAATGTCTAAGTATATATTAATGGGCTTATGATATTCCTATTCCTGTGTAACTTGTTTTATTTTTCTTTCAACAATGTGTGGCAAGCATCTTCCTACCCAGTTATAGATACATAATTTTAAAAGTTTTTAAATGGTAAAATTTTAAAGTTATATATACTCATAATAAAATGCAAGTAACAGTGTAAAAGTTAGGAAAATGAACATTCTTCCCTACTTCCTCATTTGATTCTGTAGTGATAACTGCTTCTAACCACTTTGTGCAAAATCTTCCAGACTTTGTAATATATCCATAAAATATATAAATAGATAATTTTTGATACAAATGGGATCACATGATACATCACGGTCTTCCATGAGCTTTTTTTCTTTTTCCTCTTCTTTTCCCATGAGCTTTTTTCACTTAAAGCTGTGTCTTGAACATCTTTGCAAGTCAGTGAGTGTGTGTGTGTGTGTGTGTAGTCTATTCCTTTTAATGACTGCAGAGTATTCTATTGTATAGATGAAACACACTTTACCTAGTCCCATATTAATGGATATTTAGATTGTTTCCAATGTTTTGACATATATCTGCCTCAGTAACTATTTTAATAATTCATCTTTGTATATTTGTTTGTTATTAAAACATAACTTTTTAGAAGCAGATCAAAAGATAAGCATGGTTAATTTTATTTGAAATCTTAGTATATTATCTTTATTTTATAAACAGTGGTAATCAATGACTCAAATATTCCATTATAGTCAAATATTGGAATCTATTTAAACATGCTACTATTTTATGGTGACATTGTTTATGTTTTTGCAATCACAAATAATACAATAATAAATCTGTCTACATTGTGATAACCACCACTAGCATTTTTGATGTTTCTTTTGGGTAATTCTGTACATATAACCACATAGAGTAAGAATGTCTAAGTATGTAAATCATCATCATAGCAACTAAAATCATTAGGGGAGAATCCTAAAGGAGTAATTATTGAGGCAAAAAGTTTGGCTTTCTTATGACTTAATTCATATCGCTAAAAATTGCTTTCCAGAAAGGTATATCAATTTATGTACTCACTATCTGCACTCTAGTACTAGTGAAATTGAGGGTGGGCATCTTTTTACACATTTACTGGCCATTGATTTATCTTCTGTGAATTGAATGTTCCTTTCTCTTTTTTTAATGTTTATTTATTTATTTATTTTGAGAGACAGAGAGAGAGAGACAAAGAGAGAGAGAGAAAGAGAGAGAGAATATGTGCGCATGAGGGAAGGGCAGTGAGGAGACAGAAAATTCCAAACCGGCTCTGCACTGTCAAGGCAGAGCCTGGCATGGGGTTTGAACTCACAAACTATGAGATCATGAACTGAGCTGAAGTCAAGAGTTGGAGGTTTAATCAACTGAGACACCTAGGCACCCCACCCCATTCATTTCTATTTTTCTACTGGGTTGTTTGTCTTTTCCTTGTATTTTTGTAGGAGTTCATGCATCTACTTGGTAATTCATTGATCCGACAAACAAATATTTGATCACCTGCTATGTGCTAAGTACTATTCTAGGTGCTGGAGATGAATACAACAATGAACAAAACAGACCAAAAGTATACTCTAGGAGGGGTGCAGAAAGTAAACAATTTTATGTCAGGTGGAGGTAGTGCTGTAAAAGCAAGCAAACAAACAAAGCAGGTAATAAGATGGAGAGTGTAAGAAATGCTATTTTATATGGATGGTCACGGAAGGTCTCCACTTAAACAGTAACCTGGAGACCATGAGGAAGCAAGCCATTCAGAGAGCATCCTGGGAATGAGAACTTAAGGCAGAGCACACACAGTGTTCTTCATAAATTCTGGATATTGACTCTTTCCCAGAATATGTCTTGCCTTTTATGGTTGTTTATAGTGTCTTGCACAGAAGTTTTTATATTATTGAGGTCAAACTTGTCAATTTTTTCCTATTCATGACTCTTGGGTTTTATGATTGAGAACAACTTTTCTACCCCTAAATCATAAAAGTATTTTCATATATTCACTTCTATTATTCATTGCTTTTTTAGTAAACTTGAACAATCATCATCATTATCCAGTTTTAGAACTGTACTTTGATTTTGTTATATATAGCTTTTAATAGGTCTGAGATTCATTTTAGCTTTTGGGGTGAAGTTAAAGACCTAAACTTTTTTTTTCTTTCCGCAATGATTTGAAATATCTTCCTCACCATATGCTCAACTTCCATGTACCCATGGGACTTTTCCTGGTCTCCCTGTTCCAGTGGTCAAAAAGGGACAGGATTTTATTTGGTCCATGGAGTTTTCAAAGTTTGGGAATTTCACTTAAAACTCCAGATTTTTGGCTTTTCTGGAAAAACTAGAAGTTCCAAGCAACAATCTGCCAGAAGCCAGTAGAGACTATTCATTTTAAAATGGGTATCATTGCCTCTCATTTTCCTTTCCTGGGAGGAGTCTTGTAACAGGCATTTTATAGGAACTGTCGCAAGCAAATTGGGATAATGAGCACCATGCCTGCTCTCCCAGCATAATTATTAATAGTGTCTTTTTTAAAATAATTTTAAAAATATTTTTATTTATTTCTAGGGGGGAGAGAGAGAGACAGCGTGAGCAGGAGAGGGTCAGAGACAGAGGGAGATACAGACTCTGAAATAGGCTCCAGGCTCTGAGCTGGCAGCCAGCACAGAGCCCGACCTGGGGCTCGAACCCACGAACCGCGAGATCATGACCTAAGCGAAAGCCGGTCGCTTAACCGACGAAGCCACCCAGGCGCCCCTATTAATAGTGTCTTTTTATTCTTAAAAGTGTTCTGGTTTGGGTGATGAATTATGAGTCACAATCTCCACCATTCCTTATTGCATCACACCCAGGACCCCTCTTTATTTATGCTACAAGACCCCTTCCAGGAAAGGAAAAGGGGAGGCAACAATGCAATCCGGACACAGAAGCTTGCCATGATTACATGGGCTCAGAGAAAAAATACTATCTGGTGGGGAGAAATTAGGACAAGGTTCCTCTGACAAAGGATATAATGTCATAATTTACCCATTCCCTTCCCTTCCGTTATTTCATTTAACTTCACAACAACCTAACCACTTACACAGCTGATCCACTCTGCTATTGTGCATTTATTTGTGTATGGATCTGCCCTCTTCTTCTGTAACCTGCATTCCAAAACAGGATCCTAATTAGTCTGTTCTGCTCACCATAGTATTCCCAGCGACCGGTTCGGAGTGGGCACAGAGCAGGCCCCTAGGAACTATTTACTAGCTGAACAGACTCCCAGGAACTACTGACTGAATGAACTAAGGAAATTAAGGGGCAGAGAGCCGAGGTCTGTCCGCACGGAGTCAGGGGTAGAGAGAGGCAGGCAGGAATCAGTCTGGACGGCTTGATTCCTGGACTGGAACCCAGGAGTTTTCCTAGCCAATTGGCTGTAACCTCCCCAAAAAGGGAACAAATGGGAGAGTGCGCACGCAGGTACAGTGGTCCTCGCCGGAACGCAAGACCGAGGGGCCCCAAAAACAAGTGGCGCAGGAAACGCCACATTGCTCTTTCGCACCTGCCTCCCCTGAGAACAAGACTACATTTCCCAATAGAGCTCGCGGCGCGCACGGACCGTGCCACGCGGCTTGCGCCTCCGCCGTCGTCCCGCTGGGGGCGCTGCGGCGACCCCTCCGCCGCCCCGTAGAAATCTCCGCGGCCCCGGGGCCGCTTGCTTCCTGTTTGTCGGACGAGGAGACATGGCGGCGGCGCCGGCGGCTGCTGGGTCAGGGGCCGGCCGGGGGCGACGGG